>NC_089818.1:14800217-15130217 GCF_029633855.1 Hoplias malabaricus
TTCTCCTGTTCTTATTATTCCAGCCTTTTCCTCCTTCTCATTCTCCCATGATGTCCCCCAAACCTTTCTCTCCATTGTTCTTAATCGCATCTCTCTCTCTCTCTCTCTCTCTCTCTCTCTCTCTCTCTCTCTCTCCTCTCTCTCTCCTCTCTCTCTCTCTCTCTCCCCCCCCCTCCATTTCTCCTGTTCTTATTATTCCAGCCTTTTCCTCCTTCTCATTCTCCCATGATGTCCCCCAAACCTTTCTCTCCATTGTTCTTAATCGCATCTCTCTCTCTCTCTCTCTCTCTCTCTCTCTCTCTCTCTCTCTCTCTCTCTCTCTCTCTCTCTCTCTCTCTCTCTCTCTCTCTCTCCCCCCCCTCCATTTCTCCTGTTCTTATTATTCCAGCCTTTTCCTCCTTCTCATTCTCCCATGATGTCCCCAAACCTTTCTCTCCATTGTTCTTAATCGCATCTCTCTCTCTCTCTCTCTCTCTCTCTCTCTCTCTCTCTCTCTCTCTCTCTCTCTCTCTCTCTTTACGCCCTGCCCCAACCCCCCTTTTCTCTGCCAAACTTTTCCCCTGCAGTTTATTCACTGCTGTGCACTCATTATGCTAGGGATGCAGCTTTGTTTGTCCAAACCGTGTCCACTGTCAGAGTTTATGATGAATGTTCTCTGTGACTAGGACCATTGTGAAATTGCTTGTGTAGGTGTGCACCCCTCAGTACACCCCCCCATTGTTTATGTAGCCTAGTTCCTGCACAGCTCTCAGACAGCGTGCTGGAGGATTATGGGCTGAAATAGATTCCTGTAGGAGGCTTGGTGACATGAGGCTGATGTGTATAAAAACCCACATGTCTTCTGAGGACATGTGGCCCTGTGCTCTGATCTCTGATCAGCTGGGGAGCAGGAGGATGCGCGGGTGTTACAGAGTTACATGCGGTCACAGCTCTACATGCAAGATTATATTAACCCCTAGTTTTCTATTAGAGAGGGAGACATCTGGAAGACTGACCATTTGAATGTGGACAGATATGCAAGCATATAATGGCCAAAGACAGCTGCTCATCCAATAGTGAGTCTGTCCCATGTTCTCTGCCATATACATATACCAGGACGTCTGGTGCTGATGCTGGACAACTAGTTCTGGAACTTGGGGCGTATTACTCTGAATCACATCAGCAGCTCTTAAAATTATGCTGTGGGGTTTTTTGTAGAGATTCAAATGCTGCTTGGATCGGTGGCTGATGAAAGAATCCAGTGAGAACTGGATGATGCAACAAGGAAGGAACAAACTGATCTGTCTGAACTGATGACAGAGACAAACGTGACAAATTTTAAAATGGTATATTTCATTCATTCATTCATTATCTGTAACCGCTTATCCAGTTCAGGGTCACGGTGGGTCCGGAGCCTACACCGGAATTATTGGGCGCAAGGTGGGAATACACCCTGGAGGGGGCGCCAGTCCTTCACAGGGCGACACACACTCACACTTTCACTCATACACTCACACCTACGGACACTTTTGAGTCGCCAATCCACCTACCAACGTGTGTTTTTGGACCATGGGAGGAAACCAGAGCACCCAGAGGAAACCCACACAGACAGAGGGAGAACACACCACACTCCTCACAGACAGCCACCTGGATCAGGACTTGAACCCACAATCTCCAAGTCCCTGGAGCTGTGTGACTGCAACACTGCCTTGTGACTGCGATATACCTACTGCCTTATGGTATATTTATGAATATTTATTTATAATATAAATCTGGGGAAGTGAATGTGTGAAGGACTGGCGCCCCCTCCAGGGTGTATTCCCGCCTTGCCCCAATGATTCCAGGTAGGCTCTGGACCCTAAATTGGATAAGCGGTTACAGATAATGGATGGATGGATCTAGTTCAGTTCTCCGCGTGGGTTTCCTCCGGGTGCTCCGGTTTCCTCCCACAGTCCAAAAACACACGTTGCAGGTGGATTGGCGACTCGAAAGTGTCCGTAGGTGTGAGTGTGTGAGTGAATGTGCCGCCCAGATAATGAATGAATGAGTGATAAATCTGGGGAGGCACATTGGTGCAACAGGTAGTGTCACTGTCTAACTGCTCCAGGGTCCTGGGGTTGTGGGTCTGTGAGGAGTTTGTTGTGTTCTCCCCGTGTCCGCATTGGTTTCCTCCCACAGTCCAGTCTACAGTGTGTCTATAGGTGTGAATGCGTGGGTGGACTGGTGCCCCCTCCAGGGTGTGCTTCCAGGTCCTTTAAATGGATAAGCAGCTACAGACAATGAATGATTGAATATAGATCAATTTACAGTGTTTTAAATGTTGGATGTCACTGTATATATCTGTATCACATTCATAAGCTTGATATATATAAATGGGAGATATAACAGCCACAAATACTCTAATGTAAGACTAGATCAAAACAATCCATGGAAATTTGTACAAGTAATTCAGATTTACCCAATCAAAAAGCATCTGGCAGAACCCTACACATGTAGACGTGTTATCACATTAAAGATATGTCTCCATCGACATGCAGGAGCTTCTATGGCTGAGACCCAGGCACCATCATGTCTACACCATGTAACATTTCGGGACTTGTCCTAGATATTTATTTCTTTGTAATTTTGTAATGTTGTTGAGCTCGTTTATTATTATTTTTGTAGCTTGTTGAGTGATCACATTCGGTTCATTTTTTATCTACTACTCATTACAGCGAAAGCCTATTTGGCTCTTTCTTTGGTCACTTAATAGAAAACACAATTTTCACTTTTGTTGACACTCCATCTGACCAAAACCTGCTCCAAAACCAAAGCACGTAGTTAAGAATAATTAGCTTAGGATATGCGCTTGGACTGTAGATGAATGCTTCTAAACAATTCTTCCAAATATGAAATAGCAGCAAACCCCAGTTTCCCACTGCATTTCGGAGGAAAGCGGGTGCAAAAATAATGTAATGTAAATTCATAATGGCTCATCTGGACTGAGTGAACAGACCTTAAAATGATTTCTGACACCTTCCACTTTAGACATCATCAGCTCAGCATCCTGAAGATTTTGTCACAAAAAAAATTGAATCCGAATCATCATTTCATCAGGGATATGAACAGAGTCCAGCTGTGTGCAGATGTTAACTACTGGTTCACTTCCTTGGGTCACTGTCTGGGAGGGCTCTGGTGTGTTCTCCCTGTGTCTGTGTGGGTTTCCTCCAGGTGCTTTGGTTTCCTCCAACAGTTACTGTAAAAAGCACTAGAAATAGATCTTGAAATAAGCTTCTGATTTACTTATAATGATATCACACTTAAAAAGATATTTTCTGCAGCGTTCTCATTAAAGTTGTTCTGTCACGTCTAAATAAAGGCATTGTTCTTCTGATATGGAGAGAATGAATGCACACAGAAGCACACAGTCCCCTTTCAGGGAGAAACTTAATGAAAACGTCTATTCCTCTGGAGTCCTTTATGAGAGTGAAGGGAACTAAGTGTCCATCTCTGAGTGGACAGTCAGGAGATGAATTAATCTGTCCTTGGGGAATGAGAAGCTATCAGAGCTGTGTATAAGAGCATGGAACGCTGTTATTATTGAGAGTGGGGAGTTAAGAGTTTATCACATCTTTCAGGCACAAGGTGCCTTTTCTGATTCTGAATGGAGTTTACGGTTATGAGCTGATCTCAGACCAGTCTGTGTTTTCAAGGTTAAAGAGTTGGAATGGTAAGAACAGGAGTTACACCACATCTGGCAGCTGATGCTGGAGGTTTGAGTTTTTATATAAATATATTGTTTTATTTATGTCATCCAACATTTAAAACACTGTAAATTGATCTATGATAATGATCTATATTAATTCATTCATTGTCTGTAACCTCTTATCCAGTTCAAGGTCCTGGAAACACACCCTGGACGGGGGGCACCAGTCCACTCACGGAGAACACAGCAAACTCCTTACAGACCCACAACCCCAGAACCCTGGAGCAGTTAGACAGTGACACTACCTGTTGCGCCAATGTGCCTCCCCAGATTTATATTATAAATAAATATTCATAAATATACCATAAGGCGGCACGGTGGCGCAGCAGGTAGTGTTGCAGTCACACAGCTCCAGGGTTGGAGATTGTGGGTTCAAGTCCTGATCCAGGTGGCTGTCTGTGAGGAGTTTGGTGTGTTCTCCCTGTGTCTGCGTGGGTTTCCTCCGGGTGCTCCAGTTTCCTCCTACAGTCCAAAAACACACGTTGGTAGGTGGATTGGTGACTCAAAAGTGTCCGTAGGTATGAGGGTGTAAGTGAATGTGGGTGTGGGTGTGTGTGTGTCGCCCTGTGAAGAACTGGTGCCCTATTCAGGGTGTGTTCCTGCCTTGCGCCCAGTGATTCCGGGTAGACTCTTGGCCCACGGCAACCCTGGATGGTATAAGCGATTACAGACAATGAATGAATAACTAGAATGTCTGGCAATGTAAAGACTAGTGGTGTCTTGGCTCCTTTGCTCACATTAATCAAAGAAATGAATAATAGAAAAAAATCAACTTACACCTCACAAACACAGGTGTCACACTGCACTGTATATGAAACACTAATCTTAATGTGGGAAAGGGGATGAGGCAGAAAGTGCTGCAGGTTTGGTTCAAGAGAAGGACACCATCCACATCCATCAGCTTCTTCCACAACGTTCTTGACAGATTGAGGAGAAAAATGAGCGGACAGAGCTTTCTGGAGCTGGAGAATTCACAGAAACCATTGACACCGTATTTGTCCTCTGCTCAAACTCATCTCACACTCATCTCTCCTGACAGAGGAGACAGGATATTCAATTCAAAGTGTCTCATACAGGAGTATGAGACACTTTATTTAACATAATAAATAGACATGGAACAGTCCAAAAACACACGTTGGTAGGTAGATTGGCGACTCAAAAGTGTCCGTAGGTGTGAGTGTGTGAGTGAATGTGTGTGTGTGTCTGTGTTGCCCTGTGAAGGACTGGCGTCCCCTCCAGGGTGTATTCCTGCCTTGCGCCCAATGATTCCAGGTAGGCTCTGGACCCCCGCGACCCTGAACTGGATAAGCGCTTACAGATAATGAATGAATGAATGAATGAATAGGCATGGAGAAAACCTTCATTAAATATAGGCAGAGAAAGGAACTACATTTAGTGCTCAGTGTTGTTTAAATGTTTCATAAATAGTTTGCTGAGAATCATTACTAGACATTAATCAGCATTCAACTCATTTAGTTATTTCTGGAATGGGTTTTCTTATTCCTGTTTGGCATTCCTTTGATATACTGAAGTATGGAGACCTTAAGCCTTTAGGCAAGCAAATTATTTAGATTCTGTGCATCTTATAGGATTGAAACTCATGCCCTTACTCACTCATATTTAGCAGGTTGAAGATTCTCCACAAGAGGGCACCATTATAAATCAAAATAGACCAGGCCTTTGCAAACGTAACTTGCTTATTTCCAGGTGTTTAACAATGAAAACAACTGCCTGCATTTGACTTTTCCCCTTCATTTTCTGTCAGACTGGGACACAAGAGAGAAGAGTTTTTAACAACAGTCAACTTAGACTAAACGTATACGGTTGTTTTTAATAAGATACATGAGCCCGGTGTTTTTTAGTCTTATTATATATAACTCAGTCTTTCTTTATGCGTCAGTGAAATTATCATAATTTGGACGAGTTGTCAAGTGTAGGGTGTGACTGAAAAGCTTAACGACAGGAGCTCGGAGGCTTTCTTTCTGTCTGCTTGCTGCCAGACAGAAGAACGGAGTGGAGAGGTTGATGTGAAGCTGCTAAAGCATGAACCGAAGCAGACAGGCTAAGCTTTGTTCTGTCACTCGCTTCTATTCTGGGAGAAAAAAATCCCAGTGGAGCGTAAAAACTTCAGCACAAGGGAAAGAATCTTACTTTTCACTTTTTACAAAGTTTTAAGCTCACATTTCTCTGTGTATTTCTACACGTCTCGTGCAAAAGTTGGAGCTAATGAGTGGTTTCAGCTACTTTAAGGTGCATCCACTGCTGTATTCACATAGAAATGTTTTTTTTCTAATAGAATGGGATACAGTGGAGCAACTGCACATGAGCCAAAGGTCAACATGATCAATGTCAAGTGTTGTTTAACCAGCACCAGGACTTGGAGCAGTGGAACTCCAATTGAGCTCGATTTAATACCTTTGGGATGATTCTGGGTGACATTTGTGATATTAATCAGACTATCAATCAGTATCTGGGTTCACTAATATTCTTGTGGCTGCCATCAAATCCTCAAAGCAGTGTTTAGAAGCCTTTCCAGAAAAGTTGCTTCAAAGAACTACAATTTCTTATTATCCACTGAGATATCCACAGAAATCCTGGGCAAACAGATGTCCATAAACCACTGGTATATAGTTCACTGTTTCTTCCCAAGCCTAAATTAGCATGAACACGTGTTCCAATCAAGGACACACACATTGTTTGCGCCTCTATGCCTCTCATTTCAATATTATTGCACATTTGTGAGAGCCTTGACCCTTTTCATTCTCCGAATCCCTTTGTTTTTTAATCAATCCCCACTGGCGTCCTCCTCCCACAGCTACAAGAAAAGGAAAGAACATAAGCCGACCACAGAAGAAAAAAAGCCCTCGTCTTTGAGCTTCTGCCTTGAAGATCCGGGAGGGAAGCCAAGCTCGAGATCAAAAAGCTCAGTGCCGTCACGTGAAGCCGTATTAATTGAACGGAGACCAATTATTTCTTTAATGAGGGCCGCTCTGTTCCAGCTGAGAAGGATTTCCCTCGGCTCTTCAGAGACTGAGAGAGAGAACAAACATAGGTCGAGATGATCCCCACAGATCAGGCCTCTAACCAAACAATAGCACTGACTTCTTCCCAAACACATTCTTATGTAGCAACTGTTGCTAAATCAGTGACAATCGCATTCGACCTGGGCCCACCTCCCTTAGCTGCTAATGCTACGTTCATCCAGTTTTCTGCTCAGGAAAGTGTTAGCATCTTTAACACTTGTGCTAACTGAGTGAAAAACAAAAAGACACATGGAGGAGTACATCTGAATGTTTTATTTTTCCAACAAAGTAGGCCATCTCTAAGACAATTACATATAATGTCAATAATGCAAAACACTAAATAGTGCCCCTTGTGGAGTGGTTGTTACATGTGAGTGAGTGAGTGAGTGAGTTACAAGCTAGTTCCAGGAAGTTCTCGGCACCTACATATTTATATTAATTAGGCCAGGAAAATGTTATACTGACTTGAAGATTCCTCTTAGGACAGGCTCATGCAAACGCTAAAACTGGAACCAACAAGAGCAACAGTGAAAGCAAAGGAGGATTCATCATCTTGTTCATGTTGATCACAGATATGTTTTCCAGATCTCAGATGTTTTCCAGTATCTCAAACTGAAAGTTTTAAAAGCTGCTTATCTTATTGGGACAATCTTGTGTGGTTGCTAGGGGAACCATTTCCTTGTATTACAGCTTACACTTATTTTGGACATCAGTGAAAGTTTGGAAGCACTCCCTGTCAAACTCTGATAATGATCCACTAATCCCATTATTGCTTTCTGTCCTTGACTTTCACTCATTCCGAAGCGGGTTGCTGTTTAACCTAAGAGGACGGCTGCAAATCTCTGAAAAGGAAAGGCCCCACCCGTCTCGGCTCCCTTTTGGTTCGCTCCTTTGCTATCCCCCGTGCAAGGGCACACAGGCACGTGTAGACACTCTCGCACGCACGTGTGCCTGTGCACAAGAAATATGCACAACACACCCCTTTTCTGCAGTTAGCAATATGCAGAGTGCACTGGACATGGCATTTTGTCACTTACTTATTCTCAACGAGCGACACGCTCCATTTGAACCATGTTAGAACACGCACTTAATCACACAGGTACCTGCCACAGACCACAGCAAGTCAGATAGTCACCATCCTCCTCCTCCTCAGCTGGAAAAGTCTGTTTCCATGACAACAGGAGAATTAAGGGCATGAGAGCGGCATCCGAAAATGACACACCGCTTTGGCGTCTGGCCACTTTAATTTACAGCATTATACACAGGACAGTGTTCTGCTTGATCGAAGGGAAAAGACATTTTAATGAACTGTACTTTACAGCTTTTCAACTTGTTCACTTATAGTGACCTCTGAGGCTAGTGTTGTTTTTTTTGTTTTTGTAGTTAGCTGTTAGTATCTGGACAAAGTCTATGCTGGGACTAAGCTTGTTTCTTTCATGGAAATAAAGCAGTTGTGTTTGCAAATATCTGTTTTAAAATCTGTATTCAAATACCTATACATTCTCTCTAGTGTATGTTTTCCCACTGAATATCTCTGCGAGGTGTGAATTCCAAGGTCACTAATTGGTCACAGAAAAAAAATGGCCAAAAAGCTATTTACTTGTCCATTGCTGTACAACCTTAATGAACATCGACATGTGGTTTGAGTGAGTAGGAGACACTTTGGGGATTTATTTTTTTGGGAAAGGCTTGGGTGACTTTTACTATTGACTCACAGCTCCAGCATTCAACTGAAGCAAAAAAAAATGTCTTGGCTTAGTGACTACATGTGGGGTAAACTGACAACTGATAGGTTCACATCTTTATGATGTGTGAAACCTGGAAGCTGGCTGATATTAACCTTCACAAAACATAGTTATGAAGTCTTAGCGTGCTACCAGCATGTACGTATTTTGAATATTTAAAGGGTAAGTGCACTTCCTACCTTCAGCTATTGCTAGTTGTAATTGTAGACGGGAGCTGGGATCTGTTGCACTGCTTGTGTTGTTTCCACAATGACAGAGAAATAGAGACATGCCCACATGGTGAGGAGACATTTCTGTGTTTTGTTACCACTGGAGTTTAAAGCAACATCATGTAAGATTTGGTATATGAGCTCCCCTTACAGTTCATTCATTCATTCATTCATTATCTGTAAGCGCTTATCCAGTTCAGGGTCACAGTGGGTCCAGAGCCTACCTGGAATCATTGGGCACAAGGCAGGAAGGCACTCACACACTCGCACCTATGGACTTTTGAGTTGCTAATCCACCTACCAACGTATGTTTTTGGACTGCGGAAGGAAACCGGAGCACCCGGAGGAAACCCACACAGACACAGGGAGAACACACCAAACTCCTCACAGACAGTCACCCGGAGCAGGACTTGAACCCACACCCACCAGGTCCCTGGAGCTGTGTGACTGTGACATCGCTTGCTGCACCACTGTGCCCCCCCCCCCCCCCCCCCCCCACCACTTACAGTTGTATACTGTAATTCACTTTTAGCACTGTCCTGAGATGAAGTAGGAGGGGGTGAGGGAATAGGGGTGGTTTCCTGCCCATCTTCAGAAGCTACATAGTGCAGTTTCTGCAGTGCTGAACCTGTGATAGCAGTGACAGAGGCTCTGTTCTCCCTATTACAGCTCAGTGGAACAATGATTTCGTAGCTGTACTCCTTTATTTGGGTAGGACACAAACCTCAGAGACATTGAATCAGTCATCACAGATACATAGAGACACTGCAGAGACACATGAAATGAAAGCTTGGTATTATACCTTTATTCTTAAACAATCCTTAATATCATTCTGCTTTGTAATATCAATGCATATTCTTTGTTTGTACATTTCATAGTTCATAATGCATAATATGATAGTGTTTCTGTAAGGTGAAAACATCTGCAAACAGGAAAAATAAACAGTTCTGTATATTTTTACACAGCAAGAAAAGGAAACCCACATTTTTACAGACATTTCTTGCTTCTCCAAGAATTCTTCTGAAATTTTCTTTGCTGTCTCTTCAATCATCCCAAGTAAGCCCCCCACCCCCGCCACCACACTCAATGACCTGTCCACTTGAGATTCAGAAGAAACACAGCATTCCTCATTCATGCATTTGAGTCTTTTGCTAGTTTTGCTCATTTATTTTTCATTCGTTCTTCTGTCATTGTAGACTCAGAGGGCTCAGCACTCACTGCTGTCCCTAGTGGAAGACTGGTGAATAGCATAATGTTTTAAACTCCACCACGGACCCAACACCCACCCACCCTGTCCATACCTCCAGCCTGGAAGCCCCCTTTAGGGGCCACACTAGTGGCCAGTCTTTGTGCTTTGGGCCGGACAGGGCTAGTGGTGTGCTAATAACGTTATAACCTCAGACTAGGGCTTCCTGAGTTGGAGATGCTTGGGAAAGGAGGTATAGAGTGGTTATCTTTATCGTATTTCACTGCTGAGCCCTAAGCTGGGTTTAAGTCAGCTCTGCTCCAGCTCAGAATCCAAATTACCAGAAAAGAAAATAAGCACAAGTGTCTGGGATGAGAGCGTGGAATTATTTGAATGGAAAGTGCGAACTGAAAATTTCAGTTTCCATCTATTTACACATTTTTGCCACAGCTTGATGTGTGAAAGAGTGTCATGTCGACGGGACACAAAAACACACATAACCAATCTGTACTTGTTCCAGAGCTGGTATTCTGAAAGCTGTGAAGACAGTATGTTTAGAAAATGAATGAGTAAACCAACATGAGCACTCCAGCTTGAAGGACTATCTCAGGGTTTTAAAACCTAATCTCCATCTAATCTACAAATTCCTGCCTGTTACTGTCTGTTATATTTGGTGGATGTTATTCAGAACGTAGAAAACAATAGAAAACCTGTGAACAAACAAAATTACAACACATGGTAATGGACAGATTCTCTATTGTTTCAAAAAGAACTAAATGAATAGGTCCAAGAAGATAATATGCAGAATTATGTAGAAATTTTTGTCCAGAACAAAACCTCATTTCCCAAAAAGGTAGCTTTACGTGAAACCTTAAGATGATTTAACAAAACATAATTTAACAATGTTTAATGCAGTCTTTGACCATTTCCATTGTTTGTTTTTTTCTTTTTTTTTCTGTGAAATTCCCATACAGTGGAAATAGTCTGCATTTTCAAATTTTGACACAGTGACTTTCAAGTGATTTCCATAAGACAAAAAGGCTCTGAAATATTTTGTATGCCACTGGATATTAAAGGGACAAGTTTCATTCATTTTTTTCCAGAGAAAAAAAATGACTTAGACCTGGATTTCCTTATTTGGGCATTATAAATATTTATATTCCAAGAAATGAAAGACAGCATAAATGGAGGTCTAGGTTGGAGAGTAGATGTGGGAGATAGAGATTAGGCTGAAAAACATTCAAGTACTTCTTTAAGTCAATCCAAAAGCCAGTTGGACCTGGTCAGGTTTCATAAACAGGATATATAAGCACCCCCCACCCCTTGCCCAAACTGCACCATCATCTTCTAACAGTCCCATCCATATAATCCCAGCACTGCATTCTGTAATTACAATCATTCAGTTCCTAATTACAGTCTTTATAAACGACACTACAGTAGACTCAGATACATTCATGCTGACCAACACTCCATTGTCAAGAGTGCAAATGTGCATTCAGTGTAAGCAGATAGCAAAGTAATAATAACAATAATAATAATAATAATAATGTACTGAACCAGTTTGCTCAGCAACAACAAAAAATAAGAGAATCTTCATGGTCAGTAAAGAATATCCTTGTTGTCCTTAATACCAGCAACATGGTGCAAGAGCATAAACATATAAGAATGATTTAAAGCTCTGTTGTTGTTGTAGTTGTTGTTGTTTATACAGCGTCCATTCAAAAAAATATTATGACCACTAGTACTATTGTTGTGAATCAGCCTTCAGCCCATTGCTTGACCTTGGCTATTTTTTTTTTTTAATTGTTTTTATAGTTTTTTTTTTTCATTTTTGTTTCCCTTTTTTTGCATAAAATATGTGTTTGAGTCCTGACTGATATGATTAATATAGGTTTGCTTGCACTGATCCCATCCAAGTTCTTTCAAAATTGAAGAGTTTTTCGTCTTTGTCGAGCATGTGGTTCCAGCTTGCCGTGGTTGCTGTGGTTGCCATGGTTCGAGGTTGTTCAGGCTTGGGCAGGGTGTGTGTGTGTGTGTGTGTGCGCGTTTGTGTGTGTGTGTGTGTGTGTAGGTGTATGTGTTCCGGCCCTGCTATGTGGAGTTCTGGTTGACCGCTTTGCCTCCGTTCATAGTGGGAGTTCCTGAGCTTTTCCTGGAGCGCTGTTTCTCTTCAATCTCGTGCAGCGAAGGCTCCCTGTACATACAGACTGCAGAAAATACACAGAGACATGATGGTCAGGGACTTCAATCTATTCACTGGCTGTGGATTTGTGGTTTGCATTTGCACAGTTATTAAATTAGCTTGATTACTTTTACAATGTTGGATAGCACTATGTTGTTCAATCTACTGAAAAGTC
The DNA here is from genome assembly GCF_029633855.1 of Hoplias malabaricus. NCBI lineage: Eukaryota > Metazoa > Chordata > Actinopteri > Characiformes > Erythrinidae > Hoplias > Hoplias malabaricus. The sequence goes on from NC_089818.1 coordinate 14,812,462, forward strand.
ATGCTAGTTTAGTTATTTACACCATATAACGTTTTATGACTACTGCTGCTTATGTTTCATATATCAATATGTGGAATATTTATCATTTACTGTTGTATCAAAATATTCTTTAATATTGGTTCATTCATCATGAAATGGAAGCTATTATTTTCAAAATATATAAATAATATAAAATGGCAGAAGGTTATATTCAGATATCAATCAAACTATCAATCAACCTACCTTCAATAGGTCTGGGTAGAAAGTGTGAAGAGGGCTTGGTCTTCTTGACCCGGTTGCCCTTCATGACCTGGCCCTCTTTTGTGAGGCCCAAGAACCAGGCTCTTCCGGACTCTTGCTGCCGGTACATAGTGGATGAGTAGATGACGTAATAGTTCTCAAAGACAGACTCCTTGAACTTGCACTCGGGAGTGAACATCTCCTGTAGATCAGGAGAAAAAATTGAGTTACTCTTTATGAAGGTGCTCAGTGTGTGGGTGGAGGTGACAGTGAAGAGTCCTTAGGGATTTCCCGGCGTGTATTTCTCCAGTGGTCAGTGAGTGTGTGTGTGTGTTATCTCAGAGCGGTGGCATGCTGTCAGGCACCAGACGCTCTGGTTTTTACAAGGTGCAGAAGGTCAGCGTGTATTCTGTCCTGCTGAGTTGGAATATAGGACTCTAGCCAAGTCTGATTAACCTTAGCTCAACATTTAACATGCACACACACACAGAGACACACACACACACACACACACACACACTTCCTTATCCATATCACATAAACGAAGGACTTTTCAAACAGTTTAACTTTTGGAATTGTATTAAAGTCCACGTTGATCTCATTAACATTAGCATTTAACACTACCACAGACGTCCAATTGTTGATGTTACTGAAGTTTTACAAAGTGTTTTTAACTCTCATAACTACCAGAACTCACCAAAAACATTGAGTGAGTTTTGTGGATCATCCAGAGTCCTGGACATGGTTAATGGTGTTCCACATGGCTCCATTGTAGGGCCATTGCTTTTTACATTATATATTAAAGAAGAACATAAGGAAAACTAATTTTATTGCAGGTTATAGCTCTATATCCTCTGTATCATATGTGTTTTTGTTACTGAATTCAAAATATCATGCATTGCCAGAGTTTCTAGGTAGAGTCTGATGACTTTCACCACATAATGTGGGCAAGAACTGCAGGAAAAGAAATTAGACTGACATGAAAAAGGAATAATCACAAGACTGCAATTTTGGCATTACTTTGCGATTCACTTTGCGATTCAATTCCAGTACAAAACAATAAACAGAAGTGTGTGTACGCTGATGTACAGGGAGCCCATCTGAACACAACAGGCAGAATCCTAACAATGAGGCCAGATTATTGCACTGAAAGTATCAGACTCTCCAAGTAATTATGGGCGACTGTGGCTGAGACTATTAGTCAATAAACGAATCAATGAACCTAAAAAACAAAAATGACCAAGAATGATATGGAAAAAAAAAATTATATTAACTTTTACTACAGGTTCGGAAGGGTTATATTTCATCTGGTGTTAAGTTGCCAGTAGAGTGCCGTGGTTCTTAAAGCAATGATTGAATATTATGCAAAGTAAATGGAAGCTATAACAAAATGTCAGTTACTCTGGACTTCGAAGGGTTAAGTAATTATATGTTGCATTCTCCTTGCCTCGGTGGCCCTCACTGAGGACTTTCAGATGTGCTTTGAACACCAAAATTTACATAATTTGTGTGAAAATATGTTGACTGACATCCAGAGCCCTGATCTATCAGCAAGAGAGAGATCTATCAGAAAGAGAGAGAGAGAGAGAGAGAGAGAGAGAGAGAGAAATTAGGAGAGGTGAAGAAAAACAAAAAGCAATCTGCAGAGGTTGGCTGTTAATGGATGTGTGATGAATTCCATTTACTCGTGGCGGCGGCCTCTGAGGCCCAGTGAAAAGCCGAGGACGAGCTAAAACGGCTTTCATTCAAATTCCACGGCGATCTGAAGGAGAGACAAAGGACCTACTTGTGAAACAAGGCATGGGAGGCCTTCTTCTTGTATGCATTAGTGAGACTTAAGCGAGGATAAACAAGCTGAGGAGCCCACCGAGCCCTTTTGAACTCATCGGCTTGGGAAGCATTTATATTCGAAGCATTTATATTCAAAGCTGAGAATGAAACAGGTGCTCGGCAGACACCTTAACCAAGAGAAAAACTTGAAAACAACAAAAGAGATTGTAAAGGGCAGTTACAAACAAAGAAAATGTAGCACTATTTAACCACAATTTAGCAGGAGATGATTTTAAAGGTGTCATATCACGGAAAACATTATACAGGCCCCACCTACACTCCTGAAAAAGCCTATGGTAAAAAAAAAAACCCTGCTAACTCCATTATTCTTTATTCATACTACTTATTGTTTATACATTGCTCTTTGTTTGAGTACCTTCAAGTTGAGCATGTGCCAGTTCCTGACCTCACCAATGTCCTTGTGGCTGTATGCCATCAAATCCTCACAGCAGTGCTCCAACATCTGGTGTAAAGTCTTTCCAGAGCAGTCAAGGCTGTTACTGCAATAAATGGAGGACAAACTCCCACTACTGACTTCTTCATTTCAGAAGAATATATTTAAAACTGTAGGTGCAGACAATGTTTGGGAATCCTTCTATTACAAGGAAAGCATATGGGAATTTTACAACAATAGGATTGGGAATGTGGAAGGAGGAAGGAAGTCGGAAGTGAAAGGGTATGCTGAGTTAGTGCTGATGAGAAGATGCACACTGTGACCAATCCTCTGAAGAGAGAGACCTATTGGCTTCAGGGGACATAGTAACGGAGATGAATTGGTGCAAATTCAAGGCGGACAGCTATGTTTAAGCTGGACAAATCCTTTATTCCCCTGATCCGTCTGACAGGTCATTGTTATTCAGAAGGTAGAGTCAGGTTAGACACCACTCATGTCTAGACAGCTGCCTCAGTCACATTGTAAGTCTGGAGAGGACACAGGGCTAAGTCTGTGATTAAATTTGGAATTAAAGATCGTTTAAATAAGATATGACAGTATGATGCTTGTATACATCCACTTTATATGCACTACATATAAATCTTAAGCATTTGCGATCTTTAATAAAACAGCTATTACATACATGTTTTTGATCATTTTTCAGGGACAGAAAAAAAATACTAAGAAAGTGCCTCAACAGTTCATATTATTTAAGGAAATTGGTGTTTGCTTTTGAAATTTGGAGTGACATTTTCCCTCACCTTCAAAGTTTAAGTGATTTTGACAGATTAAGTGATGATGAGGTCTGGGCCAGTCCACTGTTCTGAGAACAGCAGCAGCTTATGTCTTGTATTTCTAACAGTGTGCTTCAAGTTATTTAAAGCCATATTAAAATAATATTTAAATTTGAATAATCAAGTTATGTAAAGGCATAAAAAATTACATATTTGAAAAAAAAGGTTTTCATATTGTCACTGTGCATTGAAAAATATTCATTCGTTGTCTGTAACCGCTTATCCAGTTCAGGGTCGCGGTGTGTCCGGAGCCTACCTGGAATTACTGGGCGCAAGGCAGGAACACGCCCTGGAGGGGGCACCAGTCCTTCAACACATTTACTCACACCTATGAACACTTTTGAGAAGCCAATCCACCTACCAACATGTGTATTTGGACTGTGGGAAACTGGAGCACCCGGAAGAAACCCACGCGGTCAAGGGGAGAACACACCAAACTCCTCACAGTCACCAAGAGTGGTGTTTGTTAAAATGCATTTGTTTATATATGAATTTTGATGGAAATATGATTACAATAAAAACGAATAGAGGCCATACACCATGGCTTAACTGATCTTTAAAAATGAATTCACCTTGAAACAAGAAGCAGTAACAGACAAGATAAATGAGTCTGGTTTAATCAAATATTTGGGCTAATATGAAGTGCTTTTTCAGAGTTGGGTGAGTGGAAAGAAAATCAATGGCCAAGGACCTTATCAAGCCCAAGCCCAAGGTTTTCTTCAATCCAGAAGAAGCTGCTTGCATCAATCAATGAACATGCTACTGGAACTGCACCAGCTAAATGCTAAATGCTTCGCTAGGCTAATAGGCTTGGTGAATCTGCCTGAGACGAGGCATGCAATTAAACACGAACTGAAAAAATAATTAGTCAGCCATTTGCTCTACAGCCATTCTACTTGAGGCGCATTTTATAGCATGCCTTCCTTCCTACTGCCTCTGGTAGATGGTGCATTTGTGTGGGAGCTGTGCTGCAATTAGCTTTTATTAGCTTTAAGGTAATTAATCCTACTCTGCAAATAATGGTGTTGCTGAAATGTGGATTGGGGCTTGTCTGAGGACATAAGTTCACATTGTGTGTGTGTGTGTGTGTGTGTGTGTGTGTGTGTGTGTTGGTGTATTCCTATTACAATATATTCATGTTATAATTTTATAAAACTTAAAAGCAAAGGATCAGGTTTGGGATCAGACGTATTATATATACTCATTTACATATATATGATACATAAGGGACCTATATATAATTATATATATATATATATATATATATATATATATATATATATATATATATATATATATATATATATATATATATATATGCCCAATTGCCCAATGCCAAGCATCAATTAATGTGGTGTAAATCTGCCCAGAATCTGGGCTGTGGAGCACAGGAACTATATTCTATAAAGTGAAGGATTTTTGATGAGCTGGAATGGAGTTTGTGATCCAGAACTAATCATCCAAAATCAGTACCCAGTAATGTTTATGTGAATGCCATCAAATCTTAAAGGTAATCGTATGTGTCTACTATAGATAGATATGTGAAATATGTATGCAACTAAATATATGTATTTGTCTTATCCATAACAACAGGAATATACTAGTGTGTGTGTGTGTGTGTGTGTGTGTGTGTGTGTGTGTGTGTGTGTTTGTGTGGGTGTGGGTGTGTTTGTGTGTGTGTGGGTGTGTGTTTGTGTGTGTGTGTGTGTGTGTGTGTAAGAGCGAGAGAGAGATGGGTGCGGTAGCCTTTAACTGGAATCCCCCTCTATCCCTCAGCGGCTTTACTGCAGCACAGAGCAGCTGCATTAACCACAGCATGATGAAGTTCTTTAAAGGATTTCAGAAGAGCCCTGTTGTTCCTCTATGTTTATATTTTACCCATTTACACAACTCTAGCATTTTAAAACCTCATAACTTAAATTATTTGCACCATTAAAATTCTATATCACTATAAAAACAACATGATACATTATATTGCTAATGAAAGCCTGTTCAGTAACTCAGAAGTTGATATAATTACACAGCATACATGAGAGTATATGCTAATACAATATAATAGAACTCTGTCTACCAGACATATTCAAATTTTGTTCTCTGGAGAACCCTAGTTTTAAAAAAATACCTCTGCTGTAAACATTATAATGCACTATAACAAGAGTCTGGTCTACAACTTATGAACATATATTTAATCTGACTATGTAAAGTCATGTTGTTTATGATGGATTATGCATACAATTATACTAGATATTGCTATGGGATTGCTATATACTAGCAATATATACTGCTATATACTATTAATATATACTATATATGCTAGATATTGATATTGCTATTGTTATGTATGTCATATTAAGGTATTAATAAATTTATGAGCACACGATCTATTGGAAGTATAACCCACAACTTCACAGGATATTTATTAGGTTCCATTGCTTTAGGCTAAAATGTAGTAGCGGCATCTCCTTCTACTGAACTGAGAGCAGGGATTAGAGAGAGTGTGTGTGGGTGTGGGGTTGTGTTTGGTTGGAGGGCATTTTAACCTAAACACAGTTTCTGTACATGTGAAATCACGTGCAGATGAGAGAGAAAAGAGAGAATAAAAAGACTGACTCCACAAGGATGCGTGGCTCTGAGTGGATGTGATGAATGTTGGACAATGCTCTTGTGTTTTAGTTAAAGATAGATGCCTTTAAACTACAGAGAGAGTTGTGGTTACCTCTTCACTGCAAAGTAGGTCAGAGCGAACGTATCATAAATAATAGAGGGGAAAAACTCCAGAGCCTGGAAACCCTACGCAATCCAGCAGTTTAACACTGCAAACCAGCATCAACACGACTGCCAACAAACTCCACAGCAAATAGCTACAAATAGCATGTTTCAAATGACAGATTCCAGAGCTAAGCACACTGACATGGTCAATTCCACATGAGTAATACTGTTTAAAAAACACTTTAATCAGTGTTTTTATCTCTGTCAGTTCGTCCTAACTTACACTCCTCAAGCAGCTACAGTCATGATAGACAATGGACAAACTAGCCACATGGATTTTAACAGATTGAGGCACCAGACAAGGCTGCACTCTATCACTACTCCTGTTTGACCTGTATAATAAACATCTAATTATTGATGAATGAATGATAGCTGCACGTTTCTAGACTGACAAAGCACATTAGAGTCTTTGGGAGTCACTTCAGTCACAACAAATGTGCAGCATGTAACTGGATTATACCAACAGATCTACACCAATACACCAATCACACCTCAGTTATTACGTAGAGGAATATAATAAGGGAATCAAGACTGGAGGTAGATGATTGTGGAAAGTGAAATAAGCATATAATATCATACAAATCAGGCTCTCCTGGAAAGCCAGGAAGGTCTGAAGGATATTAAAGAGACATAAAACCAGAGGGAAAAGCAGAGCTCAGTATGAAGAAAACCAGAGTTCGAAAGTGAGCAAAGACAACTAACTTTACCACTAATGAAAGACCGAAGATATAGAAGTGTGCAGATACGGATGTATACACCCAGTCTGTAAGAAGCATGAAGATGCAAAACGAACATGGAATATACGGGAAAAAACACAGTCCATACGGTCACCAGGAGTCAGAGCTTAATAATACGGTCGATGCGCCACTCTTTCAGCGTCTCATTTCCTTCGAGCTCTTTTAGAGTGATTTATGCGTGAGTTTTATTGATGTGAAGTCATGCTATTTAAGGTAAAACGCCTTGAAGTCTGACATTTAGCTCCAAAATAAGAGCACACAGCCCTGGGCCGCATGGATTTATGGCTCTCTGAGTTCTGCATGGGACAGGCGCCAGAGTGTGTAATGTAATCTTTTTAGGAGCTTAAAGCAAAGAGGGGTTGTCTTCATATAAAGACACCACACACCACAAACTTCACCTGGTTTCCCCTTCTGAAGCTTCACTCTGTGACTTAGGTCCTCCGTCCATATTTACAAAGTTATTATAAAAATACAAAATTAAAATACATGCATTCATACATACTCACTCGCTCAGTCACTCATACACTCTACAACATACTCACATACAGTGCATACACTCACATTCACATACTCACTCACCTACATGCTGATTCGTACTTGCTTAGTAGCCCACTCAGTTACATATATACTCACCCGCATACACACTTACATACAACATATGTATATGCTCACTCACTCACTCATACATGCGCACTCAAAGTTAGCATGAACTTATTCATAAGGCAGCTGCACTCTCTCGTGTTTAGTAACTGTTCCAGAAGGGAGTCCTGATCAGTGATTAACATCTAAGACACGTATCATCTGCTCAGAGTCAAATGTCATGATGTTTGTGAATCTGAAAAGGACATGTGTAACGGACAAACACTGGTCAGGTTTTCACTGCTTAAAGACTGGAGAATGAATGCAAATTTTCAGCTCATATTTTTGTCCATCACTGACCACATTTCTGTTCCCTGTGATTCTGTTCAAAGTCTTAGTACTACTCCTCATTTTTAATGTTCAGGTATGGTAATATAATATATTTATGTGGCTATTTCTCTCTGCATATAAAGCTATCTGAATATAAACTGTGGCTGAAGGCAAGATACATTTATTCATATCCCTATTTGGACATGAAATGTGGTCACTTGACCACATGGAGGTATAGACAATACCAGCTTAAAAGCAGGCCTGTGATATAATACACTCATTCATTCATCTTGTGTCAGCCTTTGATTTCATTCATTCATTAATTCATTATCTGTAAGCGCTTATCCAGTTCAGGGTCGTGGTGGGTCCAGAGCCTACCTGGAATCATTGGGCGCAAGGCGGGAATACACCCTGGAGGGGGCGCCAGTCCTTCACAGGGTGACACACACTCACACATTCACTCACACACTCACAGCTACGGACACTTCTGAGCCGCCAATCCACCTACCAACGTGTGTTTTTTGGACTGTGGGAGGAAACCGGAGCACCCGGAGGAAACCCTTGCGGGCACAGGAGAACACACCAAACTCCTCACAGCCTTTCATTTCAAAACTCATTGAATGAAGGTGGCAGTGATCACTGGAGATCAGAGAAAGTCAAGCACTATCACAATGAAATGCATTGTTATGTGTTATAGACTGAAAGTCCAAAGGCTGTTTGACATCTACTCCTCCAATGTCTTCTGAAATTAAGGATATTAATATGTATTTCATCCTCCTTGGCTGACGTAAGAACATCTACACTGCTGTGAAGGCTTTGGACTAGATTTTGGAACATTGCTGTGAGGATTTGGTGACTATGACCACTTTGACAGCATTAGTGAACTGAAATAGATGAGTAGTCCTAGTAGTCCTAGTCTAGTAGAGGTACTACATGCTGCAACACTGTAAAGAATGCCTACAGCAATACCCTTAAAGTTCATGTTCAGCTGCTCTAGAGCTTCCCATTTAATTTCATTTCAATCTGTGTGTCATTATCATCATGAACAAGGCCATTTTAGTGTTAGAACCTGTGTTGTCAAGTCCTGTTTCGGGTGACTGTCTGTGAGGAGTTTAGTGTGTTCTCCCAGTGTCGGCGTGGGTTTCTTCCGTGTGCTTCTACCAAAGGTTGGCAGATGGATTGGCGACTGAAAAGTGTCTGTAGGTGTGGGTGTGTGACGCCCTGTGAAGGACTGGCGCCCCCTCCAGGGTGTGTTCCTGCCTTGTGCCCAGTGATCCCAGGTAGACTCCAGACCCACCGTGACCCTGAACTGGATAAACGGTTACAGACAATGAGTGAATGAACTTGTGTTGTGTTTAAATCTTTCCCAAATTCAGATAAATCCATAGCTGGTAGGATCAAAGTTTTCTTGTTTTACTTATTTATTTATTTTTGGAGGTGGAGGAAGAGTTGCATCATTAAAGCTGGAAGAGGAGGAAAAGGCAGAGCTTCTCAAATCTCCCGGAGCAGAAAACCGAAAGCTTCCTCTCAGCGTGTCTCCAGAGAGGCCCAGATAATGAGCTGGATCAGAGGGGGGAAACTTCCCTGAGTAATTGCCCCCCTGGAGGACGACAGCAGCATCTCTGCATCGGCACTTTCCAACCCATTTCTACAGAAGAAGCCAGAGTACAGCTCTGACAGTGAACATCACTTTCCTGATAATGTGGAAGCTGTAACACAGCACCATCACAGGGCTTAGCTAAGAACAGGCATTAGCTTCAGTATTAGCCTCAGTGTTTTCAGCATCTCTTTAGTGTAAGGTAACATTCATAAATCTCAGATCAGAAATGGACCCTTAACTGGGCTTTGGCAAAAGTGGGTGGGCACACTTCTTCCTCCACAAATACCCTCTCAGAAAAGCTGTCAATGTGGTGGTACCCTCAAGGGCACCACAGAATCCAGAATTAATTTTTATCATTATTATTTTTGCACAGTTCTGTCATTAAAGATTATAAATATTCACCTCTCCTTCTGGAAAATAGAAGGTAATGCACCTTCAGGGGACACACCTTGAACTTAACATAACTTTTGTATGTTTAAAGGTACATTCACACAGCTTGTATCTGACAGTGTAAGAAAGAACAGCTGCAGGCCTTCTGAAGAGGGCCCTATAGCTGTGACTGAGGTGTGAAGGAGTTAATTGTGTAGATGGTCACGAGGTGGAGGTAGGAGGCTGGTGCAGGGGGCTTTTTATTTACATTCGTTTTGTTGCAGAGGTGTGCCATTGCAGCCAAACAATGCAACGTGAGCGTCTGCACTGGTGCACGCTTTACAGTCATCCAGATCCAGCCTTTATTTATGAGAGTGAGGATGCAAAGTCTGGAGAGAATTTACAGGGGGTTTGATGAGGAAAGTGAAGTGAATGCTGTATTTCTTCATCAGATATGCATCAGGGAGATAAAGGTTTCATTAAACGTTCGCCAGTTCATTTTCAGACGTCACAGATTTACATTCCTCATCGGGTCCATTTCTCCAAATCCTCCTCAGGATTGGAATTGAATTTGAACTGAGCAGCACTGAGGGGAGATGAGAAAAATAGGGGAAGGACAGTGGGGGCTATCAAAATAAGCTCTAAGAAAAAGCCTAATAAAAATGCATGTCCTTCTGGTGCAAAGGAAATGACGGTCCTGCACAAGCCCATCACACTCCGCACGGCACTCCATTCAAATCCCATCCCAATTTTAATATCATTAGAATTCCACTCATCCATTTCTTGGACGTCACGAAGGACAGATTTCTGCTGTGATCTCACACTTTCCTGAATTGCTTTATGTCCTAAGCTGGCGTTTGCACCTTCCCATCACTGAAATACAGCCACTTTATTGTACACCAATTTACACATCCTTTCAGACACACAATGCTGAGGTGTTTGCCTCACGGTGGAAGAATGTGCTAAAATCTGAAGTGAGGATGAAACCTCAAAGATGAAGGCTGTCAGTGCTGGGCTTTGTTTGTTTGAAACACATAAAGGGTGGTCTCTGACATTTGCCCAGTACTTTAGTATAAATATAAAAACAATTCTCACCACGTCACATGACGACAGAGACCTATCAGGTATGTAATCTACACTTACTATGCTTTAAAATCCCAGAACAGCATGTGTTTCTGTTTGCTGCCTCAAAATGGAGCCTCAACGTGCTTGGAGGAGAATACTAAACACACAGCTCGGCCACGCGAGCTTGCAGGATCCTGATTGGATGGTGCGTTTCACAGCAACAAAAAAGAAGAGGCCAAGCTGCTTGTCTAATGTGAGCACAGCTGGATTCAGGGAGAACAGGACAGTGATGGACACTGTGCACAGCCGGAGCTTTCCACTGAACAGTGTGTGTACCGTGTGTGGAAAGGGTGTGTGTCTTTGAACGACCTGAAGCTGGAGTTGATGACTTAACCATTTCAACTCACATGATTAACCCTTTGAGGCCAGAGTTATTATTGATATTTCACATGAACAAAAAAATGTATCTGTTGTGTTTACAAACACAACTGAGACGTGGGCCAAAAGATTAGAAACGGCACTGTCCTCGCAAGTCTCAATGTGTTATAGTCACAAGTCAGGAAACCCTTATCAACAATGACAGTCTAGATTTCTTTCTATCTATCTATCTATCTATCTATCTATCTATCTATCAGTCTTCCTGTGTGTCTGTCTAAGAACAGACTAAAAATAAAATACAATTTGCCTTGAAGGGAAAGTTTACCAACTTTTCAAAATTGTCCATATAATGAATTCTTCTTGCCATTTGAATTTCCTTGCAAGAAAAGCATGCCATCATACACTATATTCCTATTTCATGTGCACTGATGGCAGTAAATGAATCTTGAGAATAATGTGTACTGTGAGCGTGTACAAAATGTGAATACTAATCAGACTGATCAGACTGACAGATATATTCTGGCTTTTTAAGTGCACACTGGAAAAGGCTACATGCTGAGCTCTTGCTGTTTCGGAAGTGTTAAGAGGATCATGGTTAGTGTCAAGAGCTCCAGCAGCACAGCCAGACAAAATGAGCAACAGAAATAAACTCCATGTCTGAAAGGCTGCGGACGCATTGGTGAATTCGACTACTGGGGTCATAGGGCTTGTAGCTGTTCATGAGCTTAAAGAGTGATGGAGCGCTCTCAAAAGGCTTAAAGGCTGAGACTACAGGAACAGCAGAGTGTTCCTACTAATGTCCTTCAATTTGGAAGAAAATTAATGCACAGGTGGCCATTAGTGTTCAGACACAGTGCATGCTGGAAACTCCACAGCGTCCTCCATTTCCGCCCTCTTCATCCTGTTTGTTTTAAGACTTTGCAGCCCTCAGTCTTGTTGGTAAATATTGAACAAACTCGCAGTAGGTTTTGCCATCCCCTCTGATTTTCTCTCTGTTTTAGCATATTAATTTCCCATGGAGCAGGTCTGGAGAGAGCTGCTCCATATGGCAAACAGAAGTGTTTTTTCTGCTTCCATTTAATTAAAACCTCTTTTTAGCTTTTTCAAAGACACATTTCAAAAGGGACTTCCCTTCCTCTCACTCTCAGAAAAAACACAAGGACTAGAAAGCAACCAGAGTCCATTATGTTTGTTTCAATGGGGAAAAGGGAAAAAAAAGAATGTTGCACTTAATTCACTTCTCCAAATATTTACAGTCACTATTCATGAAAAATATTCATTCATTCACTCACTCACTCAGTCAGGTATTCATTCACAAATACATCCATCCTTTCATTCTTCCATCCGTCCGCTCACTTACTTGTTCATTCATTCATTCATTCATTCATTCATTCATTCATTCATTCATCCATCTATTCATTAATTCATCCATTCATTTTCTGTAAGCATATCATCTTAATCAGGGTTGGGCTTGGTCCAGAATTGACTGAGAATTATTAGGCACAAGGCAGAATCACACCTGGTACAGTCCTGACCATATCCATCACAGGGCATCACACATTCACCCTGTCACTCACACCTGTGGACAGTTTCACACACTCACCTAGTCACTTACTCTCACACACCTGTGGACAGTTTCACACACTCACCCAGTCACTCACACACTCACACTTTTGGACAGTTTCACACATTCACCCAGTCACTGACACATTCAACCAGTTTTACACACACACACACACACACACACATACACTCTCTCTCTCTCTCTCTCTCTCTCTCTCTCTCTCTCTCTCTCTCTCTCTCTCTCTCAGTCACACAGGCCTAGTTTAAACTGCCTTTGTAAAGGGATAATCTTTCTCCTGAAACTGCACACAGTATTGTCCACTTTGACAGTACTGGTCATCGCTGATTACGACTTCATTAGTTTTTATTGATGAATAGGACGCCTCCGTCCATTTAGAGACACAGTTTACTCCTGGAATTGATCTGAGCGTTGAATCCAGTGGCTAAAGGAAATGAAATTACTCTCCTCCTCGCGGATAGTCTTTAACAGGATTAAGAGTTGTGCAGCCGGCCATTATATAAGTCATCAGCGGCGGTAGCTCACTGCGACACATTCCCACCAACGTTTCTGCTGCCGACAGAGTGGTGGGAGCATATGCCTGTCATCCACCATAACTCAGCTCAAACCCACAGGGAGAAAGCCGCCCGTTTGGCAGTTAACCCTACGCTGCCCCCACTTTCCCATAGCTCCGTGGAGGCTAATACCAGAATCTGCAGGTGCTGGGGTATTGAATTAAATGGTTAACGATTGGGTACCTCTGCAGTTTTGCTTGAGAAGCATATATGCTAATGCAACCTGAGAAAATGGAGGAGGTGTAAATGCACAAAGTGAACCAGGGGATATATAAAAGCCATTCGCCTTGATCGTGAATAATAAGATGTTATAAATCTAGATGGAAATGCATATTAATAATGAATTTCCAGGTGCATGCACTGTATTTCACATGCCCAGGTTGGTTTCATTTTTATGTTTTTGTCATGTTGATAAAAAAGAATAATAATAATAATAATAATAATAATAATAATAATAATAATATTTGCAATTCTAATAATATGAAATAATAGCATTTCTTCTGAAATGTAGGGTATCAGCAGTGAGTTTGTTGTACTCCTTTGCTGCAGTAACAACATCTACTCTTCTGAAAAGGCTTATGGAACATTGCTGTGAAGATCTGATGGCCTTGATGTTTTCGTGATCAATTCTCACTCTAACTCACCAGATACATATTAGTTAGAGATCTATCACTCCATCACTCCAGTGCTGGGGGGCTTCCTACCTCTCTTACCGACACTTGGCATTGTGCATGTTGATATTAGGCTCATATGCAGCTGCTACAGGATTTGGATGTATTTTCAACATAGAGCATCTAAACAAGCACCTAAAATACAATACTACTGCGAAGACTACTACTACTACTACTAATAATAATAATAATAACATGACACATCTGTAATAACACTGAAGATAAAGAGGAAGAACAGGACTTACCGAGCTGTAGAGGAACCCTTCTCCATTCATGCCAATGTAGAAACCAGCTTTAACTCCCTGGATGGCCACCACCCTTAGTCCCACCGGGATGAGGTTAAAAAGAGCTGGAAACAAAACATGAATAAAACATTATGACCTTCTTTGATTTGAATACTCAGGCCCACCAACTACTATAGTTTACAAATACATCAGCGGGTTCAGTCCAGTCTTATTCATTTTCTTTGTAAATTTGTCCTCAGTATAATAAGGGCTGGATAATGTATAGATACGTATAGATATAGAAAATACAGTGTGAGTGCTGATAAGCTCCTGCTGAATCTGATAAAGACTGTGGAGCTGTGCCAGTTTGCTCTTGTCCACAGAGCAGATTCAATCTTTTCTGATCGAAATCAATGAGAGCAGGAGTGCTGTAGTGTAAACTGGCCTTAAGGGAATATTCCAGCATTTATGACCTGTTCGCTATCTGCTCCATCTGTATCGCAACCTTGATCACCATCGACAATTCAATAAGCAGCAAGGAGTGGTAACGTATCACCTTTTTGTAATACAGTCTGGATACTGTACACCTCTTCCCTCTGTACACACACAGCTGGTATTATCTCTGTAGAAAAGGACAAACCAATAGGAAACATCCTACATTCAATGCCCTTCTCAGTCTTCTCAGTCCAGCAGTGACACTGAGGGGTTTAAAAACTCCAACAGCAGTGCTGTGTCTGATCCACTAGAAACAGCACAGCACACACTAATACACCACCACCAGGTCACTGCACTGCGGTGCTGAGTATGATCCACCATCCAAATCATACTTGTTCTCTGTTGGTTCTGTGAGGGTCCTGAGAACTAAAGAGCAGGATGAAAGGGGGCTAATGCAGTATGCAGAACAACAAATGTGCTTTAGTCTTTAATTGTAGAACTACAAAGGGCACCTCAATGGTCAGTGGAGCTGATGAAATGGACAAGGAGGTCCTTTTAATGATTTAGCAGATCCGTGTATATAGTACGTCTAAAAGCAATGACACCAGAATATTGCTTCTAAAGTCTTCTGAGAAAAGCAAAGAGGCACGTGTTGCTGCTGCTGTCTGCAGGTGATCATCTGGGACACTTCCAGACTCAGGTAAGTCCTTTTTTTCGTACGGTCCACTGAGAGTTCCCCTCTCTCTGTCAGTCCAAGGTGAGTTCTGGCTGCGCTTGTGATGGAGTGATGCCTCCATCCTGCAACCGTCCTGTATTCGCCCTGACAAGGGCACCAGCGGGCAGCTCCTTGCAGGATGCTCCTGCAAATTTGACAGCACTTTGGGTGTTATTTTTAGAAACATCAGACATCTCCAGTAAATGTAAGACTGTTTACCCCTTCTGCGGTTTAAGAAATCCAGTCTAGTCCTGTCAGTTTAGCTGAGTCATTTTTAGAAGTGTCAGATTAAAGCGAAATCGTAAAGTCAGTGTACGGTTCTGGCTTAACTTGGCAGTAAACATCAATTCCCGTCATTTTTGGAAACATTTTTCCAATCCTGGCCTCTTAAAAAAAGGCCAATAATAATCTCAGAGTCATCTTTATGCAAATATAGCCTCAAGTCAATGAAGGGCTGACAATGTATTCTATGTGGTCATTAGTCACACACTGGGAAAATGCAAATAAAATATTCTTTTTCACAAAAAAGTGTTTTAACAAAAAGAGTCTAAAAATAAGATCTTTTGGTCAAATATTTCCCATGAAAAATCCAGCAGTTTAAGTGCACTGTGCGTAATCAGAAATCTGTGTGTAAAATCAAAGCGAAAAGTAAAATAATACCCTCCCCCAGAGTTACAAAATGCTGTTTCTGAGCCCAGAGTAGCAACGACAAACGCTCTATTCTCCCTGTTTTAAAGCTGTAGTTTGAAGGTAAATCTACCTAGTGTTACTTTCACAATTACACCTTGTGGCTAGGACTTCCCCAATCACACACACATTGTCACGCAGCTTGGAAGCTGAAACCAGCCACCACCAGAATTTAATGCCTCTGGACAGCTCAATGTGCTTCAGGAGAACGCCTTCTGCACAGATCCCAAGCCAAGACACCTACACTGGGGGGTGGGGTGGGGGTCAATTGCAATCTCTTCGACACCTGTCCTCAGATGCCATTGGGAATTGAACCAGTGATGTCCCAATGACATGGCCAGTGCTTAGTCAGTAGCACCAAGTGGCAGCCTGTGATTATTAAATATTGATGTCACAAATCAAGCTTTTTTGGAACAAACCAATCAAGAATCAAATTTGTTCAAATGTCTAAAGTTCTGTTTTTGCAGTCATTGCTATCTGTTTTTCCAGCAATCATCTACTGTCCAAACAATTACAGCTTGTTAATATAGGAGCCAATAGTGGGGGTAAGCCTCTTCCAAATCTCAGCCTGCCTTCAAGCCTTCACAGCTGGACTTAAACCCCACTGTCCAGATTCATGTGAAAGGAGACTTGGCCGGTCAGTGTACAGCACCACAACCCTTCTATTAGTCCTGATTAATGACCACAAACTTCGACAGCTCTATCAGCCGAGTGGTGGTGGTCAGTGAATTGCTGGCAGTCAGAGACAGATTGTGAAGCATGTAGTAACAGCCATTCATTTAATTTCATTTCCATTAATCCTGAAGTCTCTAAATCTGACACAGACTTTGATCGCCTTATTGTTTCCATGACAGCGCGATCACAGTGAACTCTACTACATCATCAGATTCTTATCTCACTGACGGCTGACTCATCGACTACCCTGTACAATGGTGAGGACGAGTCTGAGATTATTTTAGATGCACATGCACTGCCCACTTTATTAGAAAGCCCTGGTCAGTAGCAGTCTAGAGGTTAGATGAAGGAGTTACAGGACAGCTAAGAAATTGCATACGGTACTGTACTGTGGTACAGCACAGAGAGGTTAGAGCACTGAATAAAAACTGAGAAAACGAGAATGGAGATATAAGAGAACAGAGTGAAAACGGCTAAAAACCAGAGCTTCTACTCCTCGCTCCTCACTGCTGTGCACTTTGCAGGTGTTTAGTAAAGACCCATAACTGTGTTTAAGTATCTTAACCATGGGGGGGTTAGATTAAGATTAGAAGGGTGAAATATTAATTTGAGTACTTTAAATACTGGTAGATATCCTGCTTAGTGTTACAGGCTTCTTGTAAACATGTTTCTACTTTGCTGCTGATTACAAATGAATGTGTAGTTAATGGCCACTATGACTGGAAATGAAATAAAAGACTGTTCCCTAACACTGCACATAGTGGACCTAACTAAAATAGGTGGGGCTAATAAAATGGTCAGCAAGTGCTTCCAATAAAGTGGATGGTGTGTAGCCATAGTGATGCTAATCAGCTAAAGCAGGAGGATTTATGGAGCGAGCACTTGCCATGAAGTCAGCACAAAGTCCAGGTAATAAAGCATCCGTACTTTCAGTGGTTGATATCATTTTTTAAACTGAGACTATCATGTTGGAAGATGCTAATTGGCTAATTCCCTTCGTTTCGCTCCACTCAGCGCAGCACATTTGCTTTCAGAAGCAGAGTGTCCAAGGTCTCACCTCATGCTCATAAGCAATGCAAATGACCCAATCAGTGCACCAGCCTGGAATATGAATTCATATTTCAGTTCATAATGGGATTCAATAAAGAGAAAAGGCCTCTGTCCCAAGACAGCCTGGCCTTGCAGTGGGCAGTTTTGTGTTGGAGGCTAATTTAGCATATGATTTGTTTTCAGGATCTTATTTTCCTCTGTAATAAACTATACACCGATCAGTCTTAACATTAAATCCACAAACTTGTTTCTACATTGATTCTACACTACAGGAGAGCATTGTAGTTCTACAATTAGAGACTCTAGTCGGTTTGTTGCGCTTCACATTTTTCTTAGCTTTGTTTCAACCTGTTTCTGGTGGTGGTGGTGATTGTGTGTGATGTGGTGAAAGTGGATCAGACACAGCATTGCTGCTGGAGTTTTTAAACTTCTCAGTGTTACTGCTGGACTGAGGATTGTCCACCAACCTGTGTCCACTAATGAAGGACTAACAACACAAGAGTTAAGGACTCTGACTTTGTATCTACAAGGTCAATCAACAAGGTATGTGTTTCTGATTAGTGGACAATGAGTGGACACAGCATTAAAAACTCGAATAGCCCTGCTGTGCCTGATCCACTTGTAGGTAGGCACCATCTCCAGTGCCAAAACTGGGCAAGAGGTTTAAAGTAATCAGCCAGCCAAACTGAATAATCAGCCAGCATCCGTGCTGATCTTACCGCTGCTTTTGTAGTTGCCATCAAATGCTCACAGCAATATTCAAAAGTCTAGTGTCAAGCCATCCCAAAATAATAGAGGCTGTTAATGCCCACTACAAACTACAAACTATCTATGAATAGCTTTCATTTAAGAAGAAACACTGTGTGAGCATTGCCTAGAAAGTTTTGGCCAGTGTGTCATCAACGCAAGATTAAAATTCCTCAGGTAGACCGCGAATGTTTTGCAGAAACTAGGCTCAATCTCAATCTGCTGACTGCTGTGATAGAAAGGCCATTTGAAAAATGCATTACCAATCTCATTAACATAATCAGTAGAGTTCAAGAGGTCAATTGCTCCAAGGTGAAGGTAATCTATTATAGGGATAATTTATCCCAGGGATCAACCGTGGTCTAAATACAGTAGTCTTCTCTCTGTATTTCTCTCATGCTCTTTCTGTTTCTTCTGTTCTACAGCCGAGCTGAAGCTGCCCGGAGTGGGAATACAGGTTTCAGAGATTTTGTTTTTGCTGAATTATTTACTGGGGTTTTCCCAGGCAGGTGAACCCTTATCATGGTTCAAGGTGATCTGAAGAAAGCCGGAGGATATTCCACCACTCTCTCCTGGCAGCAGCACTTTCTCAGATCTTCACTTGACTCTGCACCATGCTCAAGTCTACAGTTCTCAGTGGCTGAGGATGGTGTAGACGCTCCACGGTACTGGTCTTTGAAGATCTGAAAGGGCCTAGGCCTATTTTTGAAGTGTTTTCTCATTGTTAGTAGTGATGCGTGGCTGATATATTATTTGCCGAGATGTGGATTTTTTTGTTATTTTTATCGGTCCAATATTGAAATTTTAGCTTAACTTGGATTTTCTTTGAGCTGAGGATATTCACTGACACCTGTAAACTGTCTGCCGTGTGGATGTTTTTCACAGTTTCTGCAGAGAACTCTTTCTAGGATTAAATTTCTCCGTGGTGAAAAGTAATTTAAAATATCAGTGAGGCTCAGTACACACACACACACAGACACAGATAACGGAGTTAAAACACACACACACACTGCAGGCAAAATGACAGAAATATACTCTCAAGCACCACAGTGCAGGAGCCCTTCTGATATAAAACACAAGAAAATAGATATAGAGTCATTCAGTGTCTGAATTTATTGATGATAAACGATTACAAACTCTCGCTCAAACACACTCTCTCTCCCTCGCTCGCTTGGAACTGCTTGCTGCTGCTCTCTCCCTCGCTCTCTAAAACAAGCCTGGTGCTGCACTAATTATCACCGCTCCAGAAACCATTCATGAAGTAAATCTTTCATAAATATATAAATAATCTACAACTAATATACTTAAAAGATAAAATTAAAAAGCACAGAAATGGGCAAATACTGAAGAAAAGGCTTGTCCAATGATAACCTATGATAAAATTTGAATTTGGGCGGCACAGTGGCGCAGCAGGCAGTGTCCCAGTCACGCAGCTTCAGGGACCTGGAGGTTGTAGGTTCGAGTCCTGCTCCGGGTGACTGTCTGTGAGTTGGTGTGTTCTCCCTGTGTCTGCGTGGGTTTCCTCTGGGTGCTCCGGTTTCCTCCCACAGTCCAAAAACACACGTTGGTAGGTGGATTGGTGACTCAAAAGTGTCCGTAGGTGTGAATGTGTGTGTGTCTGTGTTGCCCTGTGAAGGACTGGCGCCCCCTCCAGGGTGTATTCCTGCCTTGCGCCCAATGATTCCAGGTAGACTCTGGATGTATTATTTTGATTTCATTCTTGTCTGTCTCAGTACTTTAATTTCTATTGAAGTTCTTACTTGATACATGCAATAAACTGTGATGTTGATGTTATATCAATGTTTATTTGTTGCTTGGTTTCAGGTGAATAAGGTGAGGAAATTCAGAGATCTGGCAACCCGTTTGGCTGTTTCTGTACCCGTTTGGAAGCTGTTTTGATCGCTCGGGTTTTCCTGTTTAATCGTTTCCATTGTTATTTCTATATTTATATCTGTTTTTATAACCTACTAACCATCCATAGATCTATCTTTTAGATTGTCTCCGCAGGAATATTCATTACAGAGGCACTAAAACTGCCACCGGACCCTGGAGTAACGTTCTTGGTGTAAGTTACTAAAATTCACTAAAAGCGGTAAGTACCTGCAATTCCATGGCTACTACTGGCTGTTTTGCCTGTTCAGAGTGTGGCATGTTTAGTTTAACGCCCTTTTCCACCTCTAGCGATAAATATAGTGGTTGTATTTGTAGTAAGTGTCAGCTAGTTAGCTCTCTGGTGGATAAAGTGGACCAGCTAGAAGTGCGCATCCGGAGCTTATTATTGTTGAGGGATAAACAGCGAGATTCAGTGTTAGCAACTCCGGGTGCCTTAGGGAGAGTTAGCACCCCCACGACTCCGGCGTTAGAGCCCTCACAGCGGGGTGAATGGGTGACGTCTCGGCGTCATAGCCGGAAAGCTAAGGCTGATGCTAACGCTGAGGCCAAAGCTAGCCCACCGGGACACCACGCTCCTCCGATTCGCGTGTCAAACAGGTTTGCCCTGCTCAGCGAAGCACCCGCTGAGGAGCCTGTTAAGAGTGCTCTGGTTATAGGAGACTCTATTGTTCGGCACGTGAAATTAGCTACTCCTTTAGGGGCGCCGGCAGTAACAGTTAGCTGTTTATCGGGAGCCAGAGTGCCGGATATTAGTGGCAACCTTAGACTGTTAGCTAATAGGAGATATTCGAGGGTAGTCATTCATGTAGGGGCCAATGATATTCGTCTGCGGCAGTCTGAGGTAACTAAGGGTAATATTACAGAGGTGATTAAACTGGCCCAGACGATGTCCGATGCCGTAATCTGCTCTGGTCCCATACCAATGCGGCGTGGCGACGAAGCTTACAGCAGACTTTGGGCGTTAAACTGCTGGATGTCCAAGTGGTGTTCCGAAAATCAAGTGGGCTTTATAGACAATTGGTTACGTTTTGAGGGCAAGCCTGGTCTTATAGGTAGGGATGGTATCCACCCCACGCGGGAGGGTGCTGCCTTACTTTCTTGCAGTATAGCACATAGTCTTTTAGTTAGTCGGCAGAGTAGTGTAGATAGCTGCTGACAATCCAGAGCCGGGACCAGGCCGCAGACAGACAGGCTAAACCGACCGTCTGCGAACTGTCTTGAGGCGTCACCCAGGTTCAACTGTATTGTCTTTCCCCCGAACTAAATGTAAAAGTAGAAAAACAAAATCAGCCTGTTTCAGCAACCTAATCAATATTAAATCATACACAACACCTAGCAGCAACACCTCAGAACTAAAATTTGGGTTACTCAACATAAGATCGCTAAACTCAAAAGCACTCATCGTAAATGATATTATAAGTGATCATAAATTCAATGTTTTCTGTCTCACGGAAACGTGGGTTAAACCAAATGAATATTTAGCACTAAATGAAGCCACCCCCCTAGGCTATAATTATGCACATAGCCCAAGAATATCAGGCAAAGGAGGTGGAGTATGTGTAATTTACCAAAATACCCTAGAAATTAGTCTTAAACAATGTGACACCTTTTCTTCTTTTGAGGTTCTCTCCACTATTATTACAAATCCGGTCACAAAAAAGGACGCATTTTTATTATGCAACATTTACAGACCACCAGGGCCTTACTTAGAATTTCTGAAAGAATTCAGCGATTTTGCTACAAACCTAGCGGTGTGCAATCATAAAGTTATAATTGTAGGAGATTTCAATATCCATTTCGAGAAGGAAAGTGACCCACTAAAAAAGGCATTTACCTCAATCTTAGACTCTATTGGTATTACTCAAAATGTAACAGGGCCTACACACTACTGCAGCCACACTTTAGACTTAGTTCTGACACTAGGTCTTAACATTGACAAAATTAATATCTTACCGCAATCCTCAGCAATCTCCGATCATTACTTAATTTCATATGAGCTACGTTTTATCCATAATATATGTAAGAACCCTCGCTATTCTACAAGGCGTATAATAAAACCATCTACCGCCCTACAATTTATAGAAAACCTACCAGAACTATCGACCCCAGTTCCAACTCCATCAGACCCAATGGACCTAGATGTACTAACTGACTACCTAGAAAATACCTGTCGATCTACTTTAGAAAAGGTAGCACCACTTAAACATAAAAGTATAAGACAGAAAAAGCTCGCACCATGGTATAACGATAAGACCCGTACTTTAAAACAAACATTACGAAAACTAGAGCGGAAATGGCGATCAACCAAGCTTGAAGTGTTTCATTCTGCCTGGAAGGACAGCCTTATAGAGTATAGAAATGCCCTCACTAAAGCTCGCTCAGCATATCTGGCCTCGCTGATCTCCAATAATAAAAATAATCCGAGAGCACTGTTTAGTGTGTTTTCTAGAATTACAAAAAATCAAGCAGGTTCTGAACAACTAATTCCAGCAACTCTCACCAGTAAAGATTTTATGGACTTTTTTAATAATAAAATTGAGAATATTAGACAACAAACTCTAGCCACAGGATCAAATCCATCCTGGCTGCCACCTGATGTGAATGAAATAAAACATAATATAACTGTAAAAGAAAGACTTGAAACCTTTTACCCACTCCCACAATTAGAACTAGAGAAGATTATCACCTCCGCAAACTGTACAACTTGCACACTTGACGCAATTCCCACAAAGTTGCTCAAAGAAGTACTACCAGCTATTATTGATCCTCTTTTAACTATAGTAAACTCATCGCTTAGTCTGGGCCATGTACCCAAAGCTTTTAAACTAGCAGTTATTAAACCTATGATCAAGAAACCAAATCTTGATGCTAGTACACTGTCTAATTACAGGCCTATTTCTAATTTGCCATTTCTGTCTAAGATCTTAGAAAGAGCTGTGGCCCAACAACTTAGTTCATATCTACATAAGAATCATATATATGAAAAATTCCAATCTGGATTCAGGCAACATCATAGTACAGAGACAGCTCTAGTCAAGATAACAAATGATGTTCTTCTTGCCTCTGATCAAGGCCACGTATCCCTGTTGGTGCTTCTTGACCTAAGCGCAGCCTTCGATACAATAGACCACAATATTCTCATAGAAAGGTTAGAAAACATGGTTGGAATCACAGGGACAGCCCTATTATGGTTCAAATCTTACTTAACGGAACGTTATCAATTCGTAAAAGTAAACAATCTAAATTCAAATTATTCTAAAGTAAGATTTGGAATTCCACAAGGCTCTATTTTAGGACCATTATTATTTACATTATACATGTTACCGCTAGGCACAGTTATAAGAAACCATGACATTAACTTTCACTGTTACGCAGACGACACACAATTGTATATTTCAGCCAAGCCCGATGACAAACACAGATTAAAGAAAATAGAGGACTGTGTAAAAGACGTGAAAGGCTGGATGTTGCATAACTTCCTCCTTCTAAACAGCAACAAAACAGAGGTCCTGCTTTTGGGTCCAAAAGTGACAAGAAATAAATTATCAGATTTAATTTTAGATCTAGCTAACTTTCCAGTTAAACCTGGTTCAGCAGCAAAAAATCTTGGTGTCATAATTGACCCGGATTTATCATTTGATCAACACATAGGTAGTATCACTAGGACAGCTTTTTTACATCTTCGCAATATTGCTAAGATTAGAAATGCCTTATCCCTCCAGGACGCAGAAACATTAGTACATGCCTTTATTACTTCAAGGCTTGACTACTGTAACGCACTACTGTCAGGATGCACCAGCAGCAATTTAAGAAAACTTCAACTAGTTCAAAATGCTGCAGCTAGGGTCCTCACTAAAACTAGAAAATTTAAACATATCAGCCCAGTTTTATCATCACTTCATTGGCTGCCTGTTAAATTCCGCATTGACTACAAAATTTTGTTATTAACATATAAAGCTCTACATGGGCTTGCTCCTGAATATCTTCAAGATACAATTTCCTATTATGAGCCTCCACGTTCACTCAGATCACAGAATACTGGATTTTTAAATGTTCCCAGAATTCAGAAGGCCTCAGCTGGGGGAAGAGCCTTTTCTTATTAAGCCCCCCAACTCTGGAATGATCTTCCAAAAAATGTTCAGGACTCAGACACAGTCGCAATCTTCAAATGTAGGCTAAAAACTCATTTGTTTAGTTTATCATTTGGTAGCTAATGCTCCCCCATAGATAAAGGCGGCAGATCCGGGGGGTCCATGGACACAGGGAATTATAGTATACTGAGACGCTGGTGCTGTCGTCCCGCCGCTTCTCGCGATCACTCAGGTTTGTTGACGGTGGAGCGGAGGGATGCCAGTGTTTCAGGATGCTCCCGTGTCTGTGTGTCCTCCTGGTTCTCTCCTTTTAGTTAATGCTGTCATAGTCAGATCTGCCGGAGTCATTAGCCACACTCTGGAAATTTTCATATTTTCTACTTTACAAACACAAAACAGTTCAAAACTAATTCCATCCCTTTACATCTTTCCGAGTAAACGACTGCCCACCTGTCTGTCTGGACACTGATGGATGACTGTCGAGATCCTCCTCCACTCTTCAGACCAGCTGCCCACGCTCCAGCAACCACCAAGTGCCTTGAAGCTGTCCCTACACTGAAGTTCTCATGGACTACTAACTATCATCACCAGTAGATTGACCAGAGGAGGATGGGTCACCCCTTGTGAGCCTTGGTTCCTCCCAAGGTTTCTTCCTCAGCTGGGGGAGTTTTTCCTTGCCACTGTCGCCCCTGGCTTGCTCACTTGAGGGTTTTACATTTGTCTTTACATTTCATGTCAAATCTTGTCTTACTGGAATTCTGTGAAGCTGCTTTGTGACAACATCAGTTGTGAAAAGCGCTATATAAATAAATTTGATTTGATTTGATTTGATTATCAGGTGGTACTGACCTCTGACACTGGGACATAACACATCTACTATAACATGGTTATATCAGTGTTACATAGCAGGGTTCGACTAATAATTCAAAGCCCAGAACGTGTTGGGATAACTAGAATCCCCTGCATGACTCTGAGAGGGAACAGTTCATTTGTCACAGAGCTGGTCCACGGAGGGAAGTGTTTGTCTGTGGTGAAACAGCTCAAGGGATGGAGCTTAATCCTCAATGGTGCAAATGTTATTGGTGTGAAGGTTGTGCCCTGTCAGTGTTCTCAGGGGAGTTCCTTACTCTCTCTCTCTCTCTCTCTCTCTCTCTCTCTGTGGAACTGTGGAACTGTGATGAATGGCCTGTTTCTCATCGCAAGGACCACTACTAATGAAAACCCAGTCTTTTCTCTTTGAAACTGAGTCCCTAAAGACCCTTGTCTTCCTTCTGTCTATTCTTGGGGCACTGTACCTCAAAGCCAGTGCTTGAGTATCCCTCCTTCTTCAATGCAGTTCTCGAAGCAAGAGGCTAGAGGTTAGACACGCGATTCCTCCGAGGGAAGATGAGTCACGGAAAGCTCCCTAGCAGAGAACCTGACAGTCTCGCTGAGAGGGTTCGGCTCTTTTTGCTTTCACTGACTCTTCAAAAGCACTCAGCTCTCCACTCAGCACTCTGCATGTCTCCGAGCTAATTTGCGTCAAGACAATAATGTTCTTACCTGCTTTCAGCTCAGTTACCAGACTGAAGTGAGCAAGTTAGTCATTCAAAACAAAAGCCATGAGCTTGGTCAAAAGTTCTTTGACAAATCTCTGAGCTATGGACTTATACACGTAAAGGAACACTAAGTAAGCTCTGCTGTATGACAGAGACTCTATCCTCCAAATTACAGATCAGGGGAGCATCACAATGATTTTGAAGCTGTAATTTTGGTCCAGAGAATGTAATTTTAGTGTGATTACTTGGGGAATCAAACCCTTTCACCTCCTTAGCACAGGGAAGCAATACCCACTATGCTATAGAGACAGAAACATGTAGGAACAAGTCTGGATGAGAATGGATCCTCCATTTGGTGCTGTTTGGAAGTTAGTATATATATATTATATATTATATATATATACATACTATATATATATATATATATAGTATGGCTAATTTCCATATTCCAACATTTGCTTCTATTTTAGAGCTATTTGCAAGCCCAGTAACCAAGTAGCTAGCCAACTGGCTAATATCCCTTTTCTGCCACTCTCCTCCATTTTAGGTGTAGTTTGCAATTAAGCTAAACTAGTAGCTAGCACGCTGGCTAATATCCCTATTCTACCACCTTTCCTGGCAACAGCACCTGATCAGATATTTACTTGACTCAGCACCAGGCTCAAATCCAATGTAATTTAAAAAAAAATAAAAAAATATTGAAGAGTTACATTGCCTTACAGCCTCTTACTTGATTATCATTGATGTTTTTATCATGCCAAAAGCTTAAGAGCACTCACTGTAGTCGCTGTTCTCGTCCTTGCTGCCATCAATGGTGCCATCCGGATGCATCTGCAGGTAGAAGCCCTGCTGGCTGAACAGCCGGGTCACAATACCTTTCAGCTGCGGCTCTGGAGGAAAAGAGAAAGAGATGGACCCCCACCCACACCCCACATCTTACGTCAGTCTGCACCCCTAAAGGCATTGCATTGCTTCTTAAGATTCAAGCAGATTTGAGTATTTTGAACATTCAAGGCCAGCTTCCTGTGAAATTCTTATACTGCTTGCTACTGTCAGTGAGGTTTTTTATTTCTTTGCAGTCGCCTCATTTGCCTCATGTGCCTCATGTACCTCATGTGCCTCACTTGCTAAGAATGCTGGGAGCTCAGGAAATCACCTGCTGGTGTTTCCTAGTGAAGATGACAAGTAGGTACAATTGACCTATCCATGCTCTGCCCACAAATGCATAAGTTGCCAGCTGTTGTGAGTTAAAAATATATAAGTTTACTCATCACAGGCAACAATTCTAATGTCTGCTTCACTGTTTAGGTACAGCATAGTCCCACATTAAGTTATCCTTAGTAACAGATAGCTGTGGCTGATTTATTTATCTATTTTAAACCATAACTAACCTGAACATAATTGAGGCTGTTGATCTGAGCTGGTTGAGCATCTTCTATCCTTTTTTACTAGATTAAACAGAGCCGATTGATTACATTTGTGGACCAAGTCTTATGCTGTGATCTGTTTGTACTCAGATTTCAACATTTCTGAGTTATAAGTAGAAGATTTCAACTGGAATGCTCCTACTAGTTGGAATTTCTACTTGGAAAGTCGGGAGAGCCTCACCAACCCCAAATTCAGAATCCAAGATGGCTGCTCACATATCAATATTGTATTAAAGCAGTAGTATCCTACAGTTAATTAGTGCTTTGTTCTTTTTGTGTCAGATTAAATCAGTTGTACACAGAGTATTGTCCAACTGCTGTATGTAAACCTGTTTCCATGGGGTTTGGATGCATAAAATATGACTGTTATCAGCTGGTATCGCTAATTATGCTATGAGGTTGGTAGTTCTTCAATTTGACAAGAACAAATTACTATCATTGTTTGCTTCCTTTTCTTCTTCACTGTTAGGGTCCATCTCAAAATTACCAGAAGGCATTTTGAGTTATTGCATCTACGAGTAGGAAAGGATAAGGAAATCCATGCAGGATTTATGGCTTCATGTTCGAACCTCTCCAAACTCACAGTTGCTCCGAAAGATTTAATTTGTGAGCAGACTATTGATAGGTCAATTCCCAAACTGGAGGTGGGACTGTGGGGTGAGAGTTACATGAGGGGAACCATGGGAGTGACTTTCCTCAGCCTTGGAGGAACTATGGATCTGCATGGTGGTAACCGATTCAACTCAGTTCAGCCATTCATCATGACCTCCATCCATCCAGACCAAGATGTCTCAAACAGGTAGGAGGGCCATCAATCACGGGATGGAGCCCGTCAGGGGATCCAATACTAAATCACAGATGGAAACCACAGCTCCATACATAAGTTGGAAGCAGGTGAGGAAGAAGATTTGCTCAGTGGTGTTAGTATTACTAGCTGTATGGTGTTTATACCCTGCATGGACATCTACTGTTTACCTCCTACCAAGTCCTTCTCTGTGTTTCAGAGGCATATGTTACAGTATGTACAGTAAGAACTGAGCATAATGCCTTGATCTACAGAGATGTTCCATATCACCCCATTGCATCAACAAAACACTTACAAACCCCAATTCCGAAAAGGTTTGGAACAGTTTGTGGAATGTCAGGAAAAACCAGAAAGCAGGGATTAGCCAATGTTTAACTTTATCAGCTTCCATTCCTGATGCCTGCAACACATTCCAAAGAGGTTGGGAACAGGAGGATGTTTACCACTGGGCTCCCTCCGCTTTGGAATGGTTTGAGGATTGACGACATGGATTGATCAAGTTTTGAAAGCTGAGTTTTTTTTTATTTTTGAAGAGAGTCTTCTGAAGCCTTCAGCTGCGCATCTTGACAAGAAATATTTCTTCACAACCTGTTTTTTCACGATGAAAACTAGACAAAAACTAAATAAAAATAATCATCTGAAGATAAGAACTATGATGAAATGTTTGCCAAATGTTTGCATTGAATAAAAATTTGCAGTGCACTTGTATTATAACAAAAATGTGTCCATATTCCTTCCATAATGATGGATGTTTTAAATGTAACATAATGTTAAGGCTATTTTTTATGAACATGTGTAATATATAATACTTCAAAAATTGTAAAACATTTAAAAACCCATGACTAAAATTAGGCAATTTTAAATGTAATGGGCTTAAATTTCACAAAAATATTTTTAGACTTTTTTTAACAAAATCTAGAAAATCAATTCAAAGGTGATCAGGGGATCTGGGTTGGTACCAGGGTTATTCGTGGACCCAGGCGGGCTACCGATATTGGATAAATGAGGACAGCCAATATGTGGTGCTACATGGACCCACGGTGGGTTGTTGTAATTTAGAGTAATTTTTGTGCTTTCGGGGTGGGCTTCACATATCAGCCCTAAGTTTAACCCTTCCTGGTCCCATCACTGACATTGTAGGCCATATAAAGGGCTGCACATTTGGGCTCTACATGATGTGCTGGGTAGACCTTTACCCTAGCATTACTGCATCCCCTGTTTAAGATGTTTTTGGATCTCACTACATTTTAAATATAAGGTTCCTCCTGTTTTTGGGACGTGCTGCTGGCATCAATTTCAGAACGAGGGAATAATTACAGGAGACAAATAAATTGAAAATTATGAATTTGATTTACAGACCCTCGCTTTCTGTTTTCATTCACGATTCACATACTTTCCCAGACTGTTTTGGGATTGGCTTTGTACATATTGGATACGGCATGTGGACGAACAATGTGTTAATGGTCATGAGATGGTGATCTCCTCTACCACCAAGGTCACCACTGGACTGGACAGGAGAAACAAGACAAACACGGCGATACACACCAGCCCCCCGCTGCCCCCCTCACGGCGAAAAAACTCCACATTACATCACGTACTGAAGGGACAGAACAAACGAGAACTGGAGGGGAGGGGATGAAGAAGCAGACAGAAAAGATGAAAGAAAAATCAAGGTCCTACAAGAAAGGGAGCTCCAGAAAGCAACTAGAAAAAATAGACACACTGCAACAAATGATATTTTATTAAGGGCCGCCATCTTAAATCCAGACCATGTGTCTAATATTTCTCATTATGAAATGATGTGTATACGTACTATAAGAGAACTAAAATATTACTAGGAAATTTGATCTTGTGTCCTGTGTTCACTGATGACCAACAACACAAACAGTGCAGCAACAGAAAAAGTCTCTGTCTTTACAAGGTGGACCAACAAGGCAGTGTAATAGTGAGAACAGTGAGTGTACACAGTGCTTAAAACTCTACTACCTCTGCTGTGTCTGATCCACGTACCAGCGCAACACTCCCACTGTGTAAGTAAGTGCTGGGCTTTGCTGTGTACTGTGAAAGACTGATTTGTACTGATTTATCATTGTAAAGCCATTTTTGTGTTTGCCTTCTTCGACACATAGAGAGGAATATTAGATTCATGGACAAGTTTGAAGATGATTTTTACTAATTTAGGATATCGTTCTTTGCAGTGCAACTGACAAAGACAAAGGAGGACAGGAGAGAAAACACACAGTCGGCCGTAGACTACAGAGACTGACCAGACAGAGACGGCTGCCGGACAAGAGCTTGGCCCAACCCCTCCCTCCCTTCCTCCCCCCAGCCCTCCCCCCAGCCCTCCCTTTCACCCACTTGCAAAAAATAAAAAATAATAATTAAAAAAAGAGGTCAGGATGGGCTTGGGATGGAGTGGTGGGTGGCAGACGGAAGCACACGGATGGAGGCTGAGGTACTGACCGAGCCGGACGCCCTTACGGGACACCTGCGGAGGGTTCGAGGGCGCATCTTACGAAAAAGGAGAAGGAGAAACAACAGCGGTTTTAACACAAACATTCTCAGCTCTTCTCTTCTCTTCTTTAACAAAGCAAATGACTGATAATGTGTGTAGGGAGGGTTGGTGGTGAAGGTGAAGGGGCTGGAGGGGCTTTGCCTCTCTCTCTCTCTCTCTCTCTCTCTCTCTCTCACACTAGCTGTCTTTCATACTCTTTCTCTTCTTCTCATCCTTTCTTTACTCTTCACTTATTTCTGGCTATGCCTCTCTCTCTTCTTCTCTTTCCTTCTATCCCTTCATCTATTCATTCCCTTTCTGCTTTTCTTGCTCTCTGTCAATCTCTTTTCTCACTTTTTCAATCTCTGCCCATTTTTTCTTCCCTCTCTCTTTCTACTCGCTTCAATTTTCCCAGCTTCTGCCTCTGAATGTGTATCTCTAACTTGATAGCTCATCTTTCTCTCTCTCTCTCTCTCTCTCTCTCTCTCTCTCTCTCTCTCTCTCTCTCGCTCTCTCTCTCTCTCTCCACTGTGTCCTACATCATAAGAGATGCATTTTTTTGTCTTTGATCCAAAAAGGACAACAGTGTGCTGTGTCCATCCACACCCCTGACCACACTGCAGCAGAGCTCTCTCTCTCTCTCTCTCTCTCTCATACATCCTCCTCTTTCACCTTCTCTTGTTCCTGTCTCTCTCTCCCTCTCTGTCTATGCTCTCTCACCCTCTCGCTCTTTCTCGCTTGCCCTCTTTTTCTTTGTCTCCGTCCCTGCTCTGTATCTTGCTCTCTCGGTCTGTCTGTCTGTCTGTCTCTCTCACTCTCTCTCTCTCTCCCTCTCTCTCTCCCTCTCTCTCTGATAAACATCAACCATTAAAGATTTCATCAGATAGAGAGTGAGAGAGAGAGAGAGAAAGATAGAACCACTGGTGCACTGCGGTGCCACCTGTCCCTGACTATGTCTCGCACACTGTTGCACTACACTGAGAGCAAATAAACAATTGAATAAATAAATAAACATATAAATAAACAAACAAACAAATAAATAAGCATTGTTTAGACTTGGCATAGACACTGCGAGCAGGACAGAGGCGCGCACCCCGGGACCGATCAGCCATCACGATCAATATTACGGTCAGTAACCGTCAGAAACTACAGGAGATCACACGTACATATGCAGGTCGTGTAACATTGACATGTACAGTCATACAGAGCAGAGGGGGCAGCGCTCCACTGTGGGGGGCTGCGCCGGAGCTATGGAACAGGTGCCAGGGTCTGGGCTTCACTTCTTTCTTTCCTTCTTTCTTTAGTGATACAAAATCTACTCGAGCTGTGGACTGCAGCAGAGGAGGAGGGGAGGAGGAGGGATGAAGAGGGGAGGGAAGAGGAGGGGGGTAGACGGATGGAGAGAGTGAGAAAAGGGAAAGAGAATGGAAGAAGGAGAGAGGGAGATATAGACAGAGAGTGTGTGTGTGTGTAAGAGAGAGAGAGAAAAAGAATGAAATGGGGTGAGGGGAGAACGAGATGGGGAGTGATGGGAAGAATGGAGAGAGAGAGAGAGAGAGAGAGAGAGTGATAGAATGGTGAAAAGGGAGAGAAGGGGAAAAGGAGAAAAGGAGAAAAGGACAGCTGTAGGAAGAGAGAGAAAGAGAGAGAGAGAGAGAGAGAGAGAGAGAGAGAGAGAGAGAGAAAGAGAGAGAGAGAGAAGAAAAAGAAGAGCGGGAGAGGTATAGAAAGAAAGAGGCACGAGAGTGAGAGAATAAAAGAGAGACTTATGGAATGTGTGCTCTAACATTAAAATAATATTAAAAATCTATGACTGAAAAACTCTCCACCCTGGGGGGTGGTCACTAGGGTGGGGGTAAAAAAGAGGTCAAAAGTATATAAAAAGGGGCTTAAAATGTGCGGGAGGTGTGTGTTATTCATGATTAAATTAATGAATGATTGGGGGTCTGACCTGGTCTCCGCCGCACGGGTCTCTTCTTGCCGCTGCAGAAGCGGACCTTGCTGAAGACCCCCAGGAAGTGACGCTCGCAGAGGGAGCGCGGGTCTTTGCTGGGGCTCGCGCGCCGCTTGGACGCCGAGAGCCGCTCGCTGTTGGACTCGCGCGCCTGGCGCTTCTGGCGGATCAGCGAGCTCGCGATCGCAGCCATGACATCACGCTCTGTTTGTTTGTTTTTGTCTGTTAGTTTGTTTTGCTCGTTAATCTAATAGAGTCTCGCGCTCGTCTGGCGCGTCAGGTGTTTTCCAGGTGCTGTATCTTTTTTATCACCCCACGAGAGCCTACATTTTCATCTTCTTCGCTGTCCAGTAATAACACCAAAAATAATGGTAATTACAATGTAACAAATGAGTACTATATTAATATAGCTGTGTATACTTTAGAAATGCAGCCCCCCCTCCCTCCCTCCACGTCCTCCCCTTTGGTCTTGTGCAGCACATGCACTACGGGCAGCCCATCGTAACTTCCCCTTAGCAATCCTGCGATCCGCGGGAAACCGAACAGAAAGAAGACGGCTTCATCTTCACCATCATCATCATCATCACCATCAGCTTCAGCTTCACCAGCATCCTCCCGCGAAACGCACAGTGTCCCGTTTACCGAGTCCCAGACGCACGCACTCACGAGAGAAGGAAGGAACGAGCGGAGACTGAATGAGAGCGAGCTGCTCTCCCCCTACGCAATCATACGTGATTGAGATTTGGATGAGGAGCAGAGAGAGAGAGAGAGAGAGAGAGAGAGAGAGAGAGAGAAGGAGGAGAGGGGAGAGGGAAAGTGTGTAAGAGAGAGAGGGTGAGAGTGAGGGGTGAGGAAGGAGGAGAGGGAGAGGGGAAAGTAGAAAAAGGGAGGGTGAGAATCAGAGAGCAAAGACAGAAAGCAAGAGGGGGAGATAGAGATGGAGAGAATAAGGAGCAGGAGGGAAGGAGGTTGAGAGAGAAAAAATGAAGTGAAGAGAGGAGAGAGAGAGAGAGAGAGAGAGAGAGAGAGAGAGAGAGAGAGAAGTAGTAGGACAGGGGGGAAAGTGGGGAGAGAGAAAAATGCTCAAAGCCGGTCCAGACATTCCTGGGGCCCTACGCAACATTTTTATACCTGAAATCTGTGAGCAATTTTGTAACTACCATATTTAAGGTGGAATAGGAAAAAGAAGCAAATGTAACTATTTATTCTTCCACCTTAAATGAGGCATTCGTTTTGTCCAGGCAGCTGTAACTGCTTCACTCTTTAAGGTGTAACAAAAATCTCAAATATGCTGGTGTGTTAGTGTGATTGTGTGAATATTGTGGCAGCATTTAAGATGGAACTGAAACTTCAAAGAACTCCACTAAGCACTAGGTAACTACATAATTTTTTAATGTGGAATGGAAGATTAAGGAACTTTTAGAGTGCACTTGTGTGTTTGGAGAAGTTTAAATGAATACTAGAGGGTATAAAACTATCAGTATTTGTTCACTTTTCACATTTCTGCTTCAACGTTTGGTTCATGATACTGTGGCACTGTGAGGCTTTATGGAGAGCAGCTCCTCAGTGCACGCCGCCTTTAAATATATTCCTGTGGCTATGTATGTAGACTATTATTAATTAACAATTTAACCTCTAGACGAACTTGTAGACTTGCAGTCTTGTAGAATCTTTCCTGAAAGATAGTTTTGCTTCATCTTCTGATGATACACTAACTAACAAATTCTCAATAACTTGACGTGAGGGGGAGACGAGGGGGCCTTCGTTAATTTGTGGGGCCCTAAACAGTGTGCACAGTGAGCTTATAGGGCGGCCTGGCTTTGAAAACACCAATAGAGGTATGTTTTTTGTAATAATTTTTTTTTCCAATCTGTTCCGCCCATTCATCCAACCACCTATCAATCACCCATCCCTCTATTCCCCCACAGAACACAATCTCACATACCCTCCACAACCTCTGAGCTAAACCTCATGTGCAGCTGCTCCAGCACTTCTGCACAACTCCCCTGTTGAGACGGGATACTTCAGTGCTGCATTTCTCAGATTCTAGTTCTTAGATTGAGACATATCAAAGTTCACAGTGGGGGTGAATGGAACCAGATGTCAAAAGTTTCTAAAAGGTTCACACAGAAAGTTATTACAGGAGACGAGTTTGAATACACACCTGATGCTAGAGGCTGTTTGAATGAAAGGATTTTTTTGGTACAAATCGATTTATGGTGGAGGGATACATGCAGGACGTAGTGAGCCAAAATAGTCCCTAAAAACATTACTATTTTATTAAAATATATGGGTCCTCTGCTGGGTTCTAGCAGTAAATAAAATGTCTATTCACACATATAGAGACTATAGAGAAAGTATGCAGATATAATTATTATGCTGAAATTTTGACTACATGGGTGGCATTGTTCTTTAATACAGAGGAGCACTGATGCTGTTTTCCAGTAGTGTGGGAGCAGCAGAAGGTGATCTCACTGGACTTTTAAAGCATTTTCAATAAAAAAATAATATTGCTTGTGTATATTTACAATTTGAAACTATTACATTATATTTTTAGATAATTTCATTGTGTCAAAGTCTGAGACTAATTTTACACTGCCATCAGTTTGTCCTGCTTACTTTAGCTGGATATAATAGTGGATATAATGTATGTTTTTATATGGAAACGATGCACATTGGAGCAAATTCAGAGCATGTTCTTTCTTTCCCAGTCGCAGAGAGAGGAGCGAGGAGGAAAGATGAAAAGAAGTTTGGTGTTCTCTTGCCTTAAAGACGCTGCAGAAGAGTGGGAGGATCACGTGGAGGAGACATGAAGACTCTCTCTTTCTCTCGCTCAATCTCCCTCTCTCTCTCTCGGTCTCTGTCCTCCGTTTGCTGGAGCAGCATTAAACATTCACTGGCCGCTGGGAGAGAGCTCGCTCCAAATTTAATGCAGAGTCTCAGTCCCAGCTCTCTCTGCTTCACCCTGTCTCGTCTCATCAGCATGGCCACGGCGTCACACGCACTCAACTTCCTAATATTTATCAATTTAATAGTGTTATATTACTATACCAGCTGTTTTTGTATGTTGCTGCTTGTTGTATGTGGTGTTAACTTGTCGGTGAAGTGATTTTATCTGGAGACAGTGTCAAGGCAGTTCATTTTGCACATTTCAAGCATTAGTCGTTAAAACCCATCAAAGGATCTGGCTTTCCAATCAAAGCTGGGCTGCTGTGCATCGTCCTGGTGGATGCCACACATTGGGGTTGAAGGGGGATGGGGGAGGAGTTGGAGGGTAGGCGAATCCCTAATGTTGCAAAGATTTTAAAGCACATTGGGGGCCTTGAAAAGAGTTCAGAGTTCAGAGATGTTAGCTGAGTTTCAGGGCCTTAAATAGCATTAACATTTTAGTGAGGTCCACACTGCGGGAATGCAAACCAGCTTGTTTACAATGTTTACAACTTCAAATGCTGACTTCTAATTTATGTTACCCATCCATTCTCCCATAAACTGCTTTGACTCCAGAATATGTATTTTGTTTTTCTCACTTCTCCTTAATGATTACTAAAAAAAAACACATAAAATACTATTAATAATCACAATCTTTGGCAATATATAGGAATTAAGTCTTTAGTCCCTCATTAAAATAAACAGACTGTAGTAATCCATGTAGGATTGGGACATAAGGACACTAACTGTTTTCATTAATGCAGTAATTAAAATAGTTCATGTTCTTATATTGTACTAATATACTGCATAGATTATGTCATATCACGTTACTTTTAATAACAACTGTTTAAAGATGGAAGTTATTACGATACAGAAATTTACAACTTATATAAATAACTGATGCTGGAATCGTGTTTAGATAAATGACTAAATATACTCCGGGTGACCGTCTGTGAGGAGTTTGGTGTGTTCTCCCTGTGTCCGCGTAGGTTTCCTCCCACAGTCCAAAAACAGACGTTGGTAGATGGACTGTCGACTCAAAAGTGTCTGTAGGTGTGAATGTGTGTGTGTGTGTGTTGCCCTGTGAAGGACTGGCGCCCCCTCCAGGATGTATTCCCGCCTTGCGCCCAATGATTCCAGGTAGGCTCTGGACCCACCGCGACCCTGAACTGGATAAAGGTTATAGATAATGAATTAATTAATTAATGAACAAAATATAATACTTCTAGTTTTATCTGTGTTGAGTTTTTTTCTAAAGTGATTTAAGATAAATATAACGTTACTATAAAACATGTAACTGCTGAAAGCATTTTGTATTATTACGTTTTTATCCCGTGTTAAGAAGTCCTACCTTTGTATTTTGTAAGTTAAACCTGTAAATACACACTAGGTAGCACAATCTGACAAAGTAGCATAACATGAGGGGTATAAAGTCTGCTCAGCTAACGTTGCTGCAGATAAAGAACAGGTTTTGAATAGCAGTGCTACACACATTTTTGCCCTCACAAAGTCCTCACGTTTATGTCATAGCAGCAGTGTCGATAACATATGCATAATATACCTGCACTCAAAGCACTCAAAGACGGTTAGTAATTGAAAGGTCTTGTGAGAGCAGGTTGGCAATTCTACCGGCAAATTGAGAGCAGGGTTGCCAGGTCCAGGTCCGAATATCCAGACCAAAGTCTGTCCTAGAAATATGGGAGATGGGGAAAACATGAAAAAATAAAAATAAAAAAAAACAACCGAGGTCCGGGCCTTGGTGTCCTCGTAGCTAGTTATAGCCATGATTGAGTTTATGATCTCCTCCCTCAGTATTCTCAGCAGCAAGTTCAGCGTTAAACTAACAGTACGTATGGAAACCTTAATTATAATTATTACAGATGCGTTAAACGTGGATGCACAATGTTGCTCTATTACGGTACAATGATCATAAAATTAAGTTTCATTAGGCACATCTCGTATCTTGGTGCTGTTGCGCCTCACTCTTTCTGTGTTCGCCTCTTAAATGCTGCAGTAGGAAAGTTAAGACATGTGACGTAATGAGAGAGCGCGTGAGCCCAGGCTTTTCCATATCAAAGGCAGAAGAGCTGCTTACACCACATTAATAAATCATTCTTATTGGATTATATAATAAAAAGGATGCATGCCTTGCTTGAGAACAGCATGGGGAGGGCATCTTCCGGCTTCCATTTCTGCCAAGAATCCGCAGTGGGTTTGTTTGAAGTTACTGGGCCTCATTTCAACAAATATTCAATTATACATACATACAAATATATATATATATATATGGGAAGCGGTTTTGATTCTATAAAGTTCCCTTTTGCTAATACATTTAAATGGGTAAAGAACCTTAAAATCGAGGGATCAGTTTTAAAACCATTTAAAGGTTCTCCACACTCACACATCTCTTAAATAAAAATGGTTTCATTATGGAACCAACAGTGGTTTATCTTTGGCATCTCACAAAGAACTCTTTGTAGCACCTTTATTTTTAAGAATGTACAGTAACACAAAGCTGACGGTGTGATGTTATATGGCACTATTACAACATTATGTCACTGTAATATGCACTTTTGAGATCATAAGGTCAGCAGTTATGACATGCTGTGTTTATGACATGCATTGATTTTCATGACCTCTGCCCAGTGGAAGAGTGTTAAGATATATTTTATTAATTCTGTTGGGCAAAGCGAGACTCTACATTTAATCCATCCTTGAGGGTGAACCCACACAGATGCACACAATAGTGAGCAGATTTACACACAGCGTCCGAGGAGACGTTAAAGGGTTAGGGGCTGTTGCTACCCGATTTGCGCGACCTACGCGATTTGGACGGCGCATGCGCTGACCTTCACGTATATCACTTATAGCAGCATTGAAGAGCTCTATCTTCAAGAGTGAACAACTTTATATGTGTTTAACCTGAGTTAGCCTTTCCTCGTTGTCCTTTACAATTTTAAACACCTGGAGAAGCTGCAAAGTGTGTTTATTTACAGCTGACGATATCCGTGTTGAGGTAGTGTTCTGTTTAAACAAAAAATGACGAATAACAATGTGGGACACACATGACGTTCAACCAAAATGGGCTGTGTCTCTTTACAATTATACTCGAAGAAGAAGATAGTAAAATATCGGAGGTATCAGTAAAGTGAACACTTAAATGGTGTTCTGCGCATGCGCCGTCCAAATCAGGCAGGGGCGCAAATCGGGAAGAGTCCTTCAGCTGGGAACTGTCCCCTGCCTTTGGATAATTTTATACACTCACACCTGTAAACAGTTTCACACAGCCATTCCAGCTGCCAGCATGTTGGTTTGGACTATGGGAGGAAACCAGACCCAGAAGAAACCCACGCAGATTCAGGGAGAAAACACCACAATCCTCACAGGCCGTTACCCGAAAATTGGATCCAATCCAGGAACCCAAGCTCCCCAAGGGCAGTGAAACAACCAGCAGCACCACTCTATTTCTACCTATGTATGTCTGCCTTCGAATAAAGGTTTACGTTTTGTAATTATATGCTTTATTAAGGTCTTACGGTGTGTACAGTTGTCTTTGTTCATTCATATACAGATTGTGAATTTGTAGTTCTTAAAAAACGTCCGTGAATTAACATGCTCAGTCACATCACACCGTCTGGAGCTAACTGTCATAAATCATTATTGATTTATAAAATAATAAGTTACTGCATGTATATTTTTATTATATATCATTTAATATAAAATATTGTTCTTTATTCAGAGTCTCTGTTTAGATTTTATGAACAAAAAAGCATGTAACACCAATGATATAAATTTGTCATTAAACATTTACATTTCTGTGTCTAAAATCTATTTAGTGTATCTTAAGAAGAATAGTACGTATAATATATATTTATTCATCCAGTGTCTTTGCCATGCACTCTTACAGAGCCCAGTCAGCATCCACCTTAAGAGAACGGCAAGAACAACGGCTAAAGGCTTTCTTTTGTTACACTATGCTGCCATCTAGTGGTAATTACAGAACTGCATTATATATATATATATATATATAAATATAAATATAATGCAGTACTGTAATTACCACTATATATATATAATTATTTTTTTCCCACGTTATCTCCAGCTTAGGGGATATGTCACTTATTGTAATGAGAGTGCATTCAGTTCTGCTGAGCCTGGAATATTTACACGTACACTTGATAACACAGAATCACCCACAGCTACATGATATGTTCAGCCATGGTCAGCACAGAATCATGGATGAATGGTGCATTTGAACATGGGGAATGGGTCAGTGAGTTCATGTCATGTGCCTGAGTGGAGTCGCTACGGTTTTTTACAGATTTCAGTGACTGATATTGTCTATAGTCACTACAAGATCAATAATATATATATACTGTTTAAACATTATGCTTGTAACACTAATGTCCCCTAATGTTTTTTAGTAGACCTTGTAAATACACAGGGGGTACTATTAAAGTGATCAGTAGTTCTATCCAAAGTGTGGAGTGGGCAGTGCTTTATAGACATAGCAAAGGTATGCAGGAGTATATCAGATTCTCAGCTTGCCATTCTCTTACCGTCTGGTGTTGTACTATATAGTCCATTTATTTCAGAAGCGTCCCAAGACGCCAATTCAGAGCAGAAGCAATATCTCATTATATAAGAGCTCCACGCGCGGTGTCTCCTCAGCAAGCTCCTGAGGATTCTCCTGTCCTGGTTTAAAAACCTCATTTAGGTGAGGGGACGTGTTCAATCAAACCACAGCCCATGCTGCCCAAGCTTGAGGCCCAAAATGTTTCATCAGCACTTTTTTCTCATCATGGAACACAGACCCATCAAGGACTGGGGTAGCACCAGGGAATACACTCACACAGAGTGTGTGTAATAGAATGTACACAGGTGGCACATGATAGATGTGGTATTATTGAGGTTCAGTGTAAACTATAAGTAAACATCATCTATAGACAACCCACCTCTTCACTCATTAATGCAGAAATATTACACAGTCACAAATGACATCCTGTACCAGCTGTTGTTCACTAAAGCTCCAGAAAGTGTAAAGGCCTGGTAAAGTCCAGCTGCGTACCTTGAAGGTGCTTTACATTCCCCTCTCGAGATGAAAATGAGGAGTGTTTGTAGGTTGTCATTATTGATGTGTTTTAAAAAAAAAAATAATGTAAGTCTGGAGTTGGAATTATGCAATCAATTCCATTTAAACCCTACAATAAAAATATGTAGGCTTATAATTATGTTGCCGAATTAAACGTATACAAGACGTGCCAGTGAGGGTCCCACCACGGTGACAGGGAAAGGTACCAACACAGTGACAGTTTTCAACTTAATGTGTAAAATATGGCCTATACATATCAATAACACACTTTATATTTTGAATTATATAAAGGAAATAGAAATTGTGCATTAAACTTTACAGAAAACATAAAAAATAAATCATGCACATTCAAATTCATAAGTCTCCATACACACACTCTGGGGTCATTAAAGTTATTTTAAAAATATTTTTCCTCTTCACAGATGTCAACAGGTCATTTCAATTAAACCTCATTATATCAGGATGTTAGTGGGACAGACTTTTACATAAATCAAACTGTCTGTGCCTTTAAATTGCTAAAGGAACTTCAGAAAATTTTGTCATGACTTCATTAGCTTCTGATTGGCTGAATCAAAAGATATCAGTCAAGGGGACTCGTTTATAAAGGGTGCGTACGCACAAAAACGGGTCTGAAACATGCGTACGTAACATCTCACGCAGAAACAGTGATACGTTGCGTACAAATGAGCATATATTTAAGCAAGGTTTGACCCATGCGTAGCCATAAGACTTTGCAGAGAGACCGTAAATTGGTGACATCGTGTGGTAAAATAGAGAACTGCAAGTAAATACATCCTCCCACAAACCATCCTCACACAAATCCGTCTATGACGCAGAAAGATTACAAAACGGAAATGAAAGAAGAATTAAGAAAGATTAACACTCACTTGTTTAAAATAACTTAAAAAATGCGGAATATAAAAAAGGATGATTAAAGTTACATTGCTTTATGTATTTCATTCTACTATTTGTAATATTCTAGTTTTTTTTTTATTTAACTCTGGGTTTTATTCAGATTTTTTCATTTAATTTATTTTGTGTATGTTGTTTTATCTCACTCTAAAGCGCTTTTTAAACACTGTTTTGAAAATTGTCATAAGTTCATTATTGTGATTTATAAAGAGACAATAGTATTGAGGTGTTTTATAAATTTGACTGAGATGATTTGAACGTCCAGATCATTTTATTCAAGTTTATGTACATAGTCTGGTGTGAGAAATGCAAATCAAACCAACAACAACAGCAAATGACCTTGGGAAAATGCTGGAAGACACCAAAAAGCATCTAAACCTAAAATAAAGTGTGTCCTATATCGAGACAATCTGAAAGACCACTCACCATAAAAAAAGCCAGATTAAAATTTGCAACTGCACATGGGGCAAAGGCCTTCCATTCTGGAGAAACAACATCTAGTCTGATGGAAGTAAAATTTAACTGTTTGACCATAATGACCATCATTGTTTATGGAGGGAGATATTTAAAGAACACCTCAAGACATCAGCCAGCAACTTAAAGCTTGGGAGCAATCTGGAGCCTTCCCAATACACTCCCAATACAAACGTATACCTAAAAACCTGACTCAGTTACACTCAGGTTCTGCATCTTATTGTGAGAACCTTGTAGAAGTTTTTCCAAAAAAGTTAGACCCAAGTTAAACATAATAAAGCAATGCTGCTGAGCCACTGGGAATGTGATGAAAGGTGTTATTCTTACATTTTACAAACTTTAAAATAAAAAAAAATTGAAAAAAGGGGTTGTATGTAAACATGTCAATTCCACTGTAATTACAGAATGGGTTTCCAAATGCTGGTACATAACAATATTTCAGCCTTAAAGAATCTCCTTGTTTTCATGGAACTTTATGCCGTTTTATGAAATCCATAATAAATAAAGTTCAAATTAGGGTGTAAGACAGTAGACTGTAAGACAGTAGAGTGTAAGACAGTAGAGTGATGGACAGTAGAGTGTAAGACAGTAGAGTGTAAGACAGTAGAGTTTTGGACAGTAGAGTGTTGGACAGTAGAGTGTAAGACAGTAGAGTGATGGACAGTAGAGTGTTGGACAGTACAGTGTAAGACAGCAGAGTGTTGGACAGTAGAGTGTTGGACAGTAGACTGTAAGACAGTAGAGTGTAAGACAGTATAGTGTAACACAGTAGAGTGTCAGACAGTAGAGTGTTGGACAGTAGACTGTAAGACAGTAGAGTGTAAGACAGTACAGTGATGGACATTAGAGTGTTGGACAGTAGACTGTAAGACAGTAGAGTGTAAGACAGTAGAGTGCTGGACAGTAGACTGTAAGACAGTAGAGTGTAAGACAGTAGAGTGTTGGACAGTAGAGTGTTGGACAGTAGAGTGTAAGACAGTAGAGTGATGGACAGTAGAGTGTTGGACAGTAGACTGTAAGACAGTAGAGTGTAAGACAGTAGAGTGTTGGACAGTAGAGTGTTGGACAGTAGACTGTAAGACAGTAGAGTGTAAGACAGTAGAGTGTTGGACAGTAGAGTGTGAGACAGTAGACTGTAAGACAGTAGAGTGTAAGACAGAAGAATGTTGGACAGTAGAGTGTTGGACAGTAGAGTGTAACACAGTAGAGTGTAAGACAGTAGAGTGATGGACAGTAGAGTGTTGGACAGTAGAGTGTAAGACAGTAGAGTGTAAGACAGTAGAGTATTGGACAGTAGACGGTAAGACAGTAGAGTGTAAGACAGTAGAGTGTTGGACAGTAGAGTGTGAGACAGTAGACTGTAAGACAGTAGAGTGTAAGACAGTAGAGTGTTGGACAGTAGAGTATAACACAGTAGAGTGTAAGACAGTAGAGTGATGGAAAGTAGAGTGTTGGACAGTAGACTGTAAGACAGTAGAGTGTTGGACAGTAGAGTGTGAGACAGTAGACTGTAAGACAGTAGAGTGTAAGAAAGTAGAGTGTTGGACAGTAGACTGTAAGACAGCAGAGTGTAAGACAGTAGAGTGTTGGACAGTAGAGTGTGAGACAGTAGACTGTAAGACAGTAGAGTGTAAGACAGTAGAGTGTTGGACAGTAGAGTGTTGGACAGTAGAGTGTAACACAGTAGAGTGTAAGACAATAGAGTGATGGACAGTAGAGTGTTGGACAGTAGACTGTAAGACAGTAGAGTGTAAGACAGTAGAGTGATGGACAGTAGACTGTAAGACAGTAGAGTGTTGGACAGAAGAGTGTAAGACAGTAGAGTGTGGGACAGTAGAGTGTGAGACAGTAGACTGTAAGACAGTAGAGTGTAAGACAGTAGAGTGTTGGACAGTAGAGTGTGAGACAGTAGACTGTAAGACAGTAGAGTGTAAGACAGTAGAGTGTTGGACAGTAGAGTATAACACAGTAGAGTGTAAGACAGTAGAGTGATGGAAAGTAGAGTGTTGGACAGTAGACTGTAAGACAGTAGAGTGTTGGACAGTAGAGTGTGAGACAGTAGACTGTAAGACAGTAGAGTGTAAGACAGTAGAGTGTTGGACAGTAGACTGTAAGACAGCAGAGTGTAAGACAGTAGAGTGTTGGACAGTAGACTGTAAGACAGCAGAGTGTAAAACAGTAGAGTGTTGGACAGTAGAGTGTGAGACAGTAGACTGTAAGACAGTAGAGTGTAAGACAGTAGAGTGTTGGACAATAGAGTGATGGACAGTAGAGTGTTGGACAGT
Organism: Hoplias malabaricus; assembly: GCF_029633855.1. Classification (NCBI taxonomy): domain Eukaryota; kingdom Metazoa; phylum Chordata; class Actinopteri; order Characiformes; family Erythrinidae; genus Hoplias; species Hoplias malabaricus. The sequence continues at coordinate 14,856,798 of NC_089818.1, forward strand.
AGACTGTAAGACAGTAGAGTGTAAAACAGTAGAGTGCTGGACAGTAGACTGTAAGACAGTAGAGTGTTGGACAGAAGAGTGTAAGACAGTAGTGTGGGAAAGTAGAGTGTAAGACAGTAGACTGTAAGACAGTAGAGTGTAAGACAGTAGAGTGTAAGAGAGTAGAGTGATGGATAGTAGAGAGTTGGATAGTAGATTGTAAGACAGTAGAGTGTAAGACAGTAGAGTGTTGGACAGTAGACTGTGAGACAGTAGAGTGTAAGAGAGTAGAGTGATGGACAGTAGAGAGTTGAATAGTAGACTGTAAGGCAGTAGAGTGTAAGACAGTAGAGTGATGGACAGTAGAGTGTTGGACAGTAGACTGTAAGACAGTAGAGTGTAAGAGAGTAAAGTGATGGACAGTAGAGAGTTGGATAGTAGACTGTAAGACAGTAGAGTATAAGACAGCAGAGTGTTGGATAGTAGCCAGTAAGACAGAAGAGTGTAGGACATCAGAGTGTAAGACAGTAGAGTGTGGACAATAGAGTGTTGGACAGTAAAATATAAGACAGTAGAGTATTGGACAGTAGACTGTAAGACAGTAGAGTGTAAGACAGTACAGTGTAACACAGTAAAGTGTTGTACAGTAAAATGTAAGACAGTAGAGTATTGGATAGTACAGTGATGGACAGTAGAGTGTTGGACAGTAGACTGTAAGACAGTAGAGTGTAAGACAGTAGAGTGTTGGACAGTAGAGTGTAAGACAGTAGAGTAATGGACAGTAGAGTGTTGGACAGTAGAGTGTAAGACAGTAGAGTGTTGGACAGTAGACTGTAAAACAGTAGAGTGTAAGACAGTAGAGTGATGGACAGTAGAGTGTTGGACAGTAGAGTGTAAGACAGTAGAGTGTTGGACAGTAGACTGTAAGACAGTAGAGTGTAAGACAGTAGAGTAATGGACAGTAGAGAGTTGGAGAGTAGACTGTAAGACAGTAGAGTGTAACACAGTAGAGTGTAAGACAGTATAGTGTTGGACAGTAGAGTGTTGGACAGTAGAGTGTAAGACAGTAGAGTGATGGACAGTAGAGTGTTGGACAGTAGACTGTAAGACAATAGAGTGTAAGACAGTAGAGTGTTGGACAGTAGAGTGTTGGACAGTAGAGTGTAAGACAGTAGAGTGTAAGACAGTAGAGTGTTGGACAGTAGAGTGTAAGACAGTAGAGTAATGGACAGTAGAGAGTTGGAGAGTAGACTGTAAGACAGTAGAGTATAACACAGTAGAGTGTAAGACAGTAGAGTGTTGGACAGTAGAGTGTTGGACAGTAGAGTGTAAGACAGTAGAGTGATGGACAGTAGAGTGTTGGACTGTAGACTGTAAGACAGTAGAGTGTAAGACAGTAGAGTGTTGGACAGTAGAGTGTTGGACAGTAGAGTGTTGGACAGTAGAGTGTAAGACAGTAGAGTGATGGACAGTAGAGTGTTAGACAGTAGACTGTAAGACAGTAGAGTGTAAGACAGTAGAGTGTTTGACAGTAGACTGTAAGACAGTAGAGTGTAAGACAGTAGAGTGTTGGACAGTAGAGTTTGAGATAGTAGACTGTAAGACAGTAGAGTGTTGGACAGTAGAGTGTAAGACAGTAGAGTGTTGGACAGTAGAGTGTAAGACAGTAGACTGTAAGACAGTAGAGTGTAAGACAGTACAGTATAAGACAGTAAAGTGTAACATAGTAGAGTGTAAGACAATAGAGTGTTGGACAGTAGACTGTAAGGCAGTAGAGTGTAAGACAGTAGACTGTAAGACAGTAGAGTGTAAGAGAGTAGAGTGATGGACAGTAGAGAGTTGGATAGTAGACTGTAAGACAGTAGAGTATAAGACAGCAGAGTGTTGCATAGTAGCCAGTAAGACAGTAGAGTGTAGGACATCAGAGTGTAAGACAGTAGAGTGTGGACAATAGAGTGTTGGACAGTAAAATATAAGACAGTAGAGTATTGGACAGTAGACTGTAAGACAGTAGAGTGAAAGAGAGTAGAGTGCTGGACAGTAGAATGTAAGACAGTAGCGTGTTGGACAGTAGAGTGTAAGACAGTAGAGTGTAATACAGTAGGGTGTAAAACAGTACAGTGTAGGATAGTAGAGTGTTGGAAAGTAGAGTATTGGACAGCAAAGTGTTGGACAGTAAAGTGTAAGACAGTAAAGTGTTGGAGAGTAGAGTGTATAACAGTATAGTGTTGGACAGCATAGTGTAAGACAGTAGAGTGTAAGACAGTAGAGTGTTGGACAGTAGAGTCTTGGACAATAGAGTGTAAGACAGTAGAGTGTTGGACAGTAAAATGTAAGACAGTAGAATATTGGACAGTAGACTGTAAGACAGTAGAGTGTAAGAGAGTAGAGTGCTGGACAGTAGAATGTAAGACAGTAGCGTGTTGGACAGTAGAGTGTAAGACAGTAGAGTGTAATACAGTAGGGTGTAAAACAGTACAGTGTAGGACAGTAGAGTGTTGGAAAGTAGAGTTTTGGACAGCAGAGTGTTGGACAGTAGAGTGTAAGACAGTAAAGTGTTGGAGAGTAGAGTGTATAACAGTATAGTGTTGGACAGCATAGTGTAAGACAGTAGAGTGTTAGACAGTAGACCATAAGACGGTGTAGTGTTGGACAGTAGAGTCTAAGACAGAAGAGTGTAAGTAAGTAGACTGTTGGACAGTAGAGAGTAAGACGTTAGAGTGTAATACAGTAGAGTGTTGGACAGTAGAGTATAAGACAGTAGAGTGATGGACAGTAGAGAGTTGGATAGTAGACTGTAAGACAGTAGAGTATAAGACAGCAGAGTGTTGCATAGTAGCCAGTAAGACAGTAGAGTGTAGGACATCAGAGTGTAAGACAGTAGAGTGTGGACAATAGAGTGTTGGACAGTAAAATATAAGACAGTAGAGTATTGGACAGTAGACTGTAAGACAGTAGAGTGTAAGACAGTACAGTGTAACACAGTAAAGTGTTGTACAGTAAAATGTAAGACAGTAGAGTATTGGACAGTAGAGTGAGTGTAAGACAGCACAGTGTAACACAGTAGAGTATTTGACAGTAAAGTGTAAGACAGTAGAGTATTGGACAGTAGACTGTAAGACAGTAGAGTGAAAGAGAGTAGAGTGCTGGACAGTAGAATGTAAGACAGTAGCGTGTTGGACAGTAGAGTGTAAGACAGTAGAGTGTAATACAGTAGGGTGTAAAACAGTACAGTGTAGGATAGTAGAGTGTTGGAAAGTAGAGTATTGGACAGCAAAGTGTTGGACAGTAGAGTGTAAGACAGTAAAGTGTTGGAGAGTAGAGTGTATAACAGTATAGTGTTGGACAGCATAGTGTAAGACAGTAGAGTGTAAGACAGTAGAGTGTTGGACAGTAGAGTCTTGGACAATAGAGTGTAAGACAGTAGAGTGTTGGACAGTAAAATGTAAGACAGTAGAATATTGGACAGTAGACTGTAAGACAGTAGAGTGAAAGAGAGTAGAGTGCTGGACAGTAGAATGTAAGACAGTAGCGTGTTGGACAGTAGAGTGTAAGACAGTAGAGTGTAATACAGTAGGGTGTAAAACAGTACAGTGTAGGACAGTAGAGTGTTGGAAAGTAGAGTATTGGACAGCAGAGTGTTGGACAGTAGAGTGTAAGACAGTAAAGTGTTGGAGAGTAGAGTGTATAACAGTATAGTGTTGGACAGCATAGTGTAAGACAGTAGAGTGTTAGACAGTAGACCATAAGACGGTGTAGTGTTGGACAGTAGAGTCTAAGACAGAAGAGTGTAAGTAAGTAGACTGTTGGACAGTAGAGAGTAAGACGGTAGAGTGTAATACAGTAGAGTGTTGGACAGTAGAGTATAAGACAGTAGAGTGTAAGACAGTAGAGTGTTGGACAGTAGAGTGTAAGACAGTAGAGTGTAAGACAGCAGAGTGTTGCATAGTAGCCAGTAAGACAGTAGAGTGTAGGACATTAGAGTGTAAGACAGTAGAGTGTGGACAATAGAGTGTTGGACAGTAAAATATAAGACAGTAGAGTATTGGACAGTAGAGTGTAAGACAGTAGAGTGTAAGACAGTACAGTGTAACACAGTAAAGTGTTGTACAGTAAAATGTAAGACAGTAGAGTATTGGACAGTAGAGTGTAAGACAGCACAGTGTAAAACAGTAGAGTATTTGACAGTAAAGTGTAAGACAGTAGAGTATTTGACAGTAAAGTGTAAGACAGTAGAGTATTGGACAGTAGACTGTAAGACAGTAGAGTGAAAGAGAGTAGAGTGCTGGACAGTAGAATGTAAGACAGTAGCGTGTTGGACAGTAGAGTGTAAGACAGTAGAGTGTAATACAGTAGGGTGTAAAACAGTACAGTGTAGGATAGTAGAGTGTTGGAAAGTAGAGTATTGGACAGCAAAGTGTTGGACAGTAGAGTGTAAGACAGTAAAGTGTTGGAGAGTAGAGTGTATAACAGTATAGTGTTGGACAGCATAGTGTAAGACAGTAGAGTGTAAGACAGTAGAGTGTTGGACAGTAGAGTCTTGGACAATAGAGTGTAAGACAGTAGAGTGTTGGACAGTAAAATGTAAGACAGTAGAATATTGGACAGTAGACTGTAAGACAGTAGAGTGAAAGAGAGTAGAGTGCTGGACAGTAGAATGTAAGACAGTAGCGTGTTGGACAGTAGAGTGTAAGACAGTAGAGTGTAATACAGTAGGGTGTAAAACAGTACAGTGTAGGACAGTAGAGTGTTGGAAAGTAGAGTATTGGACAGCAGAGTGTTGGACAGTAGAGTGTAAGACAGTAAAGTGTTGGAGAGTAGAGTGTATAACAGTATAGTGTTGGACAGCATAGTGTAAGACAGTAGAGTGTTAGACAGTAGACCATAAGACGGTGTAGTGTTGGACAGTAGAGTCTAAGACAGAAGAGTGTAAGTAAGTAGACTGTTGGACAGTAGAGAGTAAGACGTTAGAGTGTAATACAGTAGAGTGTTGGACAGTAGAGTATAAGACAGTAGAGTGTAAGACAGTAGAGTGTTGGACAGTAGAGTGTAAGACAGTAGAGTGTAAGACAGCAGAGTGTTGCATAGTAGCCAGTAAGACAGTAGAGTGTAGGACATTAGAGTGTAAGACAGTAGAGTGTGGACAATAGAGTGTTGGACAGTAAAATATAAGACAGTAGAGTATTGGACAGTAGAGTGTAAGACAGTAGAGTGTAAGACAGTACAGTGTAACACAGTAAAGTGTTGTACAGTAAAATGTAAGACAGTAGAGTATTGGACAGTAGAGTGTAAGACAGCACAGTGTAACACAGTAGAGTATTTGACAGTAAAGTGTAAGACAGTAGAGTATAGGAACATGAGACTGTAAGACAGTAGAGTGAAAGAGAGTAGAGTGTTGGACAGTAGAGTCTTGGACAATAGAGTGTAAGACAGTAGAGTGTTGGACAGTAAAATGTAAGACAGTAGAATATTGGACAGTAGACTGTAAGACAGTAGAGTGAAAGAGAGTAGAGTGCTGGACAGTAGAATGTAAGACAGTAGCGTGTTGGACAGTAGAGTGTAAGACAGTAGAGTGTAATACAGTAGGGTGTAAAACAGTACAGTGTAGGACAGTAGAGTGTTGGAAAGTAGAGTATTGGACAGCAGAGTGTTGGACAGTAGAGTGTAAGACAGTAAAGTGTTGGAGAGTAGAGTGTATAACAGTATAGTGTTGGACAGCATAGTGTAAGACAGTAGAGTGTTAGACAGTAGACCATAAGACAGTGTAGTGTTGGACAGTAGAGTCTAAGACAGAAGAGTGTAAGTAAGTAGACTGTTGGACAGTAGAGAGTAAGACGGTAGAGTGTAATACAGTAGAGTGTTGGACAGTAGAGTATAAGACAGTAAAGTGTAAGAGAGTAGAGTGTTGGACAGTAGAGTGTAAGACAGTAGAGTGTAAGACAGTATAGTGTTGGACAGTACAGTGTAAGACAGTAGAGTGGTGGACAGTAGAGTGTAAGACAGAAGAGTGTTAGACAGTAGAGTGTTGGACAGTAGAGTGTAAGACAGTAGAGTTTTGGACAGTAGAGTTTAAGACAGTAGAGTTTAAGACAGTAGAGTGTTGGACAGTATAGTGTTGGACAGTAGAGTGTAAGACAGTAGAGTGTAAGACAGTAGAGTGTTTGACAGTAGAGTATAAGAGAGTAAATTGTTAGACAGTAGAGTGTTGGACAGTAGAGTGTTGGACAGTAGAGTGTAAGACAGTAGAGTGTAAGGCAGAAGAATGTTGGACAGCAGAGTTTTGGAAAGTAGAGTGTTAGACAGTAGAGTGTTAGACAGGAGAGTGTAAGACAGTAGAGTGTTGGAAAGTAGACTGTAAGACAGTAGAGTGTTTGACACCAAAGTGTTGGACAGTAGAGTGTTAGATAGTAGAGTGTTAGAAAGCAGAGTGTTAGACAGTAGAGTGTTAGACAGTACAGTGTTGGACAGTAGAGTGTTAGACAGTAGAGTGTTGGACAGTAGAGTGTTGGACAGTAGATTGTAAGACAGTAGAGTGTAAGGCAGAAGAATGATGGACAGCAGAGTTTTGGAAAGTAGAGTGTTGGACAGTAGAGTGTTAGACAGGAGAGTGTAAAACAGTAGAATGTTGGACAGTAGAGTGTTGGACAGTAGAGTGTTGGAAAGTAGACTGTAAGACAGTAGAGTGTTGGACAGCAAAGTGTTAGACAGTAGAGTGTTAGATAGTAGAGTGTTAGAAAGCAGAGTGTTAGACAGTAGAGTGTTAGACAGTACAGTGTTGGACAGTAGACTGTAAGACAGTAGAGTGTAAGACAGTAGAGTGTTTGACAGTAGACTGTAAGACAGTAGACTGTAAGACAGTAGAGTGTTGGACAGTAGAGTTTGAGATAGTAGACTGTAAGACAGTAGAGTGTAAGACAGTAGAGTGTTGGACAGTAGAGTGTAAGACAGTAGAGTGTTGGACAGTAGAGTGTAAGACAGTAGAGTGTAACATAGTAGAGTGTAAGACAATAGAGTGTTGGACAGTAGACTGTAAGGCAGTAGAGTGTAAGACAGTAGACTGTAAGACAGTAGAGTGTAAGAGAGTAGAGTGATGGACAGTAGAGAGTTGGATAGTAGACTGTAAGACAGTAGAGTATAAGACAGCAGAGTGTTGCATAGTAGCCAGTAAGACAGTAGAGTGTAGGACATCAGAGTGTAAGACAGTAGAGTGTGGACAATAGAGTGTTGGACAGTAAAATATAAGACAGTAGAGTATTGGACAGTAGACTGTAAGACAGTAGAGTGTAAGACAGTACAGTGTAACACAGTAAAGTGTTGTACAGTAAAATGTAAGACAGTAGAGTATTGGACAGTAGAGTGTAAGACAGCACAGTGTAACACAGTAGAGTATTTGACAGTAAAGTGTAAGACAGTAGAGTATTGGACAGTAGACTGTAAGACAGTAGAGTGAAAGAGAGTAGAGTGCTGGACAGTAGAATGTAAGACAGTAGCGTGTTGGACAGTAGAGTGTAAGACAGTAGAGTGTAATACAGTAGGGTGTAAAACAGTACAGTGTAGGATAGTAGAGTGTTGGAAAGTAGAGTATTGGACAGCAAAGTGTTGGACAGTAGAGTGTAAGACAGTAAAGTGTTGGAGAGTAGAGTGTATAACAGTATAGTGTTGGACAGCATAGTGTAAGACAGTAGAGTGTAAGACAGTAGAGTGTTGGACAGTAGAGTCTTGGACAATAGAGTGTAAGACAGTAGAGTGTTGGACAGTAAAATGTAAGACAGTAGAATATTGGACAGTAGACTGTAAGACAGTAGAGTGAAAGAGAGTAGAGTGCTGGACAGTAGAATGTAAGACAGTAGCGTGTTGGACAGTAGAGTGTAAGACAGTAGAGTGTAATACAGTAGGGTGTAAAACAGTACAGTGTAGGACAGTAGAGTGTTGGAAAGTAGAGTATTGGACAGCAGAGTGTTGGACAGTAGAGTGTAAGACAGTAAAGTGTTGGAGAGTAGAGTGTATAACAGTAAAGTGTTGGACAGCATAGTGTAAGACAGTAGAGTGTTAGACAGTAGACCATAAGACGGTGTAGTGTTGGACAGTAGAGTCTAAGACAGAAGAGTGTAAGTAAGTAGACTGTTGGACAGTAGAGAGTAAGACGGTAGAGTGTAATACAGTAGAGTGTTGGACAGTAGAGTATAAGACAGTAGAGTGTAAGACAGTAGAGTGTTGGACAGTAGAGTGTAAGACAGTAGAGTGGTGGACAGTAGAGTGTAAGACAGTAGAGTGTTAGACAGTAGAGTGTTGGACAGTAGAGTGTAAGACAGTAGAGTGTTGGACAGTAGAGTTTAAGACAGTAGAGTTTAAGACAGTAGAGTGTTGGACAGTATAGTGTTGGACAGTAGAGTGTAAGACAGTAGAGTGTTGGACAGTATAGTGTTGGACAGTAGAGTGTAAGACAGTAGAGTGTTTGACAGTAGAGTATAAGAGAGTAAATTGTTAGACAGTAGAGTGTTGGACAGTAGAGTGTAAGACAGTAGAGTGTTGGACAGTAGAATGTTGGACAGTATAGTGTTGGACAGTAGAGTGTAAGACAGTAGAGTGTTGGACAGTATAGTGTTGGACAGTAGAGTGTAAGACAGTAGAGTGTTTGACAGTAGAGTATAAGAGAGTAAATTGTTAGACAGTAGAGTGTTGGACAGTAGAGTGTTGGACAGTAGAGTGTAAGGCAGAAGAATGTTGGACAGCAGAGTTTTGGAAAGTAGAGTGTTAGACAGTAGAGTGTTAGACAGGAGAGTGTAAGACAGTAGAGTGTTGGACAGTAGAGTGTTGGAAAGTAGACTGTAAGACAGTAGAGTGTTGGACACCAAAGTGTTGGACAGTAGAGTGTTAGATAGTAGAGTGTTAGAAAGCAGAGTGTTAGACAGTAGAGTGTTAGACAGTACAGTGTTGGACAGTAGAGTGTTAGACAGTAGAGTGTTGGACAGTAGAGTGTTGGACAGTAGATTGTAAGACAGTAGAGTGTAAGGCAGAAGAATGATGGACAGCAGAGTTTTGGAAAGTAGAGTGTTGGACAGTAGAGTGTTAGACAGGAGAGTGTAAGACAGTAGAATGTTGGACAGTAGAGTGTTGGACAGTAGAGTGTTGGAAAGTAGACTGTAAGACAGTAGAGTGTTGGACAGCAAAGTGTTAGACAGTAGAGTGTTAGATAGTAGAGTGTTAGAAAGCAGAGTGTTAGACAGTAGAGTGTTAGACAGTACAGTGTTGGACAGTAGAGTGTTAGACAGTAGAGTATTGGACAGTAGAGTGATAGATAGTAGAGTGTTGGTCAGTAGAGTGTTAGACAGTAGAGTGTTGGACAGCAGAGTGTTGGACAGTAGAGTGTTAGACAGTAGAGTGTTGGACATCATAGTGTTAGACAGTAGAGTGTTAGATAGTAGAGTGTAAGACAGTAGAGTGTTGGACAGTAAACTGTTAGACAGTAGAGTGTTGGACTGTAGAGTGTTGGACAGTAGAGTGTTGGTCAGTAGAGAGTTGGACAGTAGAGTGTAATACAGTGGAGTGTTATACAGTAGAGTTTTGAACAGTAGAGTGTTGGACAGCAGAGTGTTAGACAGTAGAGTGTTAGACAGTAGAGTTTTAGACAATAGAATGCTGGACAGTAGAGTGTTAGACAGTAGAATGTTAGACAGTAGAATGTTGGACAGCAGAGTGTTGGTCAGTAGAGTGTTGGACAGTAGAATGTTAGACAGTAGAGTATTGGACAGTAGAGTGTTAGACAGTAGAGTATTGGACAGTAGAGTGTTAGACAGTAGAGTGTTAGACAGTAGAGTATTGGACAGTAGAGTGTTAGACAGTAGAATGTTAGACAGTAGAGTGTTGGACAGTAGAGTGTAAGACAGTAGAGTGTAAGGCAGAAGAGTGTTGGACAGCAGAGTTTTGGAAAGTAGATTTCTCAAGGGTTCTTTAGTAAAGGCAATGGTTCTATTAATCCAAAAATATTTGCATGCAGGAATGGCTCTTTGTATAAAGACAAAATAATTCACATTGATGCAGAATGTGCTGTATAGGGTGATATACACCATCTTTTGAAAGCTACTGTTTGTAGCACTACACAGGTTTTTTACAATGTACAATATGTTACAGTTGAAGCACCTTATTTGGTGCCTTACCAAGCATTTTTAGAAAAGTAGTGTATAGAGTCATATACAGCATATTCTGCATTAATTTGAAGAACTATATCACCATATAAATTGTTCTGTGTAGAACTCTATGTTGAACAATTTGATTTACTACAGAACCCTTGAAGTTTTGTGACTGTAAGATGCTGTATAAAGTGACACCCTAAACTACACAATATAGCAATGAATTTGATCAGACTCTAGATAAATAGCATTTTCTTATTGATCATTCAAACCAGCAGCTAAACCTGAAACCCCTTAAGTACCCCAACATGGGCAGGGACACCTGACAAATCTTAACTTCACACTGTGTATACCTCCACTGCAGTGAACCAGTCCTCATAACTGCACAGAGTACAGTGGCCTGTAAGAAAGCAATGAATAAACAAACAAACAAACAAAAAATATGTACAGCTCAGCAGGAATGTGGCAAAACTAATGAAGTCATGAAGTTGAAGAATGAACAGGAGAGTACATATAGTAGGCGTGTGTGTGTCTGTGTGTGATTTATTTGCTCTGTGATGCAAATGTGTATATGCAGTTTTAAAGATGACATTTATTAAGCACTTATACTGCGGGCTTTTTATTTTACAGCATAAGAATCAGAAACAGCAGTGACTTACTCACTAACCACTGTATGTATATATATATATATATATATATATATATATATATATATATATATATATACATTTTTGTGGTGTTCAGTAGTGTAATACTGAGTGCAGTGGTGCTGTGTAGTGTTCAGTAGTGTAATACTGAGAGCAGTATTGTAGTGTAGGGTACAGTAGTGTAATACTGAGTGCTGTATTTTAGTGTAGTGTTCAGTAGTGTAATACTGAGAGCAGTATTGTAGTGTAGGGAACAGTAGTGTAATACTGAGTACAGTAGTGTTGTGTTCAGTAGTGTAACACTGAGAGCATTAGTATAGTGTAGTTTAGTGTTCAGTAGTGTAATACTGAGTGCAGTATTGTAGAGTAGTGTTCAGTAGAGTAGTACTGACTGCTGTATTTTAGCATAGTGTTCAGAAGTGTAATACTGGTTGTATTGTAGTGTAGTGTTTAGTAGTGTAATACTGAGTGTATTGTAATGTAGTGTTCAGTAGAGTAGTACTGACTGCTGTATTTTAGCATAGTGTTCAGAAGTGTAATACTGGGTGTATTGTAGTGTAGTGTTTAGTAGTGTAATACTGAGTGTATTGTAATGTAGTGTTCAGTAGTGTAATAATGAGTGCTGTAGTATAGTGTAGTTTTCAGTAGTGTAATACTGAGTGCTGTATTGTAGTGTTCAGTAGTGTAATACTGAGTGCAGTGTTGTCGTGTAGTGTTCAGTAGTGTAATACTGAGTGCAATAGTGTAGTGTAGTGTTCAGTGTAATATTGAGTGCAGTATTGTAGTGTAGTGTTCAGTAATATAATACTGAGTGTGGTAGTGTAGTGTAGTTTTCAGTAGTATAATATTGAGTGCAGTATTGTAGTTTAGGGTTCAGTAGTGTAATACTGAGTGCTGTATTGTAGTGTAGTGTTCAGTAGTGTAATACTGAGTGCAGTGTTGCCATGTAGTGTTCAGTAGTGTAATACTGAGAGCAGTATTGTAGTGTATGGTACAGTAGTGAAATACTGAGTGCAGTATTGTCATGTAGTATTCAGTAGTGTAATACTGAGTGCAGTAGTGTAGTGTAGTTTTCAGTAGTGTAATACTGAGAGCAGTATTGTAGCATCAGTAGTGTAATATTGAGTGCTGTATTGTAATATAGAGTTCAGTAGTGTAATACTGAGTGCTGTGTTGTTGTGTAGGGTTCAGTAGTGTAATACTGAGTGCAGTATTGTCGTGTAGTGTTCAGTAGTGTAGTACGGAGTGCTGTGTTGTAGTGTTCAGTAGTGTAATACTGAGTGCTGTATTGTAGTGTAGAGTAGTACTGAGTGCTGTAGTGTTATGTAGTGCAGTGTAGTACCGAGTGATTCAGAGTTGTGTAGTGTAGTGTAGTATTGAGTGCTGTAGTTTTATGTAGTGTAGTGTAGTACTGAGTGCTGAGAGTTGTGTGGTGTATTGTTATGTAGTGTAGTGTAGTTTTATGTAGTATAGTTTTGTATAATGTAGTGTAGTGGAGCCACGCTGTACCGCTGCGCAGTGAAGGAAGTTGCTGTCCGAGGTGCTGAATCACGTGCAGAAGTTCTCAGTCCCGAAGGACACCCGCGAGCCCCTTTCCTTTAGGACCCTAAAATAATCTCTCTCCGAAGCCACTAATCTCTCTCTCTCTCTCTCTCTCTCTCTCTCTCTCTCTCTCTCTCTCTCTCTCCTTCTTTCTTCTTTTATCCCTGTCTTTCTGCGTTGTGCTGCATCTGCATCGATAGTTGGTTTTTACATTTCTCCCGCAGCAGCGTCCTTGAGAAGACTGTAGCTGAGGATGGTGATGATGAAGAGAAGGAGGAGGAGGATGGTGCCTACGATGATGATAGGTGGTGGTAGTGATGATGATGGTGATGATGAAGAAGGCGAAGAGGAGCGAGTAAGCGAGTCAAAGCAGCGTTTGTATCTGCCTCGCGCCTCGGAGAGCCGGCGAGGTCTCCGGCCAATGAGATGACGGAGGTCTGGGTCTAAGGGAATTTCTTGTTGTCTTTCTTTCTTTCTTTTCTGCTTCATTCTCTTTCTCTCCCTCTGTGTGTTTTCCCTCATCCCTGGGCATGCACTATGTCTCACCGCTGGTGGTGGTGGTCGCCTCCGCGCGCTCTCCACAGAGACACTGCAGCATATGCGCTCCTTTCCTCAGGAAGAGCCTCGCAATCCTCATTGATTTCCGCCAGCTCCACTTTGCTCGATGCATGCAAAAAAACTGAAACGGGGGAAAAACGAAACGAAAAAAAATACAAACAAAACAAAACTAAACAAAACAAAACGCACAGACAGCGTCTCGTCCTGTCCTCGAGCTCCTCTCCACTTCTTTTAGCTGCGAGCTCGCGCGCTAGCACGGTAAATCAAGCACCACCACAGAGGCTGTTGGTGGGGGGGGTCGTGCCGGGGTTTTTGGGGGGGCTCCATCTCTCCTCCGCGCGCTTCCATCTATTCTCTAGCCGGTGCGTCTCGTGCTTTTCTTGCTTTCTTTTCTTTGCTTTCTCTTTCTCTCTATTCTTTTCCGGTCTGGTCAGCTGCTGCACGCGCAAGGACGACAGGGTGAGCCTCCTCTGCTGTGAGCTGGCAGAGTGAGACCGGGGGGGCGGGGAGGGGTGGGGGGGCCTGTTGGGGGGGGGTGTATATGAATTTAAGTGTATGTGTTAGTGTGTAGGGGTACACGTGCATGTGTGTTTGTATATGTGTTTTCATGTGTGTGTTTTGAATTTGGAGTGTGTTAGGGGGTACATATTTATGTGTGTAAGTGTATTTTTGTGTGTGTGTGTGTGTGGGGGGGGGGGTATGTGTTTGTTTGGGGGGTTTGTATGGGTTGGGTGATTATATGTGTATGCGTGTATGTTTTAAGAGTATATATGTGTGTTTTGAGGGTATGTGTGTGTGTGTGTTTTGAGAGTATGTGTGTGTCTGTATGTTTGTTTGTGTCTCTGGAGGGGGTGTATATGTTTGTGGGTGTTGCGGGGGTGTGCTTTGTGTATGTATCTTTGAAAGGGTTTGTGCGTGGAGTGAATGTTCGTGTGTGTGTGTGTGTGTGTGATAGAAAGCGAGTGAGTAGGGTGTTCATCATCATCATCATCATCATCATCATCATCTATTCAGTAGCACATACATATATATGGTGTACCTTTCAAACATAGCACACAGTGTCACTGTCAAGCTCTTCTCTTGTGAAACATTCAAAGTTATTTGTCTGTAAATGGCGCCCCCTCGTGCACAACAATGATTCTCAGCGCTGCAGTGACACGGACGTGGCTGCGATGTTGTGAAGTGCTAATGTGTGTTGTGCTAGTACACCAGGATCAGACACAGCAGTGCTGCTGGAGTTTTAAAACACCACGGTGTCACTGCTGAACTGAGAACAGTCCCCCAGCCAGAAACATCTAGCCGACAGCATCCTGTGTAGCAACAGATCTACAAGGTGGGCCGACGAGTAACGAGTGTCAGTGGGTGCACACTTGGTTTAGAACTCCACCAGAGCTGCTGTGTCTGATCCACATTCACCAGCACAACACACACTAACACACCACCACCACGTCAGTTTCACAGCAGGGCTGTGCGGGGGGTCCTCTGGGGGAAGAAAAGGATGAAAGGAGACTAACAACGTATGCAGAGCAACAGATGACCTCCAGTCTTTAACTGTGGAACTATAAAGTGCACCTGTGTGGTAAGTGAAGTTGATAAAATGGACAATGAGTGCAGAAACATGGAGGTGGCTTTAATGTTATGGCCGATCTGTGTAGCTCAAATACACTAAGGCTGAACTAAAGGGGCTCGTAGTCTTAATCATATTAATTTAGGCATCTCTCTGTGATATAAGGGTGACATGCTCGGACAGTTCACCCCAAAAGGTCAGAACACACCAAGGTCAGAAAGTATAGAAGAGTTGTTTGGTCCATTTTACATCAAAATGGATCAAATCCGCCGTTATCACATAAAAAAGACTTCAGAAATGTTTGTGCAGGTTTGTGTTCGCTGTCCATTTGGGCTTTTATTTTCATTTATCATCCCCCCTTTTCACTGAATGTTGTGGCCTGGATGACGTCAATGACTGCTTTCATCAGAAAATCCTGTGATGTCATCACTACTTTACAGTCAATGACAATTTCAATGTCTTACTGTACTGCGCTGGTAAAAAAGGGCTGCAGTAATTAAGTGGTGACAATAGAGGGAGCTATAAGCTAAATTTGAAACACACACACACACACACACACACACACACACACACACTAGGCACCACTAGCAGAGGATAATAACTTTACCTGGCAGCTTTTACATGATCAAACTCAGTTGCAGTGGCAATAACAACAGAAACAAAAATTGCAGTGACACAAACGCACTCTGTCATAATGTAAACAAAAACAAACATTGACAGTTAGACTACTTACACCCCTCAAGTGTTAAATAAGCCCTTCATATAATTATATTCCAACATCAACTATGAGAACAGACTGCTTGATAAACTTAACCCCCCCCACCCCCCCACACACAACGGGCAACTGTATTCACATCAACAATCTTATTCATGTCACCTGTCAGTGGTTTTAATCTTGTGGCCAGTCTGTTTCTGCGCATATTGAAAACACGTTTTAGCATTTGGTGCAAGTCAATGTTAAACCGCTGCCATGTTCAAATGATAAAGTAAATGAAACATTACTTTTCTTTTGATCAAATCATATAAGATATTAAAAAAGAAACATAGCTAAGTCCAACTGAAGTGAACATGTCATGTTTTAATCCTGTGCTTTGTGTGTGTGTTCGTATGAGAGAGTGGAGGGTGTGTGTAGGTGTGCAGGTGCAGCAGAGGACAGGTAAAGGAGGGTAGTACGAGCTCACATCTCCACACTGAGCCGCTCAGAGGATCATTTCCTGCTAACAGAGCAAAGTTCCCTCTGACCCCAGCACCCTGACCCAGGCAGGTTTACAGAGCGAGCCACGGTGACGTCTTCAAAAAAACAAATTTGCCCTTGTGGATAATTCTGGTTCGTTTCAAACATTGGATTGTGCCAAACCACAGTTCCGTGGACACAGGCCGTGTCACCTGCTTCTATAGCGGCCGGCTGTAGTATAAGTCATGGCCATATGAGGATTTCCAGGTCCTGAATTTCTCACAGAGAAAAACAAATGGGATTTCGGAACATTAAAAAGTTATTATATTAATGCATTAATCCTTTCATTTATTCACCGTTAGTAAGTTTGGAGCCTGCCCAGAATCACTGGTCGCAAAGCAGGAACACACCCTGGACACACCTATGGACAGTTTTGCATAGCCTATCCAAGTCATTTGTATAGCACTTTTTACAACCTGATGGTGTCATAAATAAACCCAGGTGAGGACGCCAATGGCAACAGTGGAAAATCCCTCAAAGCTGGGGGAAGAAACCTTGGGAGGAACCAAGACTCACAAGGGACCCTCCTCCTCTGGTAAAATAAATAAATAAATAAATAAATAAATAAAAAGACCTAGCCCCAATCCACATAGAAGTGTGTGTTTTTGAAGTGTGGAAGGAAACAGGAGCACCTGGAAGAAACCCACACAAACACAGGGAGAACACAACAAACTCCTCATAGGCAGCGATCCGAGATGAGGCTTTCACCCTTAAACTCAGAACCCTGGAGCTGTGTGACATTTTATACCTACAGTGTCAACATTATATGAGCAATGAGCTACCAATGTCATAAATTCATAAGAAATGCAACCAATAAAGGTTTGCCTGGTTTCAAAGAACAAAACACACTTGTACTGAAGCTTCACACACTGTGTCACACTCCTGGCTACTGAGCAAACACAGCAGATGAGGGCACAAATCTGCTAAAAACCTTTAGAAATTATGCAAACTTGCAAAGGTGTTTTCAGCTCCACGCAGCCATCTCAAACATTATGTCCACAAGAACACGAAGATGTTTGCAAGCTTTTCATGTTTTAAGCTTTACTTGAAGTGGTCATTGGCAGCACGGTGGTGCAGCAGGTAGTGTCGCAGTCGCACAGCTCCAGAGACCCGGAGGTTGTGGGTTTGATTCCCGCTCCCCGTGACTGTCTGTGAGGAGTTGGTGTGTTCTCCCCGTGTCCGCGTGGGTTTCCTCCAGGTGCTCCAGTTTCCTCCCACAGTCCAAAAACTGTGGCGACTCAAAAGTGTCCGTAGGTGTGAGTGTGTGAGTGTGTCTGTGTTGCCCTGTGAAGGACTGGCGCCCCCTCCAGGGTGTATTCCTGCCTTGCGCCCAATGATTCCAGGAAGCTCTGGACCCACCGTGACCCTGAACTGGATAAGCGTTACAGATAATGGATGAAGTGGTCATTTTTTAATGTGGAAGTCTTAATAAAATTTTGGCTTTCTTAAGGTGGAATTTTTTTAAAGGTGGCAATCAAAATATATTGGCAGCCTTTTTATGGTTTATAATATAATATTCACTTGAATTGGTTGGATATTTAATGTGGAAATCAAAATAAGAGGTCCGTTTTTTTAATGTGGAATTTTTAAAGGTGACAGTTAAAATATACTGGCTTTTTTTCAAGGATTTAATATTTTTTGAAGTAGTCATTTATTTAAAGTGGAATTTTTAATAAAATCTCTGCTTTTTAAGGTGATCTTAATGTAGCAGCGTTTTGGATTTCCAATGTAAACTGAGAATGGGTGAGTACTTGCTTAAAGGAACACTATGGAGTATTTTTACCTTAAACTTACAGCTTCAGAATCATTGTGATGCTCCACTGAGCTGTAATAGAGAGAATAGAGCTTGTGTCATTGCTACTTTGGGCTCGGCACTGCAGAAACTGCACTATGAGACTTTAGTGGGAGGGTAGGAAACCACCCCCCGCCTCCTCCCTGGGCTTTGTAGATAGACCTCTTGGAGTTCATGTGAGGTTGTAAAACATGATGAAAGTTATGTCTGTGGCCTGTATTTACTCAGCGGAGTTCAGGTTCTGTACGAGTGCATAATGCATCTGCGATTCATAATTCATGGAGGTGTTAGTGGAAAATGAAACGTCATTCTGAAGAAGGGATGAAGGAAAGCAATGCAGTCTACACTGAAGATGGAGGGATGGTGAAAGAGTGATGTGCGGCCTTTAGGAGAAAAGGAGTAAACAGAAAAAATGTGTAGGTCAGCAGGAAGACGACTGCCTTAATGAGGCAGAGAAAAACGGAGCAAGAGACAAGAGACTACACCCAGGAATCTCTCTCTCTCTCTCTCTCTCTCTCTCCATCTCTCTATATATCTTATCTCTTTCACTCCTCAGTTCATCTCTTACATCTCTCTCATTCACTCTGTCACCTCTGACGAACCCTCTCACTTTCTCTCAGTCTATGTTTCAGTCTCTCTCTCTCTCTCTCTCTCTCTCTCTCTCTCTCTCTATCTCTCTGCTGACAAAGGAGGTTCTCTATCATTCATTTTATTCTAGCACATCAATTCAGCAGACACTAATTCAGAGAGATAGTGAAGGAGTCACGAGCTGTGCGTGTGTGAGTGTGTATATATATATATATATAGTACAGGCCATTTACAAACTCATATTGTGAATTTATTTTGGTGTATGGACCACTGGTAAATTGTTACATCTTTATGTTAAATGTGTGTTTAAGGTTAGGTTTATGGTCAGAGTAAGGATTACAGTGAGGGTTTGACTTAGTCTAGGGTTAGACTTGGGGTTAGGGTTAGGTTTAGAGTTAGAGTTGGGGTTAGGCTAAGAGTGAGGGAGTAGTATACAGTTATATACAGATAAGTGCATGTTATAATATAAATACTATATAATATAATATATATTTTATATTATATGGTTATATATTTATATATATATTTATATTATTTACATAACCATAGAAATGTGTAGTAGTAGAAGCAGTAGTGTTGTTATTATTATTAATAATAATAGTAATAATAATAATAATAATCATAATAATAATGATGATGATGATGTACAAATATATTTTGTACATAAGGACACAGATATAAATATACTTCTATACAAATTACATTTGTACATTATTATTATTATTATGATTATATACATTATATGAATCATTACTAGACATAATAATAATATCATAGTAATGTTTCGTATAATGTTTATAATACATACAGCCTACGTGATAATTACATATAAGTGCACACGTATATATTATTCCACTGGAATACACAATTATTGCTCAAAGCAACAATATACTTCAGTATTATATACACACATTAGGTGTGAGTGTGTGTCCTAATATTACATACAAAAACTATATTAATATATGGAGCATGTTATTATTATTACACATAGATGCATATAAATAAAGTATAAACATGGCATGTGTTTTTAATAATATTAATATTACACATATTATGCAGTGTTTAGTGCTGTGTTCTTCCCTCTAATGACTCTTCTCTGAAATTGTGGACACATAAAGAAAGCAGCTCCAAACAACACATTGATCTCTCTCTCTCTCTCTCTCGCTGTCTCTCTCTCTCTCTCTTCCTCTCTCATGCACACACACACACACACACGCACAAAAGTGGACACCCAGCACTTTTCCAGCAGAGCACCTGGCTCTGGCTTCAGCAAAACACAGCAAAGAGAGCGAGATCCTCCCTGCAGAACACACTCTGTTACACTGTATCATACACACGTATCTCAAACATTCCGAGTAAAATAGATTCCCTGCAGAACACACTCTGTTGCATAGTAATGCGCACACACACACACACACATACACAAACACAAACACACACTTTTTCCCCATTTGAAGCAGAAACATCTGCAGAGTGTGTGTGAGTGAAGTATGCGAGCAGCATATGAGGCAGCTGAGAGGCACATGTGTGTGTGTGTGTGTGTGTGTGTGTCGGTGGGATTAAGTTGGGGTGGGGGGTTCCTAACACTGATCAAACACTGAGCTTATAGATATAACACACTCAACTCTGGCAGAAAGCATAAAAGCCCAGTGTGTGTCAGGAGTGTTTGAGGCGTTTCCGGTTTGTGCTCTACTGCAGTGAGCAGCAAACCCTGCAGCCCCACACTGCCCAACACACCACAGAAAAATAAGCAGGAGAAAAAAAAGAAAGAGAAGAAGAAGAAGAAGAAGAAGAAGAAGTAGAGGAAGAAGTGTTACTTACCGCCTCCCTTATCCATGCTGCTCCACGTTTGGGATGAAGTGAGCAAGAGAGGGAGAGAGAGAGAGAGAGAGAGAGAGAGAGAGAGAGAGAGAGAGAGAGAGAGAGAGAGAGAGAGAGCTACTGATGTAAAAGCATGTGGCAGAGTTTATATTCTACTCTGAGGGGAGGGGGAAGGAGAGAGAGTGAAGGAAAGGATGGGAGAGAGAGAGAGAGAGAGAGAGAGAGAGAGAGAGAGAGAGAGAGAGAGAGAGAGAGAGAATGTGAAAGAGAGGAGCTGCTGATGTCAGAGCATGTGTCAGAGTTTATATTCTACTGTAAAGGGAGAAGTAGAGAGAGGAGGCAGGGAGGTAGAGAGGCAAGCATCAAGAGAAGGGGGTACAGAGGGATGGAGAGAGAGAGAGAGAGACAGAGAGAGAGAGAGAGAGAGAGAGAGAGAGATGGTGATAAAAGTGTAATAGAGGCAGAAACGTACCTACTCCGAATTGATCACAATGGTAGTGAATGGAACCAGATGTCTAGCTCTAAAAGCTCCTCCAGAACTTACTACATCACACGTAATAAGCCTGAGGCACTTGTTTGGTTTGAAGTTTGGGGAGAGCACATGTTGTGTTTGTGTTGTAGATCTGGACACATCTGGTTCCATTCACTGCAACTGGACAGAAATCAGTTCCAATTGAGTCCATTCCAACTGCTTTGTTGGAAAAAAGGCTACAAAGCGGTTTTGGGGTCCAATGTTTGATACCTGTTTTGGTTCACTGTCAATGAGGTCTTCCGTGTGTTCTTTCTGTGTCTGTGTGGGTTTCCTCCAGGTGTGAGGGAATGGGTTAGTGTTTGATGCTCTGTGGTGGACTGATATGTTTCCAGGGCGTGTCCCTGCCTTGTGCCCAGTGACGTGGATGGACTCTGGAGAGATAATGAATATGCTAAAAAAAATAGGCCAATGCTTGGAGTTTTAATACTGACATTGCACTGATGTTGTAAGATGTTCCTCTCAGTACTTAAATACAGCAGCTGCTACCTTTGAACTTAAGGTATTTTTACTTTTATTGCAATATATAGGTTTACCCTTGACACAGCACTTGCACTTGCATATAGATTAAAGGTGCTCTACACAACCCTGCCTGCAGTTACTGACTATTTTAGTGAAAGCTGAGACACAGGGACTATACTCAGCTCAGTGAAGGGTCCTGAGCAGCCCACCCAGAGATGTCTTCATATCTCCAGCTGTGTTTAAAACAAAATTCAATAAAAAGTGGCGTCTAGCGCCTCATTGATCTCAGTCGGGAACGGCCATGTCAGCAGAATACAGGGACGCTGGAATAACGGCTTACATTACCACGGCCGTAAAAACCAATCCGCTGCCCTCAGATATTTCTGCTCTTTGTGCATTCGGCCATTCTGCAGTTTTTAACTTGACCTCTGTGATCTGTCACAACCACCACTGGAACACGCAGATCAGGAGAGATATCATGGCTGCCATGCATCTACAGTTTCACACTTTATTTATTTATTTACTTGACATTTTTGGCATAATTTTGAAAGCTCCAGTAATTCTTTGCATTGAGATCAAATTTTGTAATTAACTGGTTAAATAAATGTGCCCATTCATTCATTATCTGTAATCGCTTGTCTAATTCAGGGTCACGGTGGGTCCAGAGCCTACCCGGAATCACTGGGCACAAGGCAGGAACACACCCTGTAGGGGGTGCTAGTCCTTCATAGGACAACACACACACACCTATACACATTCATTCACACACTCACACCTATGTATACTTTTGAGTAGGCAATCCACTTACTAACGTGTGTTTGTGGACCGTGGGAGGAAACCCACGCTGACACAAGGAGAACACAACAAACTCCTCACAGTCACCCAAAGCATATATATATATATATATATATATATATATATATATATATATATATATATATGTGTGTGTGTGTGTGTGTGTGTGTACTTTCACATATAAGCACAACAAACCTTCTGAACTACAATGGTCATAAGAGTGGCATAATCTTACACTGTACTTATACAGTACAGCTACAGCACAGACATTTCTGATAAAGTGCCCAGTGTGTTTTCAGACTAATGCCTGAACACTGGGTTTCGAGGGAGACAGAGGACAGTGTTGGTGTATGTTTTAGGACACCGTGAGGGTTTAAAAGTCTGTGGCATCTAATCACCAGTGCTGTTGAGGTTACACAAGAGAGAAATATCTGGGATATTATGTCACAGGAGTTGCTGACTCAGCAAATTGGAATCCACTCTGTGTGTGAATGCAGATAAAGCCACACTTCTCCTGAACATATCAGCAAATTTAAAGCACCACTTGCATTATGATACGCTCCCATAAACACGTTT
The DNA here is from genome assembly GCF_029633855.1 of Hoplias malabaricus. Classification (NCBI taxonomy): domain Eukaryota; kingdom Metazoa; phylum Chordata; class Actinopteri; order Characiformes; family Erythrinidae; genus Hoplias; species Hoplias malabaricus. The sequence continues at coordinate 14,879,018 of NC_089818.1, forward strand.
ATTATTTTTTAATGACTGCACACCAATGCAGCAAAAAGGATATATTACCGCTGTCCAGTTAAAATCATGAATCTCCATTTTTGTGGATGTTTAGTTTACTAGATCATTTAGACACAGCAGCTCTCCTTCATATTGTGTGAGCATTTTATAATGGAGCAATAGAAATGATCCAAAATTACAAGGACAATCTTTTTACATTGACTTCCATTGAAAATTTAGGAGGTTTTTCCTTCCCCTGTAAAATTACTAGTTTGGGAGACATGTTTTCCACTGGGGAGGCACGGTGGTGCAGCAGGTAGTGTTGCAGTCACACAGCTCCAGGGTCCTGGAGGATGTGGGTTCAAGTCCTGCTCCAGGTGACTGTCAGTAAGGAGTTTGGTGTGTTCTCCCTGTGTACAAATGGGTTTCCTCCGGGTGCTCCGGTTTCCCCCTACGGTCCAAAAACACATGTTGGTAGGTGGATTGGCGACTCAAATGTGTGTGAGTGTGTGCTGCCCTGAAGGACTGGCACCCCCTCCAGGGTGTCATCTTGCCAAATGATTCCGGATAGGCTCCGGACCCACCGTGACCCTGAACTGGATGACAATGAATGTATGAATGTTTTCCATTGGATAGCGACAATATATTTATGAATGCTGTATACACAAGGCCGAACATATGCTTTTGTAAGGAATACAAAATATTGTATTCCTGTATTCCTTCCTTATTCAAATATATGCCTGGCATATGCAGGTAGAGCTGTTTGAAACCAGTTATAATTATGGCTGGATTCAAAGAGTTGTGTTGCAGCAAAGCTACCTAGTGACCTACAGGTTCCTTAAAATTAATATAATTTGTTATGGAACCCGACAGAGTGTTAATTATATAACAATGTAACAATGAGGTATTTTGTATGCCACATCACACTTTATGAATCCATTAATAAAGCCTCATGAGCACAGAATTCATAGGACTGTAACCAGACATTTTGTCTCTTCCACACCAGCTCTAATTTGCAGTTCCATGGCAAAGTCATGAGTGATGTGTGCAAAATGAAGCTATGAATAAATAATAAGTCGAAAGATGAAGTGTTCCATGAGTCCAAATGGATTGGTCCAAAAAATGGGGAAGATATTAGTGATAAAAAAAACCTTGATGCTATTAACCAAGTCAAGACGTCTGTAATTAATCTAGTGCAGATACATATTAAACAGTGAATATTAAAAAGCAGTGAAACAATATGGACGTAGAAGTTACGAAAATGCTTTTATCACACTGGAATAAAGGCATCTTTATGTGAAACGCTTTGTTTCTTCCATTAAATGTGGAAATCCATCGACTTTCCTGGGGATAATTCAATCACTGAGATGTAAACAAAGTCATTTGGAGTGGAACGAGAGTGGAACTGCGTTATCTGGAATAAAGCAGTACCATTAAATACAGAATGAGTTGCGAGGGGTCACTGGGATCATAGTCATCCAATATAGCTACCTGAACTCAGTAATGCTCTCATCAAATCCTCCATGTGTTCCAATATCTACTCTCAAGCTATGCCAAAAAAGCAGAGCAGTTACAGCAGGAAAAGGGCAACCTCCTTAATAATACACTTGTACAGGTGCCCACAAGTTTTTAGCCTCCTGTTGTACCGCTGTGAAATGATTCCAATCAAAGTAAAACAGTCAACAAATGATCCGTCCAACCGTCGAGTTGGATCACGCTACTTTCCGCAGGTGGTGCTCTTCCTGCTGCGATGTGGTTAATGATTGCTTTCTGATTTTATGCTATGGGATCCTTCCAGTCAGTAATAGATGAGGTAGTTCATGTCAATAAATCAACAAGGTGCTGTATCATTCACCAAGTTTCAAGCGCCCTCGCCCATCTGCTGAAGTTTGTGAGCTGGTACAATAGAGGCGATAACAGGTAACACAGTGAGTGCATGTAAACAGTGGTTTCCATGGAAACAATAGAATTTTACTCTCGTAACAAATCTATTAGTACAGTAAGCCCCTTAACATATTTCCTTACATAAGGAAATCTTTTAAGTGATTCTGTGCAACACCCTTAAGTAAATCCCTCAGCTAAGGAGAAATTAAGCTTTAAGTGTCATACTTAAGCAGAAAACTTAAGGTGTTTAAGGTGCAACCGGCCCCAGGGCATAATGCTTATAATTTTCTATGAAGAACTTTTAAATGCTGGCGTCTGGTTCTATTTACCTCCACCGATTCTGTTGCTGGAATTTTTCATTTTAAAGTCCCTCTTTAGCTGCAGTTTGTGTGATGTAAGAAGTGGCAGGTAACAGCTGTTCTTGTGCAAAATCAACAGACAAACAATGCTATGTCAACACCGCTTCAAATACATACACAATTCTTTATTAACACACAATACGATACAGGTGAAGTGGAATATCCCTTGAATGGTTAAAGTCCCATTCAGATAGCGTAGGTGCTTGTTTTGATACGATGGCTTTGCAGTGGCTAGTGGCAGCTAAAAGCAGCAATTACAAAGTGAACCGACAAAATTAGTATTCCTTCCATTCCTGATAGCAGCAACACGTGGCTTCGTACAGGAGACAGATTTCAAAGTTGAAGCCATATGCAGTCGTTCATCTGGAAAAACTAAATGCACAACTCCGCTAATATAAAAGCCTCTCGCTTTAACTGGGTACACTTCAATAATTGCACTTAAGAATATGGTGTTTGAGTGTTATCCATAAAGCAGATACAAAAGGTTTTGGCTTTTCGTTCACATGTCATTGTCTACTACAGAAAAACAAGTTGTTTTTACAGATAGAAGAAACACAAGGACATAGTGAAAAGCATATGAAGGATAATCTAGTACAAACACAAGAAAACTGTCTGATTCCAGCACTTGATAGTTTTCATTGTTGCTCAGATTTCACTACAGAAGGCGTACCACAGTTCCAGATGTTGAGGCAGAAAAACAAAGAGAAAAAAGGTGTTCATATACAGTGCTCTGGGCTGTGCACAGCACTTCTTCATGGTCCAAGTATAGCTACTCAAAAGTCGCTAAGTGTCCCCCCCCCAAAAAAAAAAATGCTGTTGGTTCCTACCCTATTTTCACTCTGCATTTCTCCCAGAGGACATTCTCCAGCGCTGGAGCACAGCCTCTCAGCAGCTCTGAGTAATGGGCAGGTTGAGGGTAAACCTCTTTCTGTTTCAATACCATACAACAGACATCCACAAAGTCCAAGGACAAGGGACCTTGTCTTTTAGAAAAACTTGTCATCAATGCGGAAGTGTGGTCGTGATACATCATCTGGGTTGATGAAGACAGAGATGGACTTGCCTGGGTTCTCTGTGACCAGCTGCTGCAGCTTCTTGGCGAGACGGTCATCAGGCTGCTGGTGGTCTGCGGAAGAAGGGTCTGATTGTGGCGAAGGAAGACCAGAAGAACTCCCGCGCCTCTGCATCTCTTGTGTCAGCCGGTTGGCAGCCTTGGCTTGTTCAATGGTGGAGCGCAAGTACTCGGCAGGATCAGATCGGACCAGGGCAAGTTTGCGGGCATGAAACATGGCTGTCTCATCGCAGAGATGCTCCAGCATGTTGCACTGTGGGATGAAGTAGTTAGGACAAGTCTTGTTGACCAGGCAGTGCTGCAAGTCATCAATAAGACCAAGCAAAAAGTGGGCAGCAAAGTCCTCTTGTGCAAGGTAGCTAGCCGGTAGGCGATCGCAAGCCCACAGCATGATGCTGCGCAAGTGGTAAGGGCTGACAGAAGATGGTTGACCCAGCAATTTGACGAGGATAGACTTACAGGCTTGGAATGCTTGCATGAGGCCAGGAGAGATGCACTTCTTCAGCTGAACTTCACTACGGGCAAAAGATAGACGCCATTCGTTCTCCCTTCGACCTGAAGCTGAGCAAGCAGGAAGCAAGTAGAACCCACTGATCACCTCCTCCTCTGTGATCTTCCCATCCCAGAAGTGGTTCTCCATCAGCCAGCTTTGGGCAACTGCTGGCCAACCTTTGAAAGACACCACTGGTACAATGTCGTAGAGCATTCGGCTGCTGCCCACTCCCAGGATCATGGACAACAAGGTACTGTGACGCTCCACTCGTTCGACCCTCGGAGTTCCTCGCTGAGGCTTGCGCTGAACCTCAGCCAGCACCAGAGCAACCGCTTCCTGGAACCAATCAGCCACGAGGGTCGGAGAGAAGAAATAGTTGGTGGTTCCGTTGAGATGGTCAGCCATGGTGCAGCAGTCCCTCCAGCGAGCGATTGTACCTTCGTCAAACAGACGCAGGCTTAGCCAGGAGTGACCTAACGCAGAGTGACGCATGTCTAATGTGACCGGTTGGTTGCGGTCATGCAGCTTTAGAGCAGGGACCAGCAGAGTGAAGGCCATGTCATAGTCAGAGCCACGGTTATACACTCCCAACTCTTCCAGATCCATGTCCACAACACCATCCCGCACTCCACCAGACAACAGCAAGTACTCATTGGCAACCGGCAACTTCTGGTCAAGCTTCTGCACCATACCTGAGAGAGGGTAGGTGGAGAAATAAAGGAAGGTAGGTAATAAGTTAAACATCTGGACATTAACAAAGCAAATCTGCACCAAAACACAAGTTTGAATAAAAGATGTCAGATAACCAGCCATTCTGTTGTTGGGTTTTGATTTCAGCCAAGAAATGTCACTTCATTGTTTCACTTACCAAACCTGTCACACTCTCTTGTATCCTGATACACTTCCTGTCACATGATTAAAGTCCTACCACTGTCCTGTAAAAAAGTACAGCACTCTGGCTGGCGTCCGTTTCCAGCGGATCAATAGGTGGACCTGAAAGAGAATACCATTGCTGGGAAAAGGCAGTGGATCGATGAGGGAGGAACCTAAAGTCCTCTACAGTTGTTTGCAGGGGAAAGAAGGCGTATGCCATCTACAGAAGCGTGGACGCTTAAAGTATTAGTGCTGAGAGTGGACATAGCATGAAGTTTAATGTGATTACACAAAGCTTAATGGTTTTTAAGCAGCATGGCTTTTCACCTGCTAGTCCACAGGGCACGGGGATGCTCTCAAATATTTATGGTTGTTTTTCCAGATGAGATGCTCCAGCACAATGCCCTTGGAGTTTGCCAACAGTGGCACAGTCCATTAATAGTCCTCGCCCTCTTATTCCTATTCCGTTTCTCCTTATCACTTTCTCTCCTCCCCGTCCTCACGTAAAAGCAGAGTTCGTCGTTTTAGACCTTGAGTTGTAACAAGGATGTTGTTAATGCATGGCTTGATTTCAAGCCAAAGTTCACATCCATTAGTCCATTCAGTTGCAGTATTAGTACTCGTCTTGCACAAGGGGAAAGTCACATAATTGACAGGGAGAGTGATAAAACATTAAGAGTGACTGGGGACATCTGTTATGATAAATGTGTATATATTATTATATATTAAAAGTATGGCCTATAGATTATATGGGTGTGGAAACAGCTTGGGTGCCCCCTTTAGGGAAAATGTAGAGCTGCACCCCAAATACTGTGTGCATGACAACACTGAGTTTAATTACACTCTCAGAAAAAGGTATCCAGCTGTCACTAATTTTCCATAATTTTTCCTGACTCCAGATTTAGATTTTTTTTTATTTAAAAAGTTATCTCCTTTACTTATTCATGAGCTAATATACTTATTTATTTTTAGTCACTGCTGTATACAAAACCATAAGACAGGTGTTGTAATGCACTCAACATTGTTGGTCCCTATTTTTTCTTGTGCCCAATTAAAGAATTTTCCATATAAAAATTACATAATGAAAACTTATAAATATACATTTCACTCTATCATTGAACAATTGGGCACTTTTGTTATTCCTGTACATTTGAAAGCACTGGTGAACCAAAATATACCTGTACAGATATGGGGAATATGACAGAAAATTTCACATCGCAAAGGTATTTTTATGATACGCGTTAGAAATCAGGCTTTTTTTTGACACAGAACCAAAGCCCTTCAAAGTGGCGAGGGTCTACTAACTTTTGAACATGGTGTAACAGCAAATCTGTTGTGCACTAGTCTCACGTAACCGGAAACATAAGATTGAGGTTTGTGACCACTGGCTATTTTCAGTGGCAACTCAATAGGCCAGTCCAGTCGTATTTTTCTGGACAGGAGGGAGGGTGACAGCACTGTGCCATCTGTGGGAACCCCATGTTCACTGAGGCATGAGTGATCTACAGCTCTCCCTCTCTCTTTCTCGCCCTGTCCCTCTCACACTTACACACAGAAGCTGTTCTCACACTCGCCATCTCTGCCATTCACCTCGGCCTAATTCAGACAGCCGCACGCTGATTGGCCAGCAGTGTATGCGTATGCAAATCACAGAGACTGAACAAAAGTGACACTGGCTGTTAAAGCTTTCAGTCTCTTGTGGTTGGACAGAAAGTGTGAGAGAATAGCTCACAGGGGGGAGGAGGGCTGTATGAATAAGAAAGGGCCTTTACTGAGTGAGTTGTTTTTAAAAAGGCACAAAGTTTGTGGGAAGGTTTGATACAAAAAAGAAGAGAAATTCTTACTTTAATTGACAGACGTTTCGGTTGTAACAGCGTATAAAGAGTGTCTGTCTGGGGCCATGAACCTGCAGTTGAACACATTCTGCAACAAACAGAACAGCCACTCTATCCCTAGGTTGTGATCATGACCTCAGTCAAAAGAAATGCACTGTCCTCCTGATACAGTACAATACGTCCGTCTCTAGCTATGTAGCGTATTCACAAAATTTAAATAAATAAATAATACTCTTGAAGAAAATGCAATTGCTTTGAGGTCATGTCCCAATCTGAAGACAGCTGCCTTGAGGCAAAACCTCAGGAATCAATAATTTAGATTCTAGTGGCAATTTAAAATGAAGGTATCTAATGTATCTGTATGATTAGTTCTTGATCACAAACACCACTCCAACTCATTCCAAAGGCACTGGATGAAACTCCATCGCTCTAGAGAAGGCAGTTCCACAATTCCACAGCCCAATGTCCTGGGGCTTTATAACCCTCTACCTGACCCCTGGCATTGAGCACGGTGACCATTGTATTTTCATGAAGACACTTGCACCATTTTATGTCTTTGTTCATAATGGGTGCACAGAGTAGCCTAAATCTCTCATTATAAGGTGTGTCTATAAACTTGTGGAGATTGTGTATATTATACAGGCTCTAAAACCAATCTGAATACAATACATTCCACTAGGAGTTGTGAGATGGATTACAAATCCTTTCGCATAACCTTCCAGTGCACAAGAACTACAGAACATCCATCTATTTTATTAAGTGTTCATGTTTCCTTTGTTGTTTTCTAGCCCATGATGCAATACCAACCTCTACCATGTTACAGCACTAATATTCCCTCTGCCCCCAGTGCTCTCCAAGAGTAGTAAACCTTCCCATCCAATTAATTACAGACAGCAGACCGAGGTCTCATGGGGCCATAAATCACACCCAGGTCTCAGACACGAGACTAACTTCAAACATGTTTTTATTGTCACTGCAAGGCAGTAAGACAAAACTGGGTCTCCTCATTTAACCTATCTGTGGCAGTGAACACACACACACACACACACACACACACACACACACACACACACACAACCTTAAGGCTACAAATGCCCTCAGTTTCAAAGCTTGTTAAAACTTAGAAACATGAAAAAAGAAGCCAAAAGTGGCCAAAGATTTAGGACTAATACTTTAGAAAAAGTAGTTTAACTAATCAAGACTTGTACTTTGTTCCTCATTCCTAATGTTTGGATTCAATATATTTTTGCTTCTTTCTAAATATTAAAATATTTACACCTCATACGTGTTGTTACAACAGAAGAACTAATTCCAGAACATATCTGTTTTAAGAAACTTTGCTCGTCTGAACAAGTCTGGATGAGTATTTCATATTCAGTTTCCTTTGATCATCCACAGTGCTGACGATTATATTTTCTAATCATAAATGCATAACACTCTGACACTTTCATGCTTTGTTAAGAGAGGCTTTAATGCTTCATACTGAAACACTATATTTCAGGTTTACAAAGAATCTCCTTGAATATTCATGTGTGTATAATATGATAATTATTATTACTAACCCTAGAAATTCTAAAGCACAAAGTGAAAGTTGATCTGGGCATCATGAGGCACAATACAAGGCTGCCAATCAGAACAGAGGTCATTCGGATAGTTCGGTCTTAAAAGCAGTTAAAAAACAGCAGGTTTAATTCTGTGGCTTAAATGGACGGCTGGAACTATAGATTATGACAGATTCTGGGAATAAAACTTATGCTAATGTTAAAATAGATCTATGGAGGGGAGCCCAGGAACTTTAATACTTTGTGAGGTACATGTATAAGTGCTCCATGTCCATAGTACACACCTTTATTAAAGCTAGTCTGCAGTAATATAGTGACTAAGACCTGGATTTTTTTTTCCATTCAGAGACAGAGGGTGGGTTTTTTGGGGGGAGAGCAATTCAGTCCAACATGTGGCAGTAATCATTTTGATCCTCTCCAGCGAGGGATTAAGAGCAAGTACTCATCTGACTGACTGTGGAATTAATATTTTTGCATCTGGGCCCGAGAAGGGGGTCAAAGCACAAAAGCAACACGGACAAAAAAAAGGGGGAATTCCACCCACTGAGATGTATACAATGATCATTCAGTGTGGTTCCATGTCAAAAATTTCACTGCAGACAAAAGCCAACTCCCACATGCTGAGATTCCAATCACATAGCATGTCCAATAAGCTTTCCTACCAATATCTGTCCAACAGTGTGTGGACACCCATTAATAGTGAGGGGATATGCCTACTTTCATATGCACCAACGGTGGACAAAGGTGTTCAACTTCTGACATAAGGCTTGTAAAATCTTCATAGCAAGGTAATGACCAATAGATCGACAGCTTTTGGAGCAGCTGCACAGTGGGATAAAAAGCACACCAACAAGGTGTGAAATCTCTGGATTGGTGGTGATGCATCCAGAAGGAGAGAGGCTGTTCTTGCACTGTCCCCTAATCTCCTAATGACTTAAAATTGGTTTAGATGTAGCTCTGCATCTTTACATGCCTTCATTCAATATGCAATACGTCCACCGCACTCACCTCCATCTACACCCACCCCTCCCCTCCAGCACTCACCTGCATCTTGAAAGCCCCACCTCACAAGTTGCCAAGCTTTGTTCCTTAGGTTTGTGATGCACAAAATTCTGGCTGTCTGACTTTGTTTCTGAGATTTTGTTTTGAACGTTGCAATTTCAAAGCATAAATGGTCAACTACGGTGCTGACCCCATATTGACCCATGCCATGTCACCACTTCACATTCACTCGAGAGTTCTTTAAAAAAAAGGCTGTGGCAGCATATAAACATATAATCATAACCTATAAATCAGTGGAGAAGTGTTTAGAATCAATAACTGAAGAAATTCACACCCATATAATTCAATACTCAAAAAGTGGCATACACCTGCCTCTTGTCTCTTCTGACAACGTTGATGATGGTAGACAAACATCTTTTTATCTGCAACTAATCAATTAACTTCAAATCTCTGTGTATCTTTCCATGTATTTAATTACACGGAGATTTTGCCAAATATGTGCCATTTCCCTTTAAATTACTAACGAATATGGCTCATAGTATTAACACATGAACCGGTCTTTCATTTAGTCACAGAAAGCAAACACTAACCCTGCCCCAGATCATCAACAGAGGACATAAGGATTAAATGAATCAGGGGATGTTGTTGTCTACAGGTTCCAGACCCTCACCGAGCATGGAGAAGATGAAGTCCTTGGCCGTGTGGATCTCCAAAGCTCTCTGGTCGTCGTACTCCCGCTGGTCGTGTTTGTTGAATTCGAGGATGAAGCGGTTGAGTTCGGGGATGGTGGCTCCCGAGCTGAAGTCTAGTTCCGGGGAGCAGGCGGTTGAGCAGGCCGCTCGGAAGCCGCTGCTGCTGGGGCTGCTGCTCGCCGACACCGCCTTTACTCCTCCACCAGCCCCGTTACTGCTGCTGCTGCCGAGAGCAGGAGCCGCCATCTTCAACGCACGCACACACACTCCCTCTCTCTCATACACTCATACACACCGTCTCCCTCTCTCTCTCTCTCTTGCACACACTTACTACACACAGCAATAGCGTCAGCAGCTCTCTCTCTCTCTCTCTCTCTCTCCACCCACCCAACGGATATAGTAGCAACAGGAGGGTATTCTGCAGGATTTCTCAGTTTAGCCAGATAAATTAAACCCAATGTCAAGCCCATCCAATGAGAGATACTTTTTGGGCAACTTGGCTGCCTAACTGAGGAAGCCTATTGTGGAATACCCCCCCACCCAGCAGCTCTCTATCTCATCCCTCCCTCCCTCCCTTCCTTGTCCTCCTCAGTGAGCAGGTGGTGAGCACCATCAATAAGCATCCTCTGTGGAATAAATAATAAATAAATAATAACAAAAAATGTAATTCACTTGTTGAGGTTAAGAACCAGCTGAGTAAATCATGAGAAGAACATTAAGAGATTTGTGTCATGGCTATGATTTAGTAAGCTGGAAAAACAAGACAGTTAAGTCCTTCCTATAACGTACTATGTCATGACCAGAAATGAAGTGTTGTTCCCACACCTTGGGACTTACTCTCAACTACACATTAAGACTAGGTCCAGCTGAGACCTTGTAACATTGTAGACATGAGCATGAATTAATTAAGTGGTGACAACAAATGAATCCACACCTTGTCCCCACACCTTGCCAGGTCAAGGCCACAAATTCCTCTATATTCCTCCAACATCTCCTTAAACCCATGATAACTAATAAAAAACTTGTTTTGATGACCTCTTGCTAAGGCTTGGCAATGACTGGAACACCGTGAGAAATATATAGTGTCCAAAAGTAAGACTAAGTCATTTTGTGGCCATCACTTATTAAAGCATACACTCATTCAGGAACAATTTCATACAAAGCTCCCTCCTCCCTCACAGTTTTTCTTTCTTAACTTCATCCTTCAGCATTTCTCCTCCTCCTCCTCCTCCTCCTCCTCCTCTTTCTTCTCTTCTTCAGTGAGCAGGTGGTCCTGTGATAAAGCGCTGATCTGTGTGTTAATCCAAATGGGCACATACACAAATACAAATGCACGCACATACAAACTCTATTTTTTTCTCTCCCACGCTACAATCGCTGCTAAAAAAGAAATTAAAAAATAAATAAATAAAAAATAGAAAAAATCCCCTGAGACATGTGACCAGTTTTTACTTTGTTAACACTTAATGAATATGAAAAACACAGGCATTTGAAAAAAAATATCAGTAATGACAATGTTCACTGCTCATTTGCAGCTTAAGGCCTCACACAATTTAATGTAACTAGTTTGCTGTTTGAATCCATATTTCGGAGGCTGTTTGGCACATGGCAGTTTCAGAGTGGAAATGTTCCATTAATACCACACACACACACACACACACACACACACACACACACACACACATGCTAACAATAAAGCTAACTATGTGAAAAATAATGGACTTTGCTAAATATGATTTATATGTAACAAAGAAAACTATATATAGTAAGCTTTACATTCATTTTGTGTTAATTTTTATGATATGATTTAAGAGTTTTTGTTCACTTAGCATTTACAAAGAAATTAACGTAAAGTGATTCATCAATAAAAGTGAAAAGGAATGGTTTTTATTCATTTAAATAAATAACAGTTCCAATCGGCACACTTGGGCCCACATTGGTTGGACCTTGGTCAGCAGCAATCGGTTTGTTCATGGGTTCTTGGTGGTACACAGATAGTTGATTATAGTGAGTCCAGTATCATAAAGTGGGCAGCCCAGTAACTATCTATATATTGGGTCAACAGGGGCTCATAATGGACTGTCTAAGTTTTTAGATATTTTATGTTGCCAGACTCTGCAAAATGGGCCATATATTTTAAATATTTAATGGTCCCATCACTGACTCTGGAGGGTATCATCAATATGTACGGCTAAAATTTAGCCCGTGATTAAAAGTTGCTTGTTCCAGTGTGGGGTAACTGTGTTGTCTGGGTTGTAAAGGGCAAAAAGTAAATAACTGCGCATATATTTGCTTATGCGCAAATTCGGTGCAACAATGATATTCTTGAAAATGTTGTTGTTGCAGCGCGCATGCAGTCCGCAAACTTTGGCTCAGTTTCAAATACTTCCCTCCTCCCTAGCTAGTGTACACTCTGTCATGAAATAACGCTTCTTTAACCAACCCAAATAGTTCGTTATATGTTTATTATTAAGAAATGTATATCCAGATATAAGTAACATGTCTCTATATTTTGCTACAGGCTCTAGTTGTGTGACCTTAGTGCACTATGCAGGGAGTATAAGGAGCGGTTTTGATTACAGCCCGAGAGGCATATCATAGAGCAGCAGAGAAAGGAACTTCTGAATAAACTACATATTTTTAAAACCCCAAATTACACACAAACGCCCCCTAAACAGACTGTAATTCGGCAAGAGTAAGAGTAATGTCTCAAACAAAAACAAAGGCGTGTCGTTAATACAGAGTGGGTTTATTTACTAGTCAGTCCTTCATTTAGAAATACAAAAATCGAATAAGCTGAACTTCAGCCTTGTAATTTGTTTGCATTTTATCAGTTTCTCCTGCAGGTCAGCTATGGCGTGGAGGGGGTTTATGCATCGGACCAAAACAGAGCTGAATACTTCCTTCATTCTCTTTATCAAAACCTCCAGGTAAGGAGTTACTGATGGCTCAGAACCGTTCAGAGTTAGAGTTATAGTATCCAGACATCTAAAGTCTACTGTTTGCCAAAGATTCACAGAAAGCCTACTTAGAAACTGTAGTGTTATATTGTCAAGGCTTTAATGTCGTCGCTGTCCAATGAAAAGCATGTATCCTTAAAATAATAACTTTACAGGAGAAGGAAAAAACTTTCTTAACTTTTAATGATAGTCAATGTAAAATTATTTTATTCCAAAAACTTTTTGGAACATTTCTATTGGTCCATTCCTCACAAAAATATGAAGCACACTATATATTGGACATATGCTGTGTTCAAATGATGTAATAAACAAGAAATCAATTTTTTTTAAATGGTTTGTCCCTTAGTTGAATGTTGGCTCCACATATGGATGCCCTCGAAGGTGAGTGATGTGACCTGGATCATATATGGGCCCCAGAGGATTACTCACCTGCCCAAATTTATCCACTACAGGCAGACCACCTGGAACTTATTAGTCATTCCAGCAAACTCAGAACCCATGCCCATCTTGAACCATGTCCATGTTCATGTTCTACTGCCGCACTGAGGTGTGCTGTCTGGGTTGTTTTTAAATCTGTTCATGACAGAGTGACATATGTAAGGTGCATTTTATTAGTTCCCCAAACAAGGTCACGTTTAGATGTAATATTTCCTCTTTTCTAGGTTCTCACTTCATCCTCAACAGAGATGTGGCTTTCGGAAAGCTCAGAGAAAACCAGAGAACAGGAAGGAGATCCCAAAGGAAAACTCAGCTCCAGACTTGGGAGAAGCAGTCTCTAAAAGGAATACAGTGTCGTCTCATCCTGGGTCACCTGTCCCACCTCCTAGAAAACCAGGGCACATATTCAGACCCCTTGTGTTTACAGTGGGGGTAAGGCTACTTCTTATCTTCTGAGACAAGGAACTATATGGGTCCCAAATTATCTCATGAAATGAAGAAATGGTGGGATAGATCAGGCATCAGGCAGTTTTTTCCCACTCTTACCTCTACAACAGTGTCTTTGTCCATAAAGCAACCTACAAGTTTTCTCATTAATTTTTTATGCAGTGACCTACCATATAATGGTAATGGTTTACACATATCTAAAATGTATTGCCTTTATTTGGCCAGGAAACGTCAAAATGTCAGAATGAATGTCAAGTCCCTGATCAAGAATTACTACACAGGAATAGGTATTGTCCACTCTAATGCCCTTTCAGTTTACAGGATGCTCCTTCGGTGCTGCTGCTGTCTTACAGTATGAAGCAGTTAAATACCGAGTGGAGACCACCATGGAAGAGGCCAGAGAGGACAAACTAAAGAAATACGGACAGGTAAACTGTTATAGCACAGATTTTTAAAGATGTTACACTCTGTAATTGAATACTGATATTGTTATTGATCTGGGATTACAGAGCCATGCACACTGGCACCACTGGTGGAATCAGCTCTCAGACTTTCAGAAGAAGATGATCCTGCTTGTTTCTGTGGTGGATGACTGGTGGAGCAGACTGACAGAGGGACAGAAAACAACCACAGGTTTGTATGGAATAATTTAAAAGTTTTCAAGTGATTTCTTAAGTGATTCTGGTGGAGGAACAATTGACCATGCAGGGCCTGAGGGTATAGTGCAGAGGTGTTCAAATCCAGGTTTAAGGCCAGGATTTTAAATCTCCCAGCCAGTGTGACACTATACCTAGCCAGTCCCTGCTATAATGTCATACTGGCTGGCCATTTTTATACCCTGGCTTGGAGTGTGCCCATTTTTTCATATTTTAATCAAAAGGGTGCTCACTATTTGCACTTTCAGTCCAGTTTCTGGACCTGGATTGGAAACATGTTGATAACCAGTATAAGCTGATTCTCTTCTTAATTAAGAGACAGAGCCAAAGTCATCCGGAAGTATTGACTGACTTGTTGACAAACCTGCTTGGTTTTCTGCCTCAGGTATCATAGCTCTGAACACTGTAGTGCTCTGCTGCTGGAGAATACCTTTCATGCAACGCACCATGTTCAAGTTCTTCACGTCCAGCCCTGTTTCCAGTGAGTGTTACCACCAGTGACTCAGAATTTCTTTATAATTAATTAATTTAAATGTAAATAGTGTTGCTCTGGGTGGTTTTCTTGTGAACTAGTCCACTGTGGAGAAATTCATTAATTTATTAATCTTAAATAACTTAACTTAAAAGAGCAATAATCCATTTTTTACTATAAAAAATATAACAATTATTTATAAAGCTGTTTATTGATTATTTCTTACACTCTGTGAACTCAAATGAGATGAAAATATGTTCTGATGATAATCTGTTTATGCTCAGTAGAGTGGGTTCCCTAAGAGAGGATGGCCATGTTTAAAACAGGTTCATTACAGAATCACCTACATCCAGGCCACCAGGTGGCAGTGTAGTGACACTTTCTTAACGTGAAGAAAATAACTTGCTTTTTTGAAGTTGTTGCTTCTGTTTTTAGAGACACGTTGCCTTCCCATGCTCCTCTCTTCCTTCAGCCATTATTCCATCCTTCATATGATGGCCAACATGTACGTGTTGTGGACCTTCTCCACGAGTGCCGTTTCTCTGCTTGGCCGGGAGCAGTTCTTGGCTCTGTATCTGTCTGGAGGTAAGTGTTTGACCTCCAGGGAAAATGAAAGGCATGATCAGACAGTAGGGATGAATGAATTCTGTGGGAATGTGGGCATATGTCAACACATGAGTACTTTTTGTGGTTATGATCTCTTCATCAGGTGTGTTCTCCACATTGATCAGCTACATTTGTAAAACAGCCACTGGACGTCTAGGGCGTTCTCTGGGAGCTGTAAGTTAATTTCTATTTTGCTACTCAAAGGAAGTGCACAGCAGTAATTACATGCTCAAATGCAGATCTATGTCTTCAGTCATGAGTTAATCAGAACAGATCTGCAGCAGGAGACTCTTCCTTCACATAAACATGTTACATAACAGTGTGTTCACAATGATGGACAGAACTGCAGATGCTCAAATAACAGAGAAAGCTATAAAAGCATAAGAATGAAATACAGACTGAATATTCAAAATAACTTTATAGCAAAGTGCATGTTTTCAAATTTTATAGCAGACTACAATTTCCGCAGCAATTCACAATAATTGAGTGTTAATATTTTTTATATATCATTTTAATATCATATTTACATCAGTCAGGTGCCGTGATGACCGTTCTGGCTGCTGTATGCAGTAAGACACCAGAGGCCAAACTAGGAATCATTCTGCTGCCCATCCTCAGTTTCACAGCAGGAAACGTAAGAGTGTGTGTGTCTCATTTTGTCTCAGCATGCATACTTTGTGTACTTCTGTCAATTACTATACATAAATATACTGTTCATATTTCATATTTCATTCTTGCCGGGATATTGATGAAGGTTGTCTTACGGTATCGTACATTTAGACAGTGACATAATAGAAGCTAAATTCAAACAGAATGGCTACATACTTTACACAGAGAACTAAAACAGCACATAAACTAATAGAGAATCTCTGTTGGCTGCCCTCCAGGCTCTAAAAACTCTGGTTGCCTTGGATACAGTTGGTCTTCTTCTGGGCTGGAGGATGCTGGACCATGCAGCCCACCTTGGAGGAGTGCTGTTCGGAGTGTAAGTGTCCTGTTACTCGTTGAAAAATTGCTTAGAATTTTTTTTTCTGTCTCTACCCTAGCTTCTCATTTAATGCATTTTCAGGTGGTACATTGTTTATGGTCATGAGCTCATCTGGAGGAGGCGTGAGCCACTGGTCAAGTTTTGGCACAAGCTGAGGAAAGGCCCGCCTGGTAGAGCACCACCTACTGGAAGTGTGTAAGACTCAATATAGAACAACTCGGATAACACAGTACTGGAAATCCTCGCAAAACCGACCATTACCGTGGGCAATTATGCCTTTGATTTGATTCGGACACATTCATTCCTGAGGATGATTTTGTTTTGTGTTAAAGGAGTAACCTCACTTTTCTTCAGTAATATTCCTTAATGTTATGAAAGAGACATTATACTGACACCTCGTGGCCTGGATATATCAGAGATGTTTGAAAAACCATTTAAAAAATATGGCCACTTCAAGTTCTATCCAGGAACTGCAAAGCATGTTGATCTTCATGTGATGTGAGTTGCAGTTTGTAAAAATAATTGTAAAAAAATCATTAATTTTACATATTGTTGATAAGAATGACTGATTTCACCTTTAACCTTAGTGTGAGAATGTTTCACTTGACATTTTACACAAATGTATTTCTCTCAGTTGTTGTGAGAGTGACATTGTGCTAATGACATGGATAAATAAAGTTATTTCAGCTCTATAACAGATGTTATTGCACTGCTTGTTCTTTGGGGCTTTGGGGCAGCACAGTGGTGCAGCAGGTTGTGTTGCAGTCACACAGCTCCAGGGACCTGGAGGTTGTGGGTTCGAGTCTGTGAGGAGTTTGGTGTGTTCCAGGTGACTGTCTGTGTTTTCCCTGTGTCTGTGTAGGTTTCCTCCCATGGTACAAAAACACACATTGGTAGGTGGACTGGTGACTCAAAAGTGTCCATAGATGTGTGTGTGTGTGTGTTGCCCTGTGAAGGGTGTGTTCCACCCTTGATTAGTGGAACACACCAGTGTTCCACCCAGTGATTCCGGGTAGGCTCCAGACACACCGCGACCCTGAACTGGATAAACGGTTACAGACCAAGAATGAATTAACATTAATTTGGTCTTTTAATGCCAAAGCACTAACTGACCAATACAAAAATAAGGACACACAGTGTCTTTGATACAAAGCACTGAATAGCACCACCTAGTGGAGCAGTTCCCAAACCTGAGTAAGGGAGTGAGTTGCGATGCTTTACCTTTAAAAATGTCCATTGTCCATGTACATCTTCACCAAATGTACAAATAGTCTTTTTTGTCTATTGCAGTAAGAGCCTCTACTCGTTAGATTTTGAAACATTGCTGTAAAGATTTTGTTGCATTCTTCCACAACAACATTAGGTACTGACATTGGAAGATCATGAGTTCTGGTCCAGAAACGCCACTCCAAATGTGTTACTTAAACTGCAGTTATTGGTGACCCTGGCAGCACTTTGGAAGCGGAGGCTGTTTTTAGTGAATTCCATATCCGTTTTTCTTCTTTAAACAGTATTCCTATCACTTCAGCTGCTCGACTGCATTATTAAGTTGTGCTCCACATTTCCAGAACTCCATGTTCCTTGTGCAGGACTCTTTTCATTACACGCTGCCTTTTTTTCTGGTACACTCAGTCCTGCGCCTCTAAAGGATGTAGCAGTATGACAGAATGGGTGGGCTCCAGCAGAAGTTTGGAGGAAAAGGTCTTAATGTGGATCGGCCAACCCTCAATCTAAAAACAGTAAGACACATATGTCTAAGTTAGTTCTGTAAAATAACAACATGCATTAATCACTAAAAAGCAGAATAAACCAGCTACTATAAATGATCCTGTGCCTCAAATCATGTACATTTATTGAGAATATCTAGTTCACACTGCACGTTAAACCAGATAAAATCTGTTAAAGTCTTGTCATCAGGAGATCACCCATTCAATCTCAGGTGATGCTTGGGATTAGTGGTAATGTGTGTGATTGGGAGAGACTGAATAATGTGTGGAATTGATGATAAGGTTGCTTGTATAAAAACTGTCAGTTCCCATTAAGTTAGGGCTTAACACTGTACAACTACATAATATCATGTCCAAATTGAAACAGAGTCTTCCTAATAGGAGCACTGGCTTATTTGTTTTGTACCAAATATTCTTTCTAACATTTTTGCTTTCAGTTCTGTGGCACTAAATTGATGGTATGCTGACCAGTACATGAGGCAGTGGTTCTTTTGGACACAGTGCTTGTTTGAGCCATGGACCACAGTGTGGTAACCTCCAGCCGAGTGCCACAGCAAGGAGCACGATCATCACCACAGCAGTGCTCAGAGCGACAGGCTTCAGCCAAGCAGACTGGTGTCCTAGACACAAAAAAACAGCAGTTTAGGTTGGTTAGGAAATAATGGAGACACCTTGAACCCATTGCATTTTGTCATTTGTTACTGTGAGCATAGGTTTAGTGATTGTATGGAGAGAGAGCAAAAAGAGAAAAAAAATTAAAAAGTGTTGGACCCAAACATTTGACAGTCAGGACACAAGTCCCAGCTGGGAATTAGCCTCACTCTGTATAGAGAAGCACTGTTTTTCAGTGCTGCTGGTTTTGTTGATGCTCTCCAGCCGAGCCTCTGCCTTCACACAGTGTGTTCCTTCACTCTTCTCAGCATCCAGGGAGTAGTGATACGTCTGTGTTTTGACCACTTCACTAAAGACCTGCAACGAGAAAAGGCTGGTTAGTGTAGACTCAAATGTCCCATATATTTAAGCCCTTAAAATGTGGTGTCCACTTATTAATAAATAAACTAACACTTATTATTCTGTAAACATGTAACACTGTACTGTATGCTCTGTAACAGTGAGAGGGAATTAGTCAGAATCTATTGGAAAGTGTTTGAATTGTACTCACACTCTGCTCGTCTCCCTCCCTCCACACCTGGAGGTTTATGGTGATCGTTGAAGGGAGCTCACTGAAGCCCACCTGGATGAGGTTTCCTTGCACAGTCACAGTCATGTTTGGAGCCAACAGCACAGCTGACAAGGAAAAAAACACCAGACTGAAATGAGATCTGTATAGTGTGTAACATTTTTAAAAGAGGTAAGGCTAAAGAGATTTAAGCCCATCTGTTCCCAGACCGTTTCTTCACTGGTTTATTAAAGAAAATGATTATAGCTGTTTTTTTTATTTTATATTAACATTATATGATGTGTATGTGGCTTTATGTATAAAAACAATTTTAATTCATAACATTAAAAAACGGGCGACACGGTGGCGCAGCAGGTAGTGTCGCAGTCACACAGCATCAGGGGCCTGGAGGTTGTGGGTTCGATTCCTGCTCCAGGTGACTGCTCGACTGCTCTGTGTTCTCCCTGTGTCTGCGTGGGTTTCCTCCAGGTGCTCTGGTTTCCTCCCACAGTCCAAAAACACGTTGGTAGGTGGCGACTCAAAAGTGTCCATAGGTGTGAGTGTGTGAGTGAATGTGTGAGTGTCTGTGTTGCCCTGTGAAGGACTGGCACCCCCTCCAGGGAGTATTCCCGCCTTGCGCCTAATGATTCCAGGTAGGCTCTGGACCCACCGCGACCCTGAACTGGATACGCGGTTACAGATAATGAATGAATGAACATTAAAAACTAATTTGCTGTTTTATATGGTGTCACAAATATTATATACATGTTTTGTCTTCAGGGTGGGTCCAGACCCTACCCAGAATCATTGGGTGCAGGGCAGAAACACACCCTGGAGCGCCAGGCCTTCACAGGGTGACACACACTCACTTTTTGAGTCGCCAAACCTACTAACGTGTGTTTTTGGACCGCAGGAGGAAACCCACGCGGACACGGAGAACACACCAAACTCCTTACAGAGTCACCCGGAGCAGGACTTGAACCCACAATCTCCAGGTCCCTGAAGCTGTGTGACTGCAACACTATCTGCTGGAGCACCGTGATGTGATGTAAAACCGAATATACATGACCAGTATTATAAATGCCTTACTGTCTCTGCGGTTGAAGGTCGAAGAAAGCTGTGACCACGAGATCTGTCCACCACACTGTGCCTGGACCCCAATGATGTAATCAGAGTCCGAGCCGAGATCATACGTCAGATCACACTCGGTCTGAGTGATGTTCTGGCATTCGTACGCATCGACCCAGCTTCCATTCAGTATTTGTGTCTCATACTCACTACAGGACACACACATCACAGGCTGGAATTAACATGATTTTAACGCAATTTGGAATTAATATTAATGTGTTTACAATTTAAGCTTGATAGGAAAATAAATTCCTGTTTTTCATAATCTTCCTTCAAAATGTAGCACAGCATGGTAACAGCACTGCTATCCATACCCCAGACTGGGCTTCAATTCTCTTGCTGCTTTGAGCAAGACTCTTAACAACAGCCCTATCACTGAACACACCATGGACAGGGAGCTGTGCAATGATGGGACAGGCTAAAGTCTAAGGGTAAACCTGTCTGACACATGTCAACAATGTACAGTGTCAATGTGTGCAAAACTTTGATTACATCACTGCACAACAATACTACATTAACGTATCGTTCACATCCACCTCACATCGCCTCCCTAAAAACTCATGGCTGATGGAACAATAGAATCAGTCCACACACGGTCAGAAACTTCATAAGCAAGTATAACTCACCCCTGAAACTTGACGGAGTAGCTGATGGTCCTGCAGTTCTCCTGCAGGGAGCTCCACTTCAGCAGATGTCTCATATTCACTGATTTCATTGAGAGGTTTTGCGGAGGCGGCAGCAGAGATGCATCTACAGATGATGGAAAATACTGGGATTTTAAGTTTACCTCATTGTGTTTCACTTAATATGGATCACAAAAATAAGGGAAAAATGTAAAGGATTTGTATTTTGGAATTTTTTCAGGTTCTGGAAATGCTTATAAAAATGCAATAAATTTTCCTTTTTTCTTATATTTTATTCTGGCTATAGTTAGCCAACTGTATCTAGGAAAATTATTTATTTTTACTAACAAAAATTGAGGCAGAATTTTAAGATAAAAATATTCCAGACAGCGAGCATATATCGGTCCACTGGCATAAAAAGGCTGGCACACCACTGACTGTAGACCACTGCTGGTCCTCCATCGAACCCCTCAGATTACTGTCCTCTACAGGATATAACTCATTTATAATCTCCTCAAACAGATTTTAAATTCACAGAGACTTTTATTCTGGAAAATAAACGAATACAAATATTACCAACAACTATGAGAGCTATAATAATGAGTAAAAGCCTGATATAAAATGGTTATACTAAAAACGTTGACACTGTGCTGGATTAAAATTATTTACTAATTTATTTATAAAAGATAACAAAAGAACCTAATGAAGGGGAAAAAATGTAAATTGGACTGTGAATGTAAACGTGCTAAAATGTGGCATTTTGTCTTAAATTCTGTTTAATCACCAGCGGTCCGCCCAGAAAACCCTGTGTAAAACACTAGTGGACCTCCCACTTTGCCCTCAGTGGGAAAACAGTCCGCCATCTCCTTGCTCTCGGGGATTACGTTCCTCTAATTTCCCTAAAGAGATTACTACATATACACCACACTTTTCTTGTATATCGACTAATTTTCAAAGTTTGAGTCACTGGAGAAACATGTTTAATGTAATTAAGACACGTTGTAGAGCCTAGAGGCAGTATAACTCAGAAGCGTCTGGTCACACAAGAAACCTTACATTCCAGTGATTACCCACTGACTGATTTACTTATACTTTTCTAGAGCAAAGAGACGTGTATCTCGCTGCAATACACCGATTCACGTCATGAGTCAGCTTTGACACTGGAGCACCTCAGAATACAAATAACGAACAGCTCTAACTTGATTTACAAGAGGAAAGTAACACAAAACTTGTGCTCAGCTGCAGATCACTGAGTTCAACACTTTAAGTCAAGCATCCAAATTAGCTTCTTCAGTTTGTTTCCAGTGGCGCTAGGCTAATGTAGGAAGTCTATTAATGGAATAACCATTATTATCATCACACAATTTTCCCTCGTTCTTTGGTTGCTTTGGTTACCTGCATTAACTAGTACAAATCTAAAGGAACTGTAGGCACAGAGACTGTAGACTTACATTTCAGAGTGATGCTAAGCAGCAGGAGCGTTTGAATTGGGGTGGACCTTCTGGTCTGTACCATAACACCTTACTAGAGCTTTTTATGAACGGTCGGCCCTTCAGGAGACGTCAGGGAGCTTCTAATTCTCAGTTTTGCAGGGTGCAAGTTGTGTGTCCCCCCGATGTCAATGTTTAGCATTTTATCCCAAAAAGTTACGGGTCCAAAGGCAAATCTTCTCTTGTGTTGTACCAGCTGCTGTGGCAGTAGTCACATTGAACTTGTTCTCTCTTTTTGAGAGAGTCTGTTCTTGCTCGTCTAACATGGGTTTGTATGTCTGTGACATGTGAAAGTCATTGGGACAGGTTTAGTGAAATTTCTTGATGAAGTCACTTGGAAACCTCACCTGTCCAACCTGTTTGTAGGGCCACACCCCCTCTCACTGTAGGTGTACTGGTGTTAAAATATGATGCATTATTAATTATCATGAAAGCAAAAGTAAAAACTCAACTAGCTTCTCTTGGTATGATTCAGTTTTGGCAATGTGAACGCCTAGTTGAAAGACAATAACAGCATACACCTTTAATTAAAAGAATATTTTAGGAATGCAGAATAAACCTACGTCTCTCTTTGATATTTAATAAACACATTTCACAAATGTTTTAATAAGAGAATGTCAGGAAGATTTATTGCTAAATGAGGCCTACAGGAATGGCTATAAATGTTCTGCCTTAAAAACACCCCTTTGGCATTGTGATTTTAAACATTTTAAACAACTGTTAGAACAATGGGTGGTGGTGGTGGTGTGGGGGGGGGGGTGCATCCCACTTTACCCATAGAGAGTTAGGATGATCTCTCACAACAGTTTAAGCTTACTATTGCAGAATACGAAGAGGTTTGAGATATCGAGTGCCAGGGGATTTTGTCATTTTAACCATATACAGTTTACAGTACACAGTAAAACAAAACAGCACATGTTCTGGGAGAAATCAGAATAAAGCCAAGTTCATTCAACTATGTTTCCGTGTGCATGTAAAAAAAACGAGTGTACACAGTTTTTAGTACACATCTATCATTAAAACTAGCTGGACATTATGAGTATATTCATCATTGGATGCTCTGCCTTTGTCCTCCAGCAGAGGGCGAGAGAGAGAGAGAGAGAGAGAGAGAGAGAGAGAGAGAGAGAGAGAGAGAGAGACTGATTAATGGACTTTGAGCCATAACAGAAACAAACCATTAACCAAGGCTAATAAAGCCATAAAGCTCAGGTTTGAAAAGCCCAACATGGTTCTGACTCTCTTCTGAAATTATTTGACTGTGAAACCAAAACACTGATCATTTCGGCCTGTGACACTGTGACTCACTGGATTAGCTTCCTGCTGGTTTCGCCATTGTATAAACTGATGGAATGAATTTCTGATTTATGAATACTTTTTAATGCAAATGTAATAACCTTGATTCCAAAACACTTTTTGGACATTTGGACGTTTTTTGGACACTTAGAGACTTTTTTGTTAATCTCAGCCAAATGGCCGAGACGTTGTCTGTGATTTGGCTATGAATAGTGTTGGTAATGTTATACTAATCTATTTTGAGTTACGTCAGGTAACTAATAAATGTTGTAATTGGGGAAAGGTCTGTATTGTATCGGTCTGTCAGAATGTGGCATGTTAAGCACATTTTAAAAAGTCAATCTTTTATGAATAAATCAGTATAATTAGAAACTTAATAAATATTAAATTAAATTAAATATACTATCTCATTACTATTTCGAGAATAAAGTCAATATGTGGAGAGTACATTCAGTATTTGGAGAACAAACTCCAACTGTTTCCCTGTCTCATTGAAAGCAATGCTTCATTGGCATTTGGGAAATGAATAAACATGTTTGAGATGCCTTAGTGTCATTAAAAGCTCTTTACCCGTAAATGGAGTCAACAAATATTTGTTGGTTGTTTATTAATATCATTAATATGATAACAGTATAAACCAGTATATAACAACTGCCAAGATTTATGTTACTTTATAATTAGGCTTCTAGTGTATAATGAAACCAACACTGATACTGTGAGCCATGTATGAAACACACAATACCTGATGGAGGTAAGGAGAAGTAGGTCATGGTGGTTCATTTCAGCCATAAAACCTTATCACAGTTTCACAGCGGAGGATAGTAAATGCCCCTTTGGTAGCTGTTCTCTCTGCAGATGAGCCACATTTGGCATTTGATATTTGGTAAATAGATGGTATTTGGTAAAGAGTGATTGATTTGACTGTAAAAATGATGGTCACTTCACTTAATGTAGTGGTTCTACACCAGACAGTAGTTGATCTTAGATTTGAACCCAGGCCAGACACCCTGCATGAGCCTTTATTTTAAAGAGTTTAGTACTGTAATGATGGTAATGAATGTTTTGTGAATGTTTAAGTACACAAAACAGGTACCAGTCATAGAGATAGCCAAACATGGTAATAGTTTTTATTAGAGCACTAGTCACTAGCTCTACGCCCACAATCAAGAGCATCATTATCGAGAGTAGAGTGGGGGCCCTGGGTGCGGCCGAGGGTTTTATGGCTTTGGGTAAAGGCTAAAGTCCTGCCGTCTGAGTGTAGGGAAACTTATTCTGGGAGGACAGTCGTGTAAAGAGGATCACAGAGGATATCTTGTGACTTCAGAGGATATTAGGACAATAATATTGAGAATTTGGCTTTGTGTGTCTTTAGTTTATCTACCTATATTCTGTGTCTTTGAAAGGATTTTTGTACAAAAATGTCGACTGCTTTGGAGGTAACTGGGTTTTTGTTGGGTGTTGCCTCCTGGTTGGTGATTGGCACAGCTCTGGCTAATGACTACTGGAAAGTTTCATCGTTTTCTGGCAGTGTGATCATCTCCAACCGTCAGTATGAAAACTTATGGCACTCGTGTGCTGAAGACAGCTCTGGAATCGTTGATTGCAGAAACTTTGACACACTGCTGGGTTTAGGAAGTGAGCGCCATTTTCTTTTCAATGAAATTGTGTTGCTGTCTTGACCCACTAATGTTTTCTTCCATTTTTCCATCAGTAAGACTAATTACTTCACATTAGGTCTAGAAACTTTTATGGAGGACCGTTAATCAGGAAATAAAGAGGACTTTTATTAAGCAGTAATTGTTCATTTGGCAATTATCTCTTACAGCAGCCGTTTAATGTCACAGTCACATGACCAGGAAGTTGGCCAATTTAAATTTAAATTTTAATGTAAGATTTTATAATACTGGAAAATTTACTCTAATATTTTACTTGTTTGTTTTAAATGCTTTCTTTCTGTTGTTCTTTGTGTTTGTGTTTATTTTAGAGACAAGAGCCATATTTCTGATTAGAATTTGAATGAATGTATTAAACTGTTATCTTTTAAAATGATTAAATTATATGAAAAATCCTCTGACTGAGGTGTATTTGTTTTAATAAATTTAGTGAAAGTTTTGAAACATAACAATAATTCAGTTTAGAACTCCTCATTAAGATTAAAGATTATGACATTTCCCTTTTAAGATATCACTGAACGTACTGTTTCCTGATAATTTACCAGTGCTTCTGTAATTGTTTTTAAAGCTGTATTTAAGTGGGTTCTCCTCTGTTTTTCAGCTTTCCTTCAGGCTTGTCGAGCTTTGATGATCGTGTCTATGATTCTGGGCCTTGCCTCGATGATTGTGTCCATCTTGGGGCTAAAGTGCATTCGTATCGGTAGCTCCAATGACCAGACCAAGGCCAAGGTCGCTGTGACAGGGGGAATCCTCTTCATCCTCGCAGGTGGGATTTCACTGTGTTCACTTAAAATAAATGACTTCATATGATAACAAACCATTCAATGTATGAATAAATGAGGGAATGAAAGTTATAACAAGGAATTGAATTGGTTTAATTTAAGAGAAATAAGCTATTTAAATTAAAGCTTGCAAAGCTGAATTTCAATTTAGTAAAAAAAAAATAAATAACATCAACTCAAAACAAATTTAAAAACACTTTAGATCACCTTCTAAAATTGTTGAATTAAATTTGCTTAAATTATAAATTATTATACAGCATTCTGGTAACAATAATCTTTAATATGGAAAATTACAAAGCTCCACTGGTGACATCACTGATAATAAATGTGTGGCCACCTCTTTCTGTGATGTGTTAACAAGAGGATTAAGTAATAACCACAACACTGTGAACAGTTGTGTGCAAATAAGATAATAAGATCATAAAGATAGGGCGGCACGGTGGCGCAGCAGGTAGTGTCGCAGTCACACAGGGGCCTGGAGGTTGTGGGTTCGGTTCTGTCTGATGACTGTCTGTGAGGAGTGTGGTGTGTTCTCCCTGTGTCTGCGTGGGTTTCCTCCGGGTGACTGTCTGTGAGGAGTTTGGTGTGTTCTCCCTGTGTCTGCGTGGGTTTCCTCCGTGTGACTGTCTGTGTGGAGTTTGGTGTGTTCTCCCTGTGTCTGCGTGGGTTTCCTCTGGGTGCTCCGGTTTCCTCCCACAGTCCAAAAACACACTGGTGTGTTTGACGACTCAAACGTGTCCGTAGGTGTGAGTGTGTGAGTGAATGTGTGTGTGTGTGTGTTGCCCTGTGAAGGACAAGCGCCCCCTCCAGGGTGTATTCCCGCCTTGCGCCCAATGATTCCAGGCTCTGGACCCACCGCGACCTTGAACTGGATAAGCGCTTACAGATAATGAATGAATGAATGAATGAATGATCATAAAGATAACTTGCTAAAGAGTAGAAATGAAATTGTGAAATTGTATAATTTCATAAGCTGTGGGAATGAGAAAAGTAAGTTTTGGCCACAGGGGAGTAAGCCATGGCAATGAGTGAAGTCATGGTGATGACTTACTAGGATGTGGGTCATGGTTTAATTATCTTGTTCCCACAACATGCAGTGTGTTATGTTGTTTGTTGTGTATGTTTCTGTTGATGGGTTAAATGGTCTTATGGATTTTATTCTCTCCTCAGGTCTGTGTGCAATAACAGCTGTGTCCTGGTACGCTGCTCGAATTGTTCAGGACTTCTCCAACCCACTATATGGAGGAATAAAGTAATTACACAACAATCGCCCCCCCACCCTCCTCCTCTCTCTTTTTCCCTCTCTCTTTGCCTTTCTTTCTGTTGCTTTCTTTTATCCTCATCTATTAACTGTCTCTCCTCTCTCCTTCCCTCTTCTCATCCCATCCTTCCTCTCCTTCTAGGTCTTCCTTAATGCTTCTATTATCTTCCTTCTTTCTTGGTAACAACAAAGCAATCCATTACTTACAGTAGTAACAGCTCTCTTTCTCTCACTGTCTTTTTTTTTTCCCTCTCCAGGTTTGAGCTGGGGGCGGGGCTGTATCTCGGATGGGGTGGATCTTCGCTGTCAATTCTGGGTGGAGCTTTGCTTTGCTGCGCCTGCAAAGACACTTCCACACCAAAACCGAAAGGGTGAGTGGGTGAGAGAGAGAGAGAGAGAGAGAGAGAGAGAGAGAGAGAGTGGTTTATAACAAACTACTGAAGACTGAAAGCCTATATCAACAATATTATAAATAATCAGAATTGCTATGGTTTTGTGACAGATTTAGTTCATTTTATAGCTCATTAAACTCTATAACTATTGGATCTTGTTAACTGTCTTTCTCTTTTAACCTAAAACATCTTTTTTTGTATTCTATTTATTTTTTACAGAGCATACTATGCGGCCAGTCAGGGTCAGAAAATCCACAAACCCGTGTCTGACGCAGACACAGCCAGAGCCTACGTTTAAGCGACGCCCTCACTCTCCCAGACATCTTTTACTGTTGTTACCCTTTCAAGCGTAGTTGTATTATTTAGTGACACGATGTGGCCAGAAGTTTCCAGACGCCTGTTTGTCCAACATTTCTTCTGAAATTAAAGGTGATATTACAGACTGTGTTTCCCTTTGCCATAGTAACATTTCGTACCTTCCTGGGAGAGCTTTAGACTAAATGATGGAACATTGCTGTGAGGATTTGATTGCATTCAGCCACAGAATACATTTGCGCAACAAAAGCGGGGAGCTGCATCTCTCCAGAAAACACAGCTTCACTACCCTTCAGCCACTACTCTTCTACTATCTGACGTTTGGCATTGTGCATAATGAGTGTATAGGCACATGTTCCGCTGCTTCACAGTGTGCCATGGAGTTTCATGCTTTTCTACGTGTTTGCTCATTTGAACACAGCAATATGTCTGCAATGAGTGCTTCTTAAAAACAGTTTTAGGGCGTGTCTGCAAACTTCTGGACATAGTGTATGAATCTTAGGGTTTCTTACTCAGTATCCACTGTGAAACATCTAGTAACTACCAAGCCATTCCAAAACCACTAGGAAATGTATGTAGTTCTGAGTGAGAAATTAATACGGGAAGGCAAAGTTCATGTTTTCTACTCTTATTTTCAACATCTGGTTAGTAACAAATGTTAACAAAATGATTTGCTAATTCTAAATCAGTGCTGTATGGATGTAGGATACCATGTAATTAGAAAACTGTAATTATTTGTATTTTTTTATTTGTTTTAAGAGAAGACTTTTTTGTAAGCAGGGACTACCTTAGGGTCAATAAAGCTTTAAAAATTTGAATGCAACATTTCTCAGAGGTTTATTCTGTATGGGTGAGATGTCACCGAGATTTGTTTTTTTAACAAATATTCACTGATAATGTGTTCTGTGATGGACGGGCATCCTGTTCAAGGGGTTCATCTGCATTGCACCCAGTGATTTCAGGTAGGATCCAGACCCACCTGAGATCTGATCAAATGAAGCAGTTACAACAGATCTGTGGTTCCCAAAGCGGGGGGCACAGATCGATTGCAGGGGGGCTGCATCGAGGCAAATGAATGAGATACATAATACATGGCTCTTGTTATAATTAATCTGTAGAGGTGATCGGTCACTTTTTTATGTTGTTCATTAAGAAGTTGCAGTTTTGTATGAATTACAATATATAAAATAAGTTTTGAAGCTAAAGACCTGTATGTATATGTGTTGGAATGGGGCTTCAAAATATTCTCATCTACAAAAAGGGGCACTGACCAACAGCACCAGAGTCTCAGGGTCCTGGGTTTGGCCCTCTCCTCCGGCCACTGTCTGTGTGAGCACCCACACTGACACGTGGAGAACACCCCAAACCCCTCAAAGACAGTGATCCGAGGCAGGGACTGGCCCCAAAACCTCAGGACCCAGGATCCATGTGGAAGCAACATACAAGTGTATGTACAGTTCGCTTAGTCTAAACTGTTCATATACAACACTTGCACATGTGGGTGTTTGGGTTGGTGCTGGTGGTGTGGCAGAATGGAGTATAATCCTCTGAAGATTACAGTGTCTGTGAATTGAAGGTAATCACTCCAACATAACACACAAAGACACACACACACACACACACACACACACACACACACACACACACAGATTGTGCCACACCTGCTGAGTCTGAGATTGCAGGATTACAACTCTAAGGCAAGGGGTCATATTAGAGGTGAGGCGGTAGAGCACTATGTGTCCTGTTTGTAACAATAAAAGTCAATAATAAGCCTTTCCTTTTGCTGCCTTTCTTTCACTCTCTAGGGGCTGCCACAAATCTACTCTTCAGACAAGGTGTTAGAACATTGCTGTGAGAATTTAATAGCGTTCAGCAATGAGACTTTTGGGAAGGTAATGATGTTGGAAGATTAGTTTCCATTCCGAAAGTATTGGATGGAGCCCTATTCCTCCAATGCTCTGGGGCTGTTTGGATTCTGTGATTCAAAATTAATAATCTGGCATCAATACCAGACCTTACTAAGGTTTCATGGCTGAAAGGTGTTAAATCCCCATAGCAATGTTCTAAAATTTAGTGTTAAACCTTTTCAGAAAACTGTTGCTGGCACACACTTTCAAACAATAACACCTCATTTCGGAAGAAGTGTATGTGTTTATTCATTTCTGCCTCACATGGCTTTAACTGTAACTTATGGGTAAAGCCACTGTTAGGGTCTTTGGGGGCTGTGATGTAGTGGAACGTGAGCTCAACCACACCACAGGTCGACACGCGTGACTCACGGACTGACCACAGTTTGGTAATCTCAGTCACTGCTGACCAAGGGGAACCATCCCAATCCGCTCAGCTGGGGCAGTAGCCACAGGAAACACTGCTCTCAGGTGTGTGTTTATATGATGGGGGTGGAGACTAACACTAACTTTAGCTAACCTGCTTAACTGTACAATAACTCAGGACATGCTGAGTACATAAAGCAGCCTTTGGGCAATAGATATTTCATTCATCTCTCTCTCACTCTCTCTCTCAGATCAACAGGATCATCCAGAGCAGGTACGCACCACAAGATGCAATAACACCACACAGTAAAACTGAAGCTTACAAGGAACATTTTCTTCATAGCCTGTTTGACAAGTTTTCTTCTGGGATAATAAAAAGATGATCAAAAGAATAGAAACATCTGTGGGAGCTGCAGGTCTATAAACAACTCTTTCATTAGTTTAAAATAAGAAAACAATTAATAAATCTGAGATCGAAACAGAAAATCACACTTTATGCTCTTACCAGCTTTCTCTGTCTGGGACTCCTCCAGCTGTAGTCAGGCAGTGCATGTGTTTTCTGGGTGTGGCTTTGGAAGGATAGCTGATTGGAGATGGTTGGATTTTTTCAAAAACTATTTTTGATTACACTCATGGGTTGCTACAAAATGATCTACTCCAGCTTCATAAGCTGATTATTTATTTATTTATTTTGTATTTTTTTTTTCAGTTAGCATCATCTATAGATTACTGTACTGCACTAAGCAAAAACAAAAAAACCTGCAGCTTCAAAATTAGGTACGCAGATGTCGTGAATGCTAAAGCTGTTGTTTAATGTTTTGTGTTTCAGATTTTGCTGACAGACTTCAGAGACACAATGAGTCCCAAGAATGTCATCTTTAAGAAAATCTCAAAAGACAAGTCGGTATGTCCAACTTTATTCTTTTAAAATAAAATTAAAAAAAAGGTCTTAGCTATTATGTTGCTCTTGATGCTCTGATGTTTGATAAAGTAAGGGTTAAAGAGGCTGTGTTTCTCATATGCGGTAATTGTGATATGTTTTATATACAGTTGTTGTCTTCAGATTACCTCATTCTTGTGTGTCTTGGTCTCAGGTTGCTGTGTATATGGGGAGACGAGATTTTGTTGATCATGTCACTTCAGTGGAACCAGTGGGTGAGTTAAGAATCTTAGCTTTTTTGTGAAGGTTCAGGGATTTATTATTTAAATTACTTTTGAGGCTATTTCTAGTCATTAGCTGGGATTTACATGAAGTACAATGATTTGTTCAGATAACTAGAGAAAATGAAAAAAATGGAAAAGGTCATATACAAAAGGAATAAGGTGTAGCATACTGCGTGAATACAGTGGTTATGAATATTGCATTCACTGCGAACTATATTTCTCTTTTATTAATTTCTCCTTCATAACAGACGGTGTTGTCCTGATAGATCCTGAACTGCTCAAAGGAAAAAAAGGTACATTTCTCCTTTCCACAGACCTCTGGTTTCACACTGATTTGCTGTTTTGTACATGATAAACTAGTAAACAAGCGCTGTCCCAGACAGCGAGCATATATCGGTCCACTGGCATAAAAAGGCTGGCACACCACTGACAGTAGACCACTGCTGGTCCACCTTCGGAGCACTCAGATTACTGTCCTGTACAGGATATAACTCATTTATAATCTCCTCAAACAGATTTTAAATTCACAGAGACTTTTATTCTGGAAAATAAACAAATACAAATATTACCAACAACTATGAGAGATATAATAATGAGTAAAAGCCTGATATAAAATGATTGTGCTAAAAATGTTGACACTGTGCTGGATTAAAATGATTTACTAATCTTATTTATAAAGGATAACAAACGAACCCAATGAAGGAAAATAATATAAATTAATCTTTGAATGGAAAAGTGCTAAAACGTGGCATTTTGTCTAAAATTCTGTTTAATCACCAGTGGTCCGCCCAGAAAACACTGTGTAAAACACTAGTGGGCCTCCAACTTTGCCCTCATTGTGACAACAGTGGTCCGCCATCTCCTTGCTCTCAGGGTAGCAAAAAAGCTAAAATGCTAAAACCATGAAGTCAAAAATCACTAAAATAACGTTTGTAAATATAATCACAGTTGTTCAGATACTTACTTCAGAACATGTTATAACCTTTGAAATATTGTGAAAATTGTAAAATTGCACACGCAGTTTGTGGGCTTGTGTTTACGAATGCTATTTAGATGACTATTGACTTGCAGTGTTTGTTAGCATTGTTAACCACATAGTATTCTACACTTTTTTTTGCGGAACTATTCCATAAAAGCAAATTAAAATGCCATTATATAAGTCCCAGCTATAAAGCCCACAACACACCCTGTGTGCAAACACACACCTCATGAGCTTTGAATTGTTCTCCATAACCAGCATTTCACAGTTTAACACAATAATACTGTTGCTCATTTTCACAAACTGCCAACAGCAAGTCTCAATATTATTAAATATTTTAAAGCTGTGTTACAGCTGTAAACAGAGACATTGACTTGTTTATTATATTGATTTTCCCTCCAGTGCAGATCAATTTCATATTTTGTGTTTTGACTTTGTACCTTTTGCCACAGTGTATGTTTTTAATGCATAGACAAGGTCATGAATATGTACACTCTCAGGAAAAAAGGTATGGTAGAGGTACATTATTGGTCACTATAGTTACTAACAGTGTAAATGTACCTTTAAAAGTCCAATTGTCCAATCAACACAACTTTAAAATCTACAATTTTACAATTTTACAAGGGTAGAAATATTTCACAGGGACAGCAAAAGGTACCACCACAGTGACAAATTTTCTGACATTGTAGAGAAATATGACATTGATGATATGTTTTGATCTCTAGCGTATGTGGCCTTGTCCTGTACGTTTCGCTATGGTCGAGATGACATTGATGTGATTGGCCTGGCTTTTCGGAGGGACATTTACCTCTCCACACGACAGATATACCCTGCCCTGCAGGACAAGAAGCAGTGCACCCTCACCAAAGTGCAGGAGAAACTCCTCCGCAAACTAGGAGACAACGCCTACCCCTTCTTCTTTGAGGTGAGCAGAATTTAAACACTCCAATACAATCAGTAAGGACATGCTTCACTTTTATATATTTAAAGTAACTTGGCTTGTGGGTGAGTAGTAAGCCTTAAAATTTAAGCCTTAAGAACGGTCAAAAAAAAATAAATACAGTATATACCAAAGGTACCCAAACTTTATAGTAGACTATCACTACAATATGCTTTTTACAGAACTGCATATGTCTTAAAGGGCCAGTAAGATGTATTATTTTGTTTTTGTTTTTTTTCCAGTTCCCAGATAATCTACCATGCTCCGTGTGTCTTCAGCCGGCTCCAAAGGATGTGGGGAAAGTGAGTAGAGTTTTAATTAAACTTCCAGTAGCAAATCAGCTTGACTTCTACACGGTAATGATATTGTGACCCAGAAATCATTAAAACCGTCTAATCTCAATCTTTTAAACCAACCTGCCACAAGCCTCTAAAAATCACTGTTTATTTCCACAGCACTGTGCCGTTGAGTTCGAGGTGAAGGCCTTTAGTGCCGAGAGCCAGGATGCAAAAGTTCGCAAACGGTCAGTTGAATGTCTGCTCTTGCTCTTAAATAAGTGAGCTGTATAACACTGTTCTGTAGATAACTGCATCATTACAATTCACAGTCTACAGAGGTGCACTGTAAGGTTTTAAAAAAAACAGGCCGATTCAAAGATATATATATAACTACAGCACCTCCTCTTATTCCCCAATCTATAAACCCTCCCCTGTCTTTCCAGCTTCATTTGATGAAAGAATAATATGCATCCCATCATCATCACTTCAACTGTCACATTTTCATGAGAGCTCACAGCAAATTCTTCTTAACCAACACACAGCTCACCTCCCCTGTCATATTTGCAAACAGAGCTTTAAGTGTTCAGCCCAAGAGTCTTACGGTTATATGGGACCATGAACATTCAAGGTCTTTACAACCATTTCTGCTAAGAACGTATGTTAAATGTTTAATTTTCACTTTATGGGGTGTTTTCTGCAGGAGTACTGTCCACCTGATGATCCGTAAGGTCCAGTACGCCCCACTAAATTTAGGTCCAGCTCCCACAGTGTCCATCACCAGAGACTTCCTCATGTCTGATAAGCCTCTGCATGTGGAGGCGAGCCTGGAAAAGCAGGTGGGTTTTGTGTAAGTGTACCTGTAGTGTCCCTCTGTTCTGACAGTTTGGGGAATGTGATTCAGGATGATGAGCTGAATGTTAATCTCCGATATCTTGCAGACGTTTTACCATGGGGAACCCATACAAGTACGGGTCAACATTAACAATGAGTCCAATAAAAGTGTGAAGAACATTATTCTCTCAGGTAAGAGCAGAAATTAAGGTAGAATTCTGTGTGTAGATTAAAATAGTTTTTTTACACATCAGTTGACTGGATCACAAATGAACCCATGCCATCTCTTTATGATTGTGTGTTCCAGTTGATCAAATTGCCACTGTTGTGCTCTACTCCAGTGATAGCTACATGAAGTCTGTGGAACTACTGGAGACTGGGTAAGTGTCTAACTTGTGGAAGGAGTGGTATATGGTATATATGGTATATTTCTAGGTGAGGGAAAACACATTGGAATTAGGATCTAACCTATCTCCACCCTCCCAATTTGTCCAGAGACACTTTAGGAGCAAGCAGCAAAATGGAGAAGACGTACACAATGCTCCCCCTGCTGGCCAATAACAAGGAAAGGCGGGGAATTGTGCTTGATGGAAAACTGAAGCATGAAGACACCAATCTTGCCTCAACTAGCATGTGAGCTTATGTGCTAACGTGTAAAATAATAGATTCCAGCTGAAACTGCATGTTGAATATTTTTGGTGGTAGACCACTCTTAACGAACACTCACAAACAATAGCACACTATATAATACTCATATCACCAGCACATATACCTTTCCATAGAGGTGTCACCACTCTGCTGAGCATGATACTCCAAATAATAATATAATCTTTCATGTGGGGAGACATGAAACATAGCTGAATAAAGTCCTGAGGTGTGGGGGGTCGGGTTCCTAAAATACTGAAGAACTATAGAGTAGGTGAACAATGAATAGGACCTGCAAGTCTTTAATAATATATTTAATTAACATAATTATTTCTGCTGTAGAATTAAAGACGGGGTCCTGAAAGAGGTGCTGGGTATCTTGGTGTCGTATAGAGTCATGGTGAAGCTCCTTGTAGGGGGGTGAGTATGTTCATACACAATAATCTCAAACATTAACAGTCAAAACTGACTGAAACCTGTGACGATTTTCATGTTTTATTTTGTTTTTGTCTTTGTAGGCTGGTGGGTTCCAGGTGAGCAGCATATCATTTCTAAAAAGCTTATTAGTTGAATGTTATTATCAAATGTCATTGTTGAAACAAAGCCTCATTTCTTATTTTTCATCAACAGTGAGGTTGGCCTGGAGCTGCCATTCCAGCTTATGCACCCGAAGCCCGAGTTAGGTACTATAAGTGAACCTCACAATGCTAACGTATTCACATTCATAACAAGGTAGTAAGGTGTACATGAACTAATCTATTCTGGTTTTCACTTTTTGCCTTCTTGAAGTGAAAGAAAGGTCAGTACAGTACTAACGTATTTGTCCATGAGCATATTGCATAATACATTTTCATGCGCTGTAAAATCATTTGACAGAAAAGCACATATATATTACTCATAGTTGTCCAGTGTCTGCACTGTACCTTTATCTGTTCTACATTTCCTTGTCTTTTTTTAGTGAAGAGGAAGATGTGGTGTTTGAAGAGTTTAAGCGCGCCAACTTGAAAGGCATGCAGGAGGACGACGAAGAAGGGAACATTTCGGCAGGAGAACCATGACGAACTCTGAGATAACCTAGCAGTGCTAGCTTCTCCACTGTCTACACAAAACAGCAAATGTTCTGAACTGTTGGAGTTAGAAAATAATAGAGGGAGGACCCTGCACTGAAATGCATAGAGGCTGAGTTGTTCATCCTTTAGTGCTCAGGAGCAGCAAATCTGGTCCGGGGGTAGCTCCGGCAGCACCATGTCTTGCTCTAAATGTATAGGAGGCAGTAGATATTCTGAGCCATGATTCTTACCATTTTGTACCTGTTTCCCCACCAAACTGAATGACAATGTAATTATTAATACTTGTGTCCATAAATATGGAGTTAGTGTGATTGGGAGAGGAAGTACAGGGGCAAATCAGGACAGGAGTGTCCTTTAGCACAACTCATCTTGGAAAAGGCCAGACTAAAACAATGCCAGCTTCTCTCAGCATCTCACTGTTCTAAACTGTACCATGTTTTAGGGAGTGTAGTCAAACTTGGTAGACATTGCACTGGGAAAGAAATAAACACTGTTAAGTGGCCAGATAAAAACGGGTTGAATGGCGGCAGTTTATCTCTTTGCATCAGTAAGGCCTTTGCTGAGGTATTGGTATTTTAAAAAATGGTAATTTTAATAAAGTACACACCACATGCTCTAATGTGAGGTGAAAAATTCATGAGCTACTTAGAGATTACATTTAAAAACAAATCATTATTCCTCCAACAAATGTACCACAGTTCAAGAAAGAAGACGGACTTGTTGTGTCCAGTAATTCAGTTAGCTGATAGCTCTAGTAACCAATTTATATTCTACTAATCCTGCAAGTCATTTTATAATGATTCTAGGAAATGACACTTTCTGAAGGAGTATAAAGAAAATATCAGCTGATTTTGATCCTTGTTTTGTTGTTTGTTGCCATGTAAGTACGAAAAAAACTTGGGTTCTGAGTAACACATGTGTTGAGGAAACTTGAGCCTGGTGCTGTGTGTAACTGTGGAATTCAGGGCAGTATTATGCCACCCTTCAGCCCTGACTTACCTGTTTTACCTGCTCCCGAATCTGTAGAAAAATCTCAGTGGAAAGTCATTTTCTGAAGATAGTGAAATATGGCTATATTTTGAGTAAAGAAAAGCTTTTTTTCAGGGCATTGAAAAATAATTATAGATATAATAAGGGAAGTATGATACAAATATTATATAATGTGTTTTAATTTATACGTAAAGAGAGAACTCCATTTTGAACTGCCCGCTGTACAATGAAATGAGTGCAGTTTCATTTGAATGCTAAACGTATGCCAAAAAATAAATGAAAGGGTCATATTTCTGATTTATCTGTACTCGGTTACTGTGACCATGAAAAATGAGTGAAATATAAACCAGTTCATAAACTAACAAGATAAGGTCCACTGTTATTGTGCCTCAGTGACACAAGGAGCTTCCATTTTCTCTCTCAGAGGACCCACCAGCAGTTAGCTCAGCGTAGCTTCCGCCCAACTTTAGTGCTTGGTCCATTATAATATCACATTACTGACTGCCTCTCAGATAACACTCGCACATAAAACATAATCCTCTGCTGTCACCTCACCACTCTGCTAATCTTTTGCAATGCTTTTTAAACCTAACAAGGAGCCTCCACTTGTGTAAAGCTAGCATAGCCACTGTTATGCACACCCATACACACACTTACTGGATCATTCACTGTAGCCTGAAGAATCGTAGTGACTTTCTCCTATCTTCAAACACTTTATATATATTTTTTTCAACATCTGTGGCCTATGGAAACCTGTTCCTGCTAGAAACAGTATGTAACAATTCTGGTTTCTTCCCACAGTCCAAAAACACATGATAGCAGGTGGATTAGCTGTGCCAAATTGTCCACAGGAGTGTGTAAGTGACTAAGTGAATGATTCCAGGAGGGCTCTGGTCCCACCACAAACCTGGTAAGGATCAAACTGTTAGA
The DNA here is from genome assembly GCF_029633855.1 of Hoplias malabaricus. Lineage (NCBI taxonomy): Eukaryota > Metazoa > Chordata > Actinopteri > Characiformes > Erythrinidae > Hoplias > Hoplias malabaricus. The sequence goes on from NC_089818.1 coordinate 14,917,279, forward strand.
GAAGATCAATGAATGGATGAGTTAATATTTCTCCAATACATGGTGGAAATGGGCTTCCAAAACATTCTCCAGGGCAATACCTTATATGTGATGGGGGAATAAAATACACCTCTGGTATTCACAGCGACCCAGAACAACAGCTGTTGTTGACTTTTTATTTGGATAGAGGATTCATGCAATTCCTTCACACAGAAATGTGAGGAAAGAAGTAACGAATAGTCTGCTTATGTAACCATCAGATATTACAGAGCTTTTCCGCTTTTCAGAATTTCTTCTACTCTTATTTCTAACATAGAACCATAAAAGTACAAATAAAAGCAACACATATTTTCTCAGAATAGCCCTCATTACAACTCTGAGAGAGGTTGAACCCCCTCAACTGGGAAGTATTTATGGCCATAAATTACAGCACTTGATAAATAAGGCGTAAATGTCAAATTATATTTTGACACGGTGGCGCAGCAGGTAGTGTCGCAGTCACACAGCTCTAAGGACCTGGGGGTTGTGGGTTCGATTCCCGCTCCGGGTGACTGTCTGTGAGGAGTTGGTGTGTTCTCCTCGTGTCCGCGTGGGTTTCCTCCGGGTGCTCCGGTTTCTTCCCACAGTCCAAAAACACACGTTTGTAGGTGGATTGGTGACTCAAAAGTGTCTGTGAATGTGTGTGTGTGTCTGTGTTGCCCTGTGAAGGACTGGCGCCCCCTCCAGGGTGTATTCCTGCCTTGCGCCCAATGATTCCAGGTAGGCTCTAGACCACCGTGACCCTGAACTGGATAAGCGGTTACAGATAATGAATGAATGAATGTTTAAAAAGAAGGCAAAACAAAACATAAATCTACACATAAAAGTGTCACACATTTGTGAGCGATCTGCAAGGACTTTAATCTGAAGAAGTCAATATAACACTTAAAAGCTGCTAAATGAAATGCACTCTTTAGCATGTTAGAAAGTTTAGAACTTAAGTAAGAAAAGCTATATTACTTGGCCAAAAGCTAAAAGTCTGAGAAATAAAGGTAAATAGGACAATATGTATATTAACTCTTTAATACTAGCATATTTGGTCCTTTCTTTAGCTGTACACCATGTGACACCATGGCTTTGCAGGTAGTGTCACTGCCACACAGCTCCAGGGTCCCAGAGTTGGTTCCGTTTGGTATGGTTACCCTGACTGTAACTGGGACTAGGTATCAGAGGAAGTTTAGACCTGACTATAAAATAGAAGCAATAAAATAGCAAATAATATACTGGAAATTCTGAACTACATTTTAGTAGTAGTAGGCAAATGTAGGTAGAAATATATTTAATGCTTACTGCAGCTAAAGCTTTTATTTTGTGTCAATGTGTGGGAAAAGTTATGTAGTTATGAAATGTACAGTATAAACCTGCAGGAATTGTTTATGGATCAGGAGTGGTCACATTAGGCAGATTACCCCAGTCGTATGTCTCATCATTTGAAAATACAGGAAAGTCTCTGAAAAATGGTTCATCACAGTTGTCTGGGTAAAGCAGGAAGCCAGAGAAAGTGCTGCTTGACTCACTGTTAGCAAACATACCATTAGTGTTGCTATCCTTTACCTGGAGCCAAACTCGATCAAACCTGTTAAGGTGCAGGACGATGTGCTGAGATGCTGTCCCCACGTTGGGTGAATCTGTGGTTTTCACAACAGGCTGGAAGTTGTGGAAGAGACCCACTTTGAGAGTTTTGAGGGAGACTACCAAATGGTAGCTAAAGACATAGGTGCCGTTAACCGGGGCTGTGTAGACACCCAAAGTAGGGTCAAAGTGAAATTGCACATTGAAAATGACATCTGTGAAGGGAACAGGCAAATTTGGCTTTGGATAATTGAAAGCCAGTCTTGCAGAAAAAGCTGACTGAATGGCAGGAGTACAGGGTCCAGGAGGTCCCTTCATTCCTAAATCTCCTTTTTCACCTTTTAGACCAGCAACTCCTTCATGCCCTTGAGAACCAGCATCTCCTTTGTCACCCTTTGGCCCCATAGACCCCTGACTTCCATTTGCACCTTTGGCCCCATCCTTGCAGTTGCACAGGCCCTGTTCTCCTTGATCCCCTTTCCGTCCCTCTAAGCCTGGGAGTCCTGGCATACCAACTTCACCCTTATCTCCTTTCTGGCCTTTCATCCCAGGAGTTCCCTCGTTACCAGGTATGCCCCTTGGCCCAACTATTCCTGGCAGGCCAACTTCTCCTGGAGATCCAGGAGGAGATTCACATGATGCAGGGCACTGCCCAGGTTCTCCAGGGGGACCTTGGACCCCTGGCCTTCCATCCATACCCAAGTCCCCTTTGTCACCTAAAGCACAAGTTTCAGAGCAATGGTAAAATATTTCGGTCTCAAACATTTCTAAGTGTGCTTGCTAATAGTCTCATACCAACCTTTGTATCCCTGCTCTCCTTTCATTCCCATTAGTCCTATCGGACCCTGGTTTCCTTTCACACCTTCATCCCCTTTCTGGCCTTTTGAAAGCAGAAAGAGATACACAGTGTAGAGCTGATTTTTTGTAAAGCAGCATGCAATAAATAATATTACATAAAATAGTGTTTATGAAAATTGGTGATTTGTGGCATAGCAGTATTTACCCTTCATTCCTGGATGACCTATGAAACCTGGACTTCCTTGAAGACCAGTGAGACCTCTCCTTCCTGGACTGCCTGGCTGACCTGAAGTGTGACAAGGACAAAAGACATGAACTGGTCAGCACCAAATGTAAAGATGTGGCCAGTTTCTCTCAGCTGCAGTTTTGGCAACTACTGTCTACTGCTGAGCTAACGTTTGCAGTGCTTCTTGCCAAAAACAAACTTGATTGGAGCCATGAAGGACCTGATAAAATACTTGATAAGCTTGTGGGCCAGGAAATGCTAGAAACTCGGCAGGGTACAGGGTCCCAAAGACTGTATGTGATTCTATCAGAAAACCAAATGGGTATGTGCACTGACCTGGCAGGCCTCTGTCTCCTCTGTCTCCCTTTGGGCCAGTGCTACCTCCTTTACACAGGGTGCAGGTGCAGAACCATGGCACCTGATCGGCAGTTGGGGGTATCGGTGCTTCCAGGATCATGTTGCAGTATGACATATCTGTAAAGTCCCCAGCAGGCAAACTCGAGTCTGGTAGAGATCTTTGTGGGGTGAATCCTTTAGGCAGTGGTGGGTTGTTGGGCATCTGGGTCTCATATTGTGACATTGAGAATGCATCACGTATCTGAGGATTGTTACCTTCTGGCCAGGGGTAGCGTCCTGGAAAAGGGGGGGCAGTGTGTGGTATATAGGCCCCAGAGCCCTCGGGGTTTTCTTCTGGGGAAATGGAATTGCCTATCAAACTTGGTGGTGGTGTATACAACCCTGTATTCCCTTTTTCTAGGATCAGCATTCCAGACGAAAGGGCTAAGGAGGCCAGCAAGCCCACAAATGCCCTTACCCCCTGGGATTCAAAGAAGTGAATAAAAGTTAGAACCAATAAAATGGACAGTTCTTCTAGGTTAACACATCTATTCTCTTGTAAAAAAAAAACTCCAAATCAACAAAAGGTCATTTTAGCAGAAGTAAGTCATTCTTGACTTTGATGTCCACTCATGCAGAAGTTTTCAAGAAGAATGGGCATACTTACAACTCGAACGAAGTCTTGAGCCATATTCTGGATGAAATGCTTGTGAAGTGAACGGTGCAACCAGTGCCGTGATCAATTTATATGCCTTGCCTAAAAAACAGTCTTGCCCAAACTGACCCCCTCCCAGTGGGCCTGTATACAAAGTGGATACGTGGCTGTATTTGATATGTGGCTTAAACACAAAACAACTAGGGCTTCTTCCTTCAACAGCTAGTTGGCCCTGGACAGCATGTTTAGCACAATGAAAAGTAAAATAATGGTTGACCAATAAAAGGCCCCTGCTGTTCTCAGCCCTTCCCTGCTCAAGTCTTTGGTTTCAGGTACTGGATCGAAATGACGATAAGGGTCCTACAAAGTGATCTCTTTGAGACTACTTCTGTTGTAAAATCAACTGTTGATGACCTAATTTATCCTCATGAGAGCAAATGACTCTGTATATATCTGGGATTTTATCAGTTGCTAACATACATGCAAACAACTGCGCAGTTTCTAGAATCAACTGTTTGTTGTAACAGCTTATTAGGTGTACCTGAATGAAGTTATGAGTTTTAAAGCATTTTTGTTCAACATATAACTTTAATTCAACATTTTTCCCTGATAACAAATGCAATGATCAATAAATTCTTTTTGCTGGCCATTGCCAAACATCTTAATTTTAGTTTATATTTTGTTGAATATAATGTCATGTTTAATACTGCGTAAGTTTTAACATAAAAAAAGAGCAGCAGAATGTTTGAACTTTGAATTAAAATTATATGTTACACAACAACACTTTAAAACTTTTGTACACATAATACACGAAAGGTCAGGGAAGTTGTTTGGATGTAGAAACCTGTGGACAGTTTCAAACACTCACCCTGTCACTCACACACTCACACCTGTGGACAGTTTCACACACTCACCCAGTCACTCTCACACTCACACCTGTGGACAGTTTCACACACTCAGTCCACATGTGTGAGTGTGTGAGTGACTGGGTGAGTGTGTGAAACTGTCCACAGGTGTGAGTGTGTGACTGGGTGAATGTGTGAAACTGAAAAAGAGCAGCAGAATGTTTGAACTTTGAATTACAATTATATGTTACACAACAACACTTTAAAACTTTTGTACACATAATACACAAAAAGTCAGGGAAGTTGTTTGGATGTAGATATGGATGCAGCCATGGCAAAAAATGACACATTAAACATGCAAAAGTGTTAGAACCTCTCTCTACATTGAAATTGGAGGGAAAATATCAGTAACATTCCTTTACATTGATATTTCTAAATCACGTGAGCCAAATGTAATTAAATCCTTATGAGTGACAGAGCTCACATTTGACAGTTCTCAGAAAAGCATCTTATCTATGTCTTCCACTGTGCAAAATGTGGATATCTCATGTTCCAGGAATAAAATAAGACCCGAAGAGTGCTTGGGCCCTCGGGCTATGCCTTAAGTCCAGCAGGTTGATAAGAAAGTGTCCTGGGGCCAGGCACACCTAATTTTCTCTTCACATGACTCTGCAACATGAGTCCTCTCCATTCACTCTTACTCATAATAAATAAAAAGGGCATGGGAAACTCAAACCGTCAAAACAAGGCCCTGTGACAAAGAGTATAAGGAAGGATTAATGGCTATCCCTAATATTTGTCCTCATTTCCACACCTGTGGACACAAGCGTGTCCTCAGCTGGCACACATATTCTCTAGCTCTTGTGTCCATGGCTCTACATGCACTGCATACCACTTATTTATTAAATATGTGAGTATAGAATACCAGCCATCAGCAAGACAGAGCATAAATGATTACACTGCCACTCAACTGTAGGATCCTAAGCTCTTTGGTTCAGTTCTAACTTTGGGTAATTCTTGATATGAGGTGTTCCCTGTGTGTACGTGTGGGTTTCCTACAGAATATCCAGTTTCCTCCCACAGTCCAAATACACATGCTGGTAGGTGAATTGGCTGTGTGAAACTGTCCACGGGTGTGTGTGTGAGTGTGACTGGGTGAGTGTGTGAAACTGTCCACAGGTGTGTGTGTGAGTGACGGGGTGAGTGTGTGAAACTGTCCACAGGTGTGTGTGTGAGTGACGGGGTGAGTGTGTGAAACTGTCCACAGGTGTGTGTGTGAGTGACGGGGTGAGTGTGTGAAACTGTCCACAGGTGTGAGTGTGTGTGAAACTGTCCACAGGTGTGAGTGTGTGAGTGACTGGGTGAGTGTGTGAAACTGTCCACAGCTGTGAGTGTGTGAGTGACAGAGTGAGTGTGTGAAACTGTCCACAGGTGTGAGTGTGAGAGTGACCGGATGAGTGTGTGAAACTGTCCACAAGTGTGTGTGTCAGAGTGACTGGGTGAGTGTGTGAAACTGTGCACAGGTGTGAGTGTGTGAGTGACTGGGTGAGTGTGTGAAACTGTCCACAGGTGTGAGTGACTGGGTGAGTGTGTGAAACTGTCCACAGGTGTGAGTGTGTGAGTGACTGGGTGAGTGTGTGAAACTGTCCACAGCTGTGAGTGTGTGAGTGACAGAGTGAGTGTGTGAAATTGTCCACAGGTGTGAGTGTGAGAGTGACCGGATGAGTGTGTGAAACTGTCCACAAGTGTGTGTGTCAGAGTGACTGGGTGAGTGTGTGAAACTGTGCACAGGTGTGAGTGTGTGAGTGACTGGGTGAGTGTGTGAAACTGTCCACAGGTGTGAGTGACTGGGTGAGTGTGTGAAACTGTCCACAGGTGTGAGTGTATGAATGACAGGGTGAGTGTGTGAAACTGTCCACAAGTGTGAGTGTGTGAGTGACTGGGTGAGTGTGTGAAACTGTCCACAGGTGTGAGTGTGGGAGTGACTGGGTGAGTGTGTGAAACTGTCCACAGGTACGAGTGTGTGACTGGGTGAATGTGTGAAACTGCCCACATGTGTGAGTGTGTGAGTGACTGGGTGAGTGTGTGAAACTGTCCACAGGTGTGAGTGTGTGAGTGACTGGGTGAGTGTGTGAAACTGTCCACAGGTGTGAGTGTGTGAGTGACAGGGTGAGTGTGTGAAACTGTCCACAGGTGTGAGTGTGTGAGTGACTGGGTGAGTGTGTGAAACTGTCCACAGGTGTGAGTGTGTGAAACTGTCCACAGGTGTGAGTGTGTGAGTGACAGGGTGAGTGTTTGAAACTGTCCACAGGTGTGTGTGTGTGTGAGAGTGACTGGGTGAGTGTGTGAAACTGTCCACAGGTGTGAATGTGTGAGTGACAGAGTAAGTGTGTGAGATTGTCCACAGATGTGTGAGAGTGACTGGGTGAGTGTGTTAGATTGTCCACAGATGTGTGAGAGTGACTGGGTGAGTGTGTGAGATTCTCCACAGACGTGTGAGAGTGACTGGGTGAGTGTGTGAGATTCTCCACAGACGTGTGAGAGTGACTGGGTGAGTGTGTGAGATTCTTCACAGACGTGTGAGAGTGACCGGGTGAGTGTGTGAGATTGTCCACAGATGTGTGAGAGTGACTGGGTGAGTGTGTGAGATTGTCCACAATGTAAGTGTGTGAGACTGGGTGAGTGTGTGAAACTGTCTACAGCTGTGAGTGTGTGAGTGACTGGGTGAGTGTGTAAAACTGTCCACAGGTGTGTGTGTGTGAGTGACTGGGTGAGTGTGTAAAACTGTCCACAGGTGTGAGTGTGTGAGTGACACTGTGAGTGTGTGAAACTGTCCACAGGTGTGAGTGTGTGAGTGACTGGGTGAGTGTGTGAAACTGTCCACAGGTGTGAGTGTGTGAAACTGTCCACAGGTGTGAGTGTGTGAGTGACAGGGTGAGTGTGTGAAACTGTCCACAGGTACGAGTGTGTGACTGGGTGAATGTGTGAAACTGCCCACATGTGTAAGTGTGTGAGTGACTGGGTGAATGTGTGAAACTGCCCACATGTGTGAGTGTGTGAGTGACTGGGTGAGTGTGTGAAACTGTCCACAGCTGTGAGTGTGTGAGTGACTGGGTGAGTGTGTGAAACTGTCCACAGGTGTGAGTGTGTGAAACTGTCCACAGGTGTGAGTGTGTGAGTGACAGGGTGAGTGTTTGAAACTGTCCACAGGTGTGAGTGTGTGAGTGACTGGGTGAGTGTGTGAAACTGTCCACAGGTGTGAGTGTGTGAAACTGTCCACAGGTGTGAGTGTGTGAGTGACAGGGTGAGTGTTTGAAACTGTCCACAGGTGTGTGTGTGTGTGTGTGTGAGTGACTGGGTGAGTGTGTGAAATTGTCCACAGGTGTGAATGTGTGAGTGAGATTGTCCACAGATGTGTGAGAGTGACTGGATGAGTGTGTGAGATTGTCCACAGACATGTGAGAGTGACTGGCTGAGTGTGTGAGATTCTCCACAGATGTGTGAGAGTGACTGGGTGAGTGTGTGAAACTGTCCACAGGTGTGAGTGTGTGAAACTGTCCACAGGTACGAGTGTGTGACTGGGTGAATGTGTGAAACTGCCGACATGTGTGAGTGTGTGAGTGACTGGGTGAATGTGTGAAACTGCCCACATGTGTGAGTGTGTGAGTGACTGGGTGAGTGTGTGAAACTGTCCACAGCTGTGAGTGTGTGAGTGACTGGGTGAGTGTGTGAAACTGTCCACAGGTGTGAGTGTGTGAAACTGTCCACAGGTGTGAGTGTGTGAGTGACAGGGTGAGTGTTTGAAACTGTCCACAGGTGTGAGTGTGTGAGTGACTGGGTGAGTGTGTGAAACTGTCCACAGGTGTGAGTGTGTGAAACTGTCCACAGGTGTGAGTGTGTGAGTGACAGGGTGAGTGTTTGAAACTGTCCACAGGTGTGTGTGTGTGTGTGTGAGTGACTGGGTGAGTGTGTGAAACTGTCCACAGGTGTGAATGTGTGAGTGAGATTGTCCACAGATGTGTGAGAGTGACTGGATGAGTGTGTGAGATTGTCCACAGACATGTGAGAGTGACTGGCTGAGTGTGTGAGATTCTCCACAGATGTGTGAGAGTGACTGGGTGAGTGTGTGAGATTCTCCACAGACGTGTGAGAGTGACTGGGTGAGTGTGTGAGATTGTCCACAATGTAAGTGTGTGAGACTGGGTGAGTGTGTGAAACTGTCCACAGGTGTGAGTGTGTGAGTGAATGGGTGAGTGTGTAAAACTGTCCACAGGTGTGAGTGTGTGAGTGACATTGTGAGTGTGTGAAACTGTCCACAGGTGTGAGTGTGTGAGTGACTGGGTGAGTGTGTGAAACTGTCCACAGGTGTGAGTGTGAGTGACAGGGTGAGTGTGTAAGACTGTCCACAGGTGTGAATGTGTGAGCGACAGAGTAAGAGTGTGAGATTCTCCACAGACGTGTGAGAGTGACTGGGTGAGTGTGTGAGATTCTCCACAGATGTGTATAAAATGTGATAATAAAATTGAGAATATTAGACAACAAACTCTAGCCACAGGATCAAATCCATCCTGGCTGCCACCTGATGTGAATGAAATAAAACATAATATAACTGTAAAAGAAAGACTTGAAACCTTTTGCCCACTCCCACAATTAGAACTAGAGAAGATTATCACCTCCGCAAACTGTACAACTTGCACACTTGATACAATTCCCACAAAGTTGCTCAAAGAAGTACTACCAGCTATTATTGATCCTCTTTTAACTATAGTAAACTCATCCCTTAGTCTGGGCCATGTACCCAAAGCTTTTAAACTAGCAGTTATTAAACCTATGATCAAGAAACCAAATCTTGATGCTAGTACACTGTCTAATTACAGGCCTATTTCTAATTTGCCATTTCTGTCTAAGATCTTAGAAAAAGCTGTGGCCCAACAACTTAGTTCATATCTACATAAGAATCATATATATGAAAAATACCAATCTGGATTCAGGCAACATCATAGTACAGAGACAGCTCTAGTCAAGATAACAAATGATCTTCTTCTTGCCTCTGATCAAGGCCACGTATCCCTGTTGGTGCTTCTTGACCTAAGCGCAGCCTTCGATACAATAGACCACAATATTCTCATAGAAAGGTTAGAAAACATGGTTGGAATCACAGGGACAGCCCTATTATGGTTTAAATCTTACTTAACGGAACGTTATCAATTCGTAAAAGTAAACAATCTAAATTCAAATTATTCTAAAGTAAGATTTGGAATTCCACAAGGCTCTATTTTAGGACCATTATTATTTACATTATACATGTTACCGCTAGGCACAGTTATAAGAAACCATGACATTAACTTTCACTGTTACGCAGACGACACACAATTGTATATTTCAGCCAAGCCCGATGACAAACACAGATTAAAGAAAATAGAGGACTGTGTAAAAGACGTGAAAGGCTGGATGTTGCGTAATTTCCTCCTCCTAAACAGCAACAAAACAGAGGTCCTGCTTTTGGGTCCAAAAGTGACAAGAAATAAATTATCAGACTTAATTTTAAATCTAGCTAACTTTCCAGTTAAACCTGGTTCAGCAGCAAAAAATCTTGGTGTCATAATTGACCCGGATTTATCATTTGATCAACACATAGGTAGTATCACTAGGACAGCTTTTTTACATCTTCGCAATATTGCTAAGATTAGAAATGCCTTATCCCTTCAGGACGCAGAAACATTAGTACATGCCTTTATTACTTCAAGGCTTGACTACTGTAACGCACTACTGTCAGGATGCACCAGCAGCAATTTAAGAAAACTTCAACTAGTTCAAAATGCTGCAGCTAGGGTCCTCACTAAAACTAGAAAATTTGAACATATCAGCCCAGTTTTATCATCACTTCATTGGCTGCCTGTTAAATTCCGCATTGACTACAAAATTTTGTTATTAACATATAAAGCTCTACATGGGCTTGCTCCTGAATATCTTCAAGATACAATTTCCTATTATGAGCCTCCACGTTCACTCAGATCACAGAATACTGGATTTTTAAATGTTCCCAGAATTCAGAAGGCCTCAGCTGGGGGAAGAGCCTTTTCTTATAAAGCCCCCCAACTCTGGAATGATCTTCCAGAAAATGTTCGGGACTCAGACACAGTCGCAATCTTCAAATGTAGGCTAAAAACTCATTTGTTTAGTTTATCATTTGGTAGCTAATGCTCCCCCATAGATAAAGGCGGCAGATCCGGGGGGTCCATGGACACAGGGAATTATAGTAAACTGAGACGCTGGTGCTGTCGTCCCGCCGCTTCTCGCGATCACTCAGGTTTGTTGACGGTGGAGCGGAGGGATGCCAGTGTTTCAGGATGCTCCCGTGTCTGTGTGTCCTCCTGGTTCTCTCCTTTTAGTTAATGCTGTAATAGTCAGATCTGCCGGAGTCATTAGCCACACTCTGGAAATTTTCATATTTTCTACTTTACAAACACAAAACAGTTCAAAACTAATTCCATCCCTTTACATCTTTCCGAGTAAACGACTGCCCACCTGTCTGTCTGGACACTGATGGATGACTGTCGAGATCCTCCTCCATGCTTCAGACCAGCTGCCCACGCTCCAGCAACCACCAAGTGCCTTGAAGCTGTCCCTACACTGAAGTTCTCATGGACTACTAACTATCATCACCAGTAGATTGACCAGAGGAGGATGGGTCACCCCTTGTGAGCCTTGGTTCCTCCCAAGGTTTCTTCCTCAGCTGGGGGAGTTTTTCCTTGCCACTGTCGCCCCTGGCTTGCTCACTTGAGGGTTTTACATTTGTCTTTACATTTCATGTCAAATCTTGTCTTACTGGAATTCTGTGAAGCTGCTTTGTGACAACATCAGTTGTGAAAAGCGCTATATAAATAAATTTGATTTGATTTGATGTGTGAGAGTGACTGGGTGAGTGTGTGAGATTCTCCACAGATGTGTGAGAGTGACTGGGTGAGTGTGTGAGATTGTCCACAATGTAAGTGTGTGAGACTGGGTGAGTCTGTAATAACCTGTGATGGACTGGCAGTCCAGCATGATTTCCTGCCTTGCACCCAATGATTCAGAGTAGATTTCGGACCCACTTGGACCATGAATAAATAATTAATATGACGAACAAAACTAAATTCTACTCAAGATGTCAATCATTCAAGGCCTTTTATGAGAGAGGAAATCCGTCTTTAGAAATGTTGTATGTACATCTATAGAATCATAATGAATACTGTGATTAAAAAAACAAAGAAGAGCTTAAGGAGAAAATATCTTATTTCTGCGGAGTTAAACAGCCCAACAGAGGTGTCCATTTCACTCAGACACATTGTGTTACAGAATGTAAACATTACCCTTTACTTTGACTATGAACCCTACTATCACTAAGTCTAACCCTAGTGAAGAACGCAGATAGGAGCTCAGGCAAGTTTTGGGAAATATATATGAAACATAAAATTTGTCAAGGTAAATATCAGAGTTAACCCATTTAATCCCAAATGTTTTCCAGACATATAAATAACCAATTTATATGTGATTATTAACCTTAGGGCGGCATGCTGGCTCAGCAGGTAGTGTCGCTGTCACACAGCTCCAGGAACCTGGGGTTGGTGGTTTGAGTCCCGCTCCGGGTGACTGTCTGTGAGGAGTGTGGTGTGTTCTCCCTGTGTCTGCATGGGATTCCTCCAGGTGCTCGTTTCCTCCCACAGTCCAAAAACACATGTTGGTAGGTGGATTGGCGACTTAAAAGTGTTCATAGGTGTAAGTGTGTGAGTGTGTGTTGTCCTGTGAAGGACTGGCATCCCCTTCTTGGTGTGTTCCCACCTTGCACCCATTGATTCTGGATAGGCTCAGGACCCACCGCGACCCTGAACTGGATAAGCGGTTTCAAAAACAGTTGTCCCCTATTTATGTTAAAATACTCTATTAACCTATTTGTTTTTTTGTTTGTTTTTTTGAGGGCTTCGATGCAGTCATCCTCTTCTTGTGGTGCAACAGTTCTGGTCATGTGACAGTTTACTCTGAACATGTGACATGGCACATATTTCACTGAGATACTTTCTTATTTATATATCTGTGCTGGAATATTAAGAAAATATAGAAAATATATCGAATGAATGAACATATTTTTCAGGAACATATTTAGAGCTACAAAAAATAATAATAATAAAATTTACGGTCACTGTTGTGACAGATGGGATTTCATTCCCTTGATCTGTATGTGTGTTCTAAAGAGCATATTCTATCTAAAGCAGTTTGTATTGTTTTAGACCAGGCATTATATTTTTAGAGAGAAATGTTCTGATCTTGAAGTCTGGCTGTTTTTGGTTATTTGCATTTGTCCATTAATTTGGGCTGACCAGAGGTTGGAGGCTTGGAACAGACTGTGGACTGTCAGTAAACAGATGATAGTTAGTCATTAACACAATTTAAACACCACATCAAGCATTCCTGCTCCCTCTATATTTTTCAGCATACGTAAGTAAGTAAAATGGTTATTTGGTTTTGGATCATATTAATTTAGCAGTTCTGTGTATTCTCTAACCAGTGTATGGTTTTGTGAATGAAAAAGTTCAGATCTTGTTAAGGTTACTTCTGTAGTGTTGACGACTGGGGATTAAAGACAAGACAGGACTACACTTAGTCAACTTACTTAAGTGATGGTGATGCCTGTGTTTCTTTATGTATCTATAATCTAAGGAGGAATCAGACTGTATTAATCTGTTCTTTATCTGGTAAGAGGAATCTGCCTTTACTTTTTAAAACTAGATGCAGTAATTAATTTATAGAGCGTTGTGTGATTGTTGTTTCATACATGTTCTACTATGGACAATATATGCGTATAGTATGGGATTAAATTGCAGTAATTTACTATGATAGTAATAATGTTGTTTAGGTTAACTGTTACACTATGTAACCACTATATCTTTGGTAACATAAGGATTTCGATCTCGTTCTGTCTAAGGTTTGTGACAATGGCGAGGAGATACTTCCTCTGCTTTATTTTGCTGAATGTCCTCTGGGATTCTACAGCTCTCAGCACATCAAGTAGGCTGGCAAATTTTGATATTTCATATTAAATCAATGGCATATTTAATGAGTTCAATCCTTGGTTAATCTAACTGAAATAAATGTGTGGCAAAATTGTTCAAGACTAACCAAGAAACTATTGATCTGTTTGTTGGAAGGTGAAAAAAGATTCTCATGACTCTCTACATTTGTCAGAATAAGTGATATTTAAAACAAATAGTAAATCAATCTGATTATTAATTATTTTACTAAATAAATAAATATTTAACATTAATATATAAACATGGACTAATAACAAATGAAAAATAAAAAATAAGAATTTAAACAAATAAATGAATAAACAGAGGAATTGCTTTGTGGACTGTTTTATTATAAATAGAGGATATTAAACAATGTTAGTTCAGACTTAAAAGTGCTTTTGAACAAACATTTGCATGTATAGCCCTTTGTTGAATTCTCTCACTCTCTCTTTTTGTCCTGTCTCTTTTATGTATTAGTTTTCTACAGTAGCCCAAATGCTCATATGCTCCTGCGCACCAAAAGAGCTAACAGTTTCCTGGAAGAACTCAAGCCTCCGTCACTGGAGCGAGAGTGTGTGGAGGAGCGCTGTGATTTCGAGGAGGCCAGAGAGATCTTCCAGACCAGAGAGACCACGGTCAGTCACTGATATCACTTGAACATCTTATGCTAATGGTCAAATACCTGACTCTGTTTGTTTTCATTACAGCTGGAGTTCTGGACTCAGTATGTAGGTGAGTATGTATCTTCTCTCTGTTTTTAAAGCTATACTGTGGCACCATACTCAAAACACTACAGTCTAGTGTTATGTATGTCAGATGGCAACCAGTGCATCCCAAACCCCTGCCAGAATGGGCCTTGTGTGGATCAGTACCAGTCCTATGTTTGCAACTGCAACCCTGGCTTTGAAGGAAAACACTGTCAAATACGTGAGTCCACATTTACAGTTTCATCAGAGACTATAAGAGATGTGAAAGGCAAATGTCATTTCAGGTCAAGGTGAGTGGTCTTTATAGTCATTCCCCAGTATGTTAAAAACATGTAAACAAGCCTGGTGCTAGAAATGGAGTTACAGTGTGTTCAGATATGTGGAAAAGCAAATTTAGTTACAACCCAGATATCATTGTCAGATGGTGAAATGACACTGACAGAATGATTTTGGGTGGAAAGGTTTTATCAGAAAAAACTACAAGCCATATAAGTGCACTTTGCAGGTTTGTCATTAAGAACTGTATCTCATCTGTAGCATCACATGCATCATTGGAAAGGGACAACTCTAACCCCCCCACACTGGCCTGTTATTATTTAGATAGTGGGCCATTCCCAGCACAGTTGTGACACTGACGTTTTAATGGCAGAGTAGTGTGTAGTCCACTGGTACTTTTCCAAAGTGTTAAAAGTGTGTGAAGGTGGATTACAGTGAAAGCTGGATGGCATTCTGAGAGTCATGTGTTGCCTGTCCCACAGAAATCACAGCCTTTAACTGCTCAGTTAACAATGGGGACTGTGACCATAACTGCCACGAGAGGAAGGAAAAAAATGGACGTTTCTGCAGCTGCGTCCAAGGATACCAACTCCACGAAAACTACAAAGAGTGTACTCCAAAAAGTGAGGATATGTGCTCATACCTTCTCTCATTTTAGCTGAATATAAATGAACAACTGAGTGCTAATATGAGTGTGAATGCCGAATCATTTCAAAATCACAGAAGGCTTTATGTGAATACAGATTAAATATAACTTCTGTATTCAATGATTCATGGTTTCTCTCTGCATTCCAGATCAAGATTCCTGTGGGCAGATTTTGATCGCCAAGTCAGTTTACAGTACGAAGTCCAAGTCAGTTATAACACCATGGCTCATGGGTGGTGAGGTTGGCAGAAAGGGAGACAGTCCCTGGCAGGTAGAGTAATTGTATAGACTAGTGCATCATTACATGATTAGGACATGCATGATAATGACCTGTATTGTGAGAAAAAAAACTGCATTTGTAACATTAGGTCATTATGGTACCACTGATCTGTGTATGTGCTCTCTAGGCTCTTATATTGAATGCCAAAGGAAAGTTTCACTGTGGGGGTGTCTTGATTGATGAAAGCTGGGTCCTCACTGCTGCCCACTGTCTTGAGACAAGTCTTCGGTTCAGTGTCAGACTAGGTTTGTTCTTCTTTTGTTCTAAATCAGATGGTTTTTAATGTTGCCGTTACATGATATTGAAGGGTGACCACTCACAGGTGCAAATAGCTGTTCAGGCTAATATTGTGCCCCTGTGAAACAGACACTGAATACACCAAACCTGAACTGTCACCCTCTAGTGCCTGACATAGACATTGATGTTAACATTTCTGTCTCTTTAGGTGACTATTTGCGATTTGTGAATGAAGGAAGTGAAGTGACCATCCCTGTGTCCAAGATTATCCCTCATCCAAAGTACAACCCTTTGACAGTAGACAACGACATAGCTCTCCTTCGTCTAGCCACTCCAGTGAAATTCAACCAATACATCCTGCCTGCGTGCCTACCAAGCCGCAGCCTTGCAGAGCGTGTGCTTCACCTCAACGGGACCCAAACGGTGGTGACCGGCTGGGGCAAACAAAACGAGACAGCGTCCCACTACAGCCGGGCTCTTGGCTACATCACCGTTCCCTTGGTGGATCATGCAGAGTGTGCCCGCCACATGGTCAATAACTTGACCCAGAATGTGCTTTGCGCTGGAATTATAGGCAAGGTTAGGGATGCCTGTGAGGGAGACAGTGGTGGTCCCATGATGACCCTGTACCACAACACATGGTTCCTCATAGGCCTAGTGTCCTGGGGCGAAGGATGTGGCCGTACGGACAAACTGGGCATCTACACCAAAGTCGCCAACTATCTGGAATGGATTGACAACACCCGGAAAGATGTGACAGTCCCTTGATCAATTACTGGGATTACAACTCTACTGTGCACTCACCATGTTCACTTGTTGGGCTTCTTGTTTACTATGTCAGGGTGGTAACACGGCTGCACAACACTGTGTATGTTAATCATTTTTCAGCCTTAGCAATACTGAAATCACAGAAGGATGCAATATGTATACATTCCCTCCAGCGCATCACAATTTTTTTTTACTGTGTGCTATTGCAAATCATTGTCCCAGATGAGTGTCTGTGTTCAGTGGGAATCAAGCTATTCTTGCAATGCAGTCCTACAAATGTAGGTTATTACATTAATTCATGTAATTCAGTATACACTGAATCACTAAATATTGCAATTGTGACTGAGGAAACACTCAGTCACTGAGGAAAGTGTGAGAGTGACTGGGTGAGTGTGTGAGATTCTCCACAGACGTGTGAGAGTGACTGGGTGAGTGTGTGAGATTCTCCACAGACATGTGAGAGTGACTGGGTGAGTGTGTGAGATTCTCCACAGATGTGTGAGAGTGACTTGGTGAGTGTGTGAGATTCTCCACAGACATGTGAGAGTGACTGGGTGAGTGTGTGACATTCTCCACAGACGTGTGAGAGTGACTGGGTGAGTGTGTGAGATTGTTCACAATGTAAGTGTGTGAGACTGGGTGAGTCTGTAATGCCCTGTGATGAACTGGCAGTCCAACATGTTTTCCTGCCTTGCACACAATGATTCAGAGTAGGTTTCGGACCCACTTGGACCCTGACCATAATGAAAGCCTTACAGAAGATGAATATATGAATAAATAATTAATATGACGAACAAAACTAAATTCTACTCAAGATGTCAATCATTCAAGGCCTTTTATGAGAGAGGAAATCTCTCTTTAGAAATGTTGTATGTACATCTATAGAATCATAATGAATACTGTGATTAAAAAAACAAAGAAGAGCTTAAGGAGAAATTATCTTATTTCTGCGGAGTTAAACAGCCCAACAGAGGTGTCCATTTCACTCAGACACATTGTGTTGCAGAATGTAAACATTACCCTTTACTTTTGACTATGAACCTATCACTATCACTAAGTCTAACCCTAGTGAAGAACGCAGATAGGAGCTCAGGCAAGTTTTGGGAAATATATATGAAACATAAAATTTGTCAAGGTAAATATCAGAGTTAACCCATTTAATCCCAAATGTTTTCCAGACATATAAATAACCAATTTATATGTGATTATTAACCTTAGGGCGGCATGCTGGCTCAGCAGGTAGTGTCGCTGTCACACAGCTCCAGGAACCTGGGGTTGGTGGTTTGAGTCCCGCTCCGGGTGACTGTCTGTGAGGAGTGTGGTGTGTTCTCCCTGTGTCTGCATGGGATTCCTCCAGGTGCTCGTTTCCTCCCACAGTCCAAAAACACATGTTGGTAGGTGGATTGGCGACTTAAAAGTGTTCATAGGTGTAAGTGTGTGAGTGTGTGTTGTCCTGTGAAGGACTGGCATCCCCTTCTTGGTGTGTTCCCACCTTGCACCCATTGATTCTGGATAGGCTCAGGACCCACCGCGACCCTGAACTGGATAAGCGGTTTCAAAAACAGTTGTCCCCTATTTATGTTAAAATACTCTATTAACCTATTTGTTTTTTTGTTTGTTTTTTTGAGGGCTTCGATGCAGTCATCCTCTTCTTGTGGTGCAACAGTTCTGGTCATGTGACAGTTTACTCTGAACATGTGACATGGCACATATTTCACTGAGATACTTTCTTATTTATATATCTGTGCTGGAATATTAAGAAAATATAGAAAATATATCGAATGAATGAACATATTTTTCAGGAACATATTTAGAGCTACAAAAAATAATAATAATAAAATTTACGGTCACTGTTGTGACAGATGGGATTTCATTCCCTTGATCTGTATGTGTGTTCTAAAGAGCATATTCTATCTAAAGCAGTTTGTATTGTTTTAGACCAGGCATTATATTTTTAGAGAGAAATGTTCTGATCTTGAAGTCTGGCTGTTTTTGGTTATTTGCATTTGTCCATTAATTTGGGCTGACCAGAGGTTGGAGGCTTGGAACAGACTGTGGACTGTCAGTAAACAGATGATAGTTAGTCATTAACACAATTTAAACACCACATCAAGCATTCCTGCTCCCTCTATATTTTTCAGCATACGTAAGTAAGTAAAATGGTTATTTGGTTTTGTGAATGAAAAAGTTCAGATCTTGTTAAGGTTACTTCTGTAGTGTTGACGACTGGGGATTAAAGACAAGACAGGACTACACTTAGTCAACTTACTTAAGTGATGGTGATGCCTGTGTTTCTTTATGTATCTATAATCTAAGGAGGAATCAGACTGTATTAATCTGTTCTTTATCTGGTAAGAGGAATCTGCCTTTACTTTTTAAAACTAGATGCAGTAATTAATTTATAGAGCGTTGTGTGATTGTTGTTTCATACATGTTCTACTATGGACAATATATGCGTATAGTATGGGATTAAATTGCAGTAATTTACTATGATAGTAATAATGTTGTTTAGGTTAACTGTTACACTATGTAACCACTATATCTTTGGTAACATAAGGATTTCGATCTCGTTCTGTCTAAGGTTTGTGACAATGGCGAGGAGATACTTCCTCTGCTTTATTTTGCTGAGTGTCCTCTGGGATTCTACAGCTCTCAGCACATCAAGTAGGCTGGCAAATTTTGATATTTCATATTAAATCAATGGCATATTTAATGAGTTCAATCCTTGGTTAATCTAACTGAAATAAATGTGTGGCAAAATTGTTCAAGACTAACCAAGAAACTATTGATCTGTTTGTTGGAAGGTGAAAAAAGATTCTCATGACTCTCTACATTTGTCAGAATAAGTGATATTTAAAACAAATAGTAAATCAATCTGATTATTAATTATTTTACTAAATAAATAAATATTTAACATTAATATATAAACATGGACTAATAACAAATGAAAAAAAAAAAATAAGAATTTAAACAAATAAATGAATAAACAGAGGAATTGCTTTGTGGACTGTTTTATTATAAATAGAGGATATTAAACAATGTTAGTTCAGACTTAAAAGTGCTTTTGAACAAACATTTGCATGTATAGCCCTTTGTTGAATTCTCTCTCTCTCTCTTTTTGTCCTGTCTCTTTTATGTATTAGTTTTCTACAGTAGCCCAAATGCTCATATGCTCCTGCGCACCAAAAGAGCTAACAGTTTCCTGGAAGAACTCAAGCCTCCGTCACTGGAGCGAGAGTGTGTGGAGGAGCGCTGTGATTTCGAGGAGGCCAGAGAGATCTTCCAGACCAGAGAGACCACGGTCAGTCACTGATATCACTTGAACATCTTATGCTAATGGTCAAATACCTGACTCTGTTTGTTTTCATTACAGCTGGAGTTCTGGACTCAGTATGTAGGTGAGTATGTATCTTCTCTCTGTTTTTAAAGCTATACTGTGGCACCATACTCAAAACACTACAGTCTAGTGTTATGTATGTCAGATGGCAACCAGTGCATCCCAAACCCCTGCCAGAATGGGCCTTGTGTGGATCAGTACCAGTCCTATGTTTGCAACTGCAACCCTGGCTTTGAAGGAAAACACTGTCAAATACGTGAGTCCACATTTACAGTTTCATCAGAGACTATAAGGGATGTGAAAGGCAAATGTCATTTCAGGTCAAGGTGAGTGGTCTTTATAGTCATTCCCCAGTATGTTAAAAACATGTAAACAAGCCTGGTGCTAGAAATGGAGTTACAGTGTGTTCAGATATGTGGAAAAGCAAATTTAGTTACAACCCAGATATCATTGTCAGATGGTGAAATGACACTGACAGAATGATTTTGGGTGGAAAGGTTTTATCAGAAAAAACTACAAGCCATATAAGTGCACTTTGCAGGTTTGTCATTAAGAACTGTATCTCATCTGTAGCATCACATGCATCATTGAAAAGGGACAACTCTAACCCCCCCACACTGGCCTGTTATTATTTAGATAGTGGGCCATTCCCAGCACAGTTGTGACACTGACGTTTTAATGGCAGAGTAGTGTGTAGTCCACTGGTACTTTTCCAAAGTGTTAAAAGTGTGTGAAGGTGGATTACAGTGAAAGCTGGATGGCATTCTGAGAGTCATGTGTTGCCTGTCCCACAGAAATCACATCCTTTAACTGCTCAGTTAACAATGGGGACTGTGACCATAACTGCCACGAGAGGAAGGAAAAAAATGGACGTTTCTGCAGCTGCGTCCAAGGATACCAACTCCACGAAAACTACAAAGAGTGTACTCCAAAAAGTGAGGATATGTGCTCATACCTTCTCTCATTTTAGCTGAATATAAATGAACAACTGAGTGCTAGTATGAGTGTGAATGTCAAATCATTTCAAAATCACAGAAGGCTTTCCTTTATGTGAATACAGAATATACACAACTTCTGTATTCAATGATTCATGGTTTCTCTCTGCATTCCAGATCAAGATTCCTGTGGGCAGATTTTGATCGCCAAGTCAATTTACAGTACGAAGCCCAAGTCAGTTATAACACCATGGCTCATGGTTGGTAAGGTTGGCAGAAAGGGAAACAGTCCCTGGCAGGTAGAGTAATTGTATAGACTAGTGCATCATTACATGATTAGGACATGCATGATAATGACCTGTATTGTGAGAAAAAAAACTGCATTTGTAATATTAGGTCATGATGGTACAATCCGGATTCCAAAAAAGTTGGGACACTAAACAAATTGTGAATAAAAACTGAATGCAATGATGTGGAGGTGCCAACATCTAATATTATATTCACAAATCACAGATCAAAAGTTTTAACTGAGAGAATGTATCATTTTAATATGATAATATGTATACATATTAAATATGTTGTTTCAAAATTTCATGGCATCAATAAATCCCAAAAAAGTTGGGACAAGGCCATTTTTTACCACTGTGTGGCATCCCCCCTTCTTCTTTCAACACTCAACAGACGTCTGGGAACAGAGGAGACCATTTTCTCAAGTTTAGAAATAGGAATGCTCTCCCATTCATGTCTAATACAGGCCTCTAACTGTTCAATCGTCTTGGGCCTTCTTTGTTGCACTTTCCTCTTTATGATGCGCCAAATGTTCTCTATAGGTGACAGATCTGGACTGCAGGCTGCCATTTCAGTCCCTGGATCCTTCTCCTACGTAGCCATGATGTTGTGATTGTTCCAGAATGTGGTCTGGCATTATCTTGTTGAAAAATGCAGGGTGTTCCCTGAAAGAGATGACGTCTAGATGGGAGCATATGTTGTTCTAGAACCTGAACATAGTTCTCTGCATTAATGGTGCCTTTCCAAACATGCAAGCTGCCCATGCCACAAGCACTCATGCAACCCCACACCATCAGTGATGGAGGCTTCTGAACGGAGCGTTGATAACAACTTGGGTTATCCTTGTCCTCTCTGGTCCGGATGACATGGCGTGCCAGTGTTCCATAAAGAACTTCAAATGGTGACTCATCTGACCACAGAACAGTCTTCCATTTTGTCACACTCCATTTTAAAAGATGCCTGGTTCAGTGCAAATGTCTAAGCTTGTGGAGCTTGCTTAGAAATGGCTTCCTCTTTGCCCTGTAAAGTTACAGCTGGCAACGGCGGACGGCACAGTGGATTGTGTTCACTGACAATGCTTTCTGGAAGTATTCCTGAACCCATTCTGTTATTTCCTTGACAGTGGCATTCCTGTTTGAGGTGCAGTGACGTTTAACGGCTGGAGATCACGAGCATCCAGTAGAGTTTTACGGCCTTGACCCTTACGCACAGCAATTGTTCCAGATTCTCTGAATCTTTTGATGATGTTATGCACGGTTGATGATGATAACTTAAAAGTCTTTGCTATTTTACGCTGGGTAACACCATTCTGGTATTGCTGCACTTTCTTTCTTTCTTTCTGCGCAACAATGGTGGAATTGGTGATCCTCTTACCATCTTGGCTTCAGAGAGACACTGACACTGTAAGAAGCTCTTTTTATACCCAATCATGTTGTCAATTGACCTAATTAGTGTTAACTGGCCTTCCAGCTGTTCATTATATGCTCAATTTCCTTTTTCCAGCCACTTATTTCTACTTGTCCCAACTTTTTGGGATTTGTTGACACTGTGAAATTTTGAATCAACATATTTTTCCTTTAAAATGTTACATTTACTCAGATTAAACTTTTGATCTGTCATCTATGTTCTATTAGGAATAAAATATTGACATTTGCCATCTCCACATCATTGCATTCAGTTTTTATTCACAATTTGTTTAGTGTCCCAACTTTTTAGGAATCCGGTTTGTACCACTGATCTGTGTATGTGCTCTCTAGGCTCTTATATTGAATGCCAAAGGAAAGTTTCACTGTGGGGGCGTCTTGATTGATGAAAGCTGGGTCCTCACTGCTGCCCACTGTCTTGAGACAAGTCTTCGGTTCAGTGTCAGACTAGGTTTGTTCTTCTTTTGTTCTAAATCAGATGGTCTTTAATGTTGCCGTTACATGATATTGAAGGGTGACCACTCAAAGGTGCAAATAGCTGTCCAGGCTAATATTGTGCCCCTACGAAACAGACACTGAATACACCAAACCTGAACTGTCACCCTCTAGTGCCTGACATAGACATTGATGTTAACATTTCTGTCTCTTTAGGTGACTATTTGCGATTTGTGAATGAAGGAAGTGAAGTGACCATCCCTGTGTCCAAGATTATCCCTCATCCAAAGTACAACCCTTTGACAGTAGACAACGACATAGCTCTCCTTCGTCTAGCCACTCCAGTGAAATTCAACCAATACATCCTGCCTGCGTGCCTACCAAGCCGCAGCCTTGCAGAGCGTGTGCTTCACCTCAACGGGACCCAAACGGTGGTGACCGGCTGGGGAAAACAAGACGAGACAGCGCTCCACTACAGCTCGGCTCTTGGCTACATGAACATTCCCTTGGTGGATCATGCAGAGTGTGCCCGCCACATGGTCAATAATTTGACCCAGAATGTGCTTTGCGCTGGAATTATAGGGAGGGTCAGGGATGCCTGTGAGGGAGACAGTGGTGGTCCCATGATGACCCTGTACCACAACACATGGTTCCTCATAGGCCTAGTGTCCTGGGGCGAAGGATGTGGCCGTACGGACAAACTGGGCATCTACACCAAAGTCGCCAACTATCTGGAATGGATTGACAACACCCGGAAAGATGTGACAGTCCCTTGATCAATTACTGGGATTACAGCTCTACTGTGTGCTCACCATGTTCACTTGTTGGGCTTCTTGTTTACTATGTTAGGGTGGTAACAGGGCTGCACAACACTGTGTATGTTAATCATTTTTCAGCCTTAGCAATACTGAAATCACAGAAGGATGCAGTATGTATACATTCCCTCCAGCGCATCACAATTATTTTTTACTGTGTGCTATTGCCCCAGATTGTCCCAGATGAGTGTCTGTGTTCAGTGGGAATCAAGCTATTCTTGCAATGCAGTCCTACAAATGTAGGTTATTATACTAATTCATATAATTCAGTATACACTGAATCACTTAATATTGCAATTGTGACTGAGGAAACACTCAGTCACTGAGGAAAGCGTGAGAGTGACTGGGTGAGTGCGTGAGATTCTCCACAGATGTGTGAGAGTGACTGGGTGAGTGTGTGAGATTCTCCACAGATGTGTGAGGGTGACTGGGTGAATGTGTGAGAATCTCCACAGATGTGTGAGAGTGACTGGGTGAGTGTGTGAGATTCTCCACAGACGTGTGAGAGTGACTGGTGAGTGTGTGAGATTCTCCACAGATGTGTGAGAGTGACTGGGTGAGTGTGTGAGATTCTCCACAGATGTGTGAGAGTGACAGGGTGAGTGTGTGAGATTGTCCACAGATGTGTGAGAGTGACAGAGTGAGTGTGTGAGATTCTCCACAGACGTGTGAGAGTGACAGGGTGAGTGTGTGAGATTGTCCACAGATGTGTGAGAGTGACAGAGTGAGTGTGTGAGATTCTCCACAGACGTGTGAGAGTGACTGGGTGAGTGTGTGAGATTGTCCACAGATGTGTGAGAGTGACAGAGTGAGTGTGTGAGATTCTCCACAGACGTGTGAGAGTGACTGGGTGAGTGTGTGACACTCTCCACAGACGTGTGAGAGTGACTGGGTGAGTGTGTGAGATTGTCCACAATGTAAGTGTGTGAGACTGGGTGAGTCTGTAATGCCCTGTGATGAACTGGCAGTCCAACATGTTTTCCTGCCTTGCACACAATGATTCAGAGTAGGTTTCGGACCCACTTGGACCCTGACCATAATGAAAGCCTTACAGAAGATGAATATATGAATAAATAATTAATATGACGAACAAAGCTAAATTCTACTCAAGATGTCAATCATTCAAGGCCTTTTATGAGAGAGGAAATCTCTCTTTAGAAATGTTGTATGTACATCTATAGAATCATAATGAATACTGTGATTAAAAAAACAAAGAAGAGCTTAAGGAGAAAATATCTTATTTCTGCGGAGTTAAACAGCCCAACAGAGGTGTCCATTTCACTCAGACACATTGTGTTACAGAATGTAAACATTACCCTTTACTTTTGACTATGAACCCTACTATCACTAAGTCTAACCCTAGTGAAGAACGCAGATAGGAGCTCAGGCAAGTTTTGGGAAATATATATGAAACATAAAATTTGTCAAGGTAAATATCAGAGTTAACCCATTTAATCCCAAATGTTTTCCAGACATATAAATAACCAATTTATATGTGATTATTAACCTTAGGGCGGCATGCTGGCTCAGCAGGTAGTGTCACTGTCACACAGCTCCAGGAACCTGGGGTTGGTGGTTTGAGTCCCGCTCCGGGTGACTGTCTCCTTCTCCCTGTGTCTGCATGGGATTCCTCCAGGTGCTCGTTTCCTCCCACAGTCCAAAAACACATGTTGGTAGGTGGATTGGCGACTTAAAAGTGTTCATAGGTGTAAGTGTGTGAGTGTGTGTGTTGTCCTGTGAAGGACTGGCATCCCCTTCTTGGTGTGTTCCCACCTTGCACCCATTGATTCTGGATAGGCTCAGGACCCACCGCGACCCTGAACTGGATAAGCGGTTTCAAAAACAGTTGTCCTCTATTTACGTTAAAATACTCTATTAACCTATTTGTTTTTTTGTTGTTGTTGTTTTTTTGAGGGCTTCGATGCAGTCATCCTCTTCTTGTGGTGCAACAGTTCTGGTCATGTGACAGTTTACTCTGAACATGTGACATGGCACATATTTCACTGAGATACTTTCTTATTTATATATCTGTGCTGGAATATTAAGAAAATATAGAAAATATATCGAATGAATGAACATATTTTTCAGGAACATATTTAGAGCTACAAAAAATAATAATAATAAAATTTACGGTCACTGTTGTGACAGATGGGATTTCATTCCCTTGATCTGTATGTGTGTTCTAAAGAGCATATTCTATCTAAAGCAGTTTGTATTGTTTTAGACCAGGCATTATATTTTTAGAGAGAAATGTTCTGATCTTGAAGTCTGGCTGTTTTTGGTTATTTGCATTTGTCCATTAATTTGGGCTGACCAGAGGTTGGAGGCTTGGAACAGACTGTGGACTGTCAGTAAACAGATGATAGTTAGTCATTAACACAATTTAAACACCACATCAAGCATTCCTGCTCCCTTTATATTTTTCAGCATACGTAAGTAAGTAAAATGGTTATTTGGTTTTGGATCATATTAATTTAGCAGTTCTGTGTATTCTCTAACCAGTGTATGGTTTTGTGAATGAAAAAGTTCAGATCTTGTTAAGGTTACTTCTGTAGTGTTGACGACTGGGGATTAAAGACAAGACAGGACTACACTTAGTCAACTTACTTAAGTGATGGTGATGCCTGTGTTTCTTTATGTATCTATAATCTAAGGAGGAATCAGACTGTATTAATCTGTTCTTTATCTGGTAAGAGGAATCTGCCTTTACTTTTTAAAACTAGATGCAGTAATTAATTTATAGAGCGTTGTGTGATTGTTGTTTCATACATGTTCTACTATGGACAATATATGCGTATAGTATGGGATTAAATTGCAGTAATTTACTATGATAGTAATAATGTTGTTTAGGTTAACTGTTACACTATGTAACCACTATATCTTTGGTAACATAAGGATTTCGATCTCGTTCTGTCTAAGGTTTGTGACAATGGCGAGGAGATACTTCCTCTGCTTTATTTTGCTGAATGTCCTCTGGGATTCTACAGCTCTCAGCACATCAAGTAGGCTGGCAAATTTTGATATTTCATATTAAATCAATGGCATATTTAATGAGTTCAATCCTTGGTTAATCTAACTGAAATAAATGTGTGGCAAAATTGTTCAAGACTAACCAAGAAACTATTGATCTGTTTGTTGGAAGGTGAAAAAAGATTCTCATGACTCTCTACATTTGTCAGAATAAGTGATATTTAAAACAAATAGTAAATCAATCTGATTATTAAATTATTTTACTAAATAAATAAATATTTAACATTAATATATAAACATGGACTAATAACAAATGAAAAATAAAAAATAAGAATTTAAACAAATAAATGAATAAACAGAGGAATTGCTTTGTGGACTGTTTTATTATAAATAGAGGATATTAAACAATGTTAGTTCAGACTTAAAAGTGCTTTTGAACAAACATTTGCATGTATAGCCCTTTGTTGAATTCTCTCTCTCTCTCTTTTTGTCCTGTCTCTTTTATGTATTAGTTTTCTACAGTAGCCCAAATGCTCATATGCTCCTGCGCACCAAAAGAGCTAACAGTTTCCTGGAAGAACTCAAGCCTCCGTCACTGGAGCGAGAGTGTGTGGAGGAGCGCTGTGATTTCGAGGAGGCCAGAGAGATCTTCCAGACCAGAGAGACCACGGTCAGTCACTGATATCACTTGAACATCTTATGCTAATGGTCAAATACCTGACTCTGTTTGTTTTCATTACAGCTGGAGTTCTGGACTCAGTATGTAGGTGAGTATGTATCTTCTCTCTGTTTTTAAAGCTATACTGTGGCACCATACTCAAAACACTACAGTCTAGTGTTATGTATGTCAGATGGCAACCAGTGCATCCCAAACCCCTGCCAGAATGGGCCTTGTGTGGATCAGTACCAGTCCTATGTTTGCAACTGCAACCCTGGCTTTGAAGGAAAACACTGTCAAATACGTGAGTCCACATTTACAGTTTCATCAGAGACTATAAGAGATGTGAAAGGCAAATGTCATTTCAGGTCAAGGTGAGTGGTCTTTATAGTCATTCCCCAGTATGTTAAAAATATGTAAACAAGCCTGGTGCTAGAAATGGAGTTACAGTGTGTTCAGATATGTGGAAAAGCAAATTTAGTTACAACCCAGATATCATTGTCAGATGGTGAAATGACACTGACAGAATGATTTTGGGTGGAAAGGTTTTATCAGAAAAAACTACAAGCCATTTAAGTGCACTTTGCAGGTTTGTCATTAAGAACTGTATCTCATCTGTAGCATCACATGCATCATTGAAAAGGGACAACTCTAACCCCCCCACACTGGCCTGTTATTATTTAGATAGTGGGCCATTCCCAGCACAGTTGTGACGCTGACGTTTTAATGGCAGAGTAGTGTGTAGTCCACTGGTACTTTTCCAAAGTGTTAAAAGTGTGTGAAGGTGGATTACAGTGAAAGCTGGATGGCATTCTGAGAGTCATGTGTTGCCTGTCCCACAGAAATCACAGCCTTTAACTGCTCAGTTAACAATGGGGACTGTGACCATAGCTGCCATGAGAGAAAGGAAAAAAACGGACGTTTCTGCAGCTGCGTCCAAGGATACCAACTCCACGAAAACTACAAAGAGTGTACTCCAAAAAGTGAGGATATGTGCTCATACCTTCTCTCATTTTAGCTGAATATAAATGAACAACTGAGTGCTAATATGAGTGTGAATGCCGAATCATTTCAAAATCACAGAAGGCTTTATGTGAATACAGATTAAATATAACTTCTGTATTCAATGATTCATGGTTTCTCTCTGCATTCCAGATCAAGATTCCTGTGGGCAGATTTTGATCGCCAAGTCAGTTTACAGTACGAAGTCCAAGTCAGTTATAACACCATGGCTCATGGGTGGTGAGGTTGGCAGAAAGGGAGACAGTCCCTGGCAGGTAGAGTAATTGTATAGACTAGTGCATCATTACATGATTAGGACATGCATGATAATGACCTGTATTGTGAGAAAAAAAACTGCATTTGTAACATTAGGTCATTATGGTACCACTGATCTGTGTATGTGCTCTCTAGGCTCTTATATTGAATGCCAAAGGAAAGTTTCACTGTGGGGGTGTCTTGATTGATGAAAGCTGGGTCCTCACTGCTGCCCACTGTCTTGAGACAAGTCTTCGGTTCAGTGTCAGACTAGGTTTGTTCTTCTTTTGTTCTAAATCAGATGGTTTTTAATGTTGCCGTTACATGATATTGAAGGGTGACCACTCACAGGTGCAAATAGCTGTTCAGGCTAATATTGTGCCCCTGTGAAACAGACACTGAATACACCAAACCTGAACTGTCACCCTCTAGTGCCTGACGTAGACATTGATGTTAACATTTCTGTCTCTTTAGGTGACTATTTGCGATTTGTGAATGAAGGAAGTGAAGTGACCATCCCTGTGTCCAAGATTATCCCTCATCCAAAGTACAACCCTTTGACAGTAGACAACGACATAGCTCTCCTTCGTCTAGCCACTCCAGTGAAATTCAACCAATACATCCTGCCTGCGTGCCTACCAAGCCGCAGCCTTGCAGAGCGTGTGCTTCACCTCAACGGGACCCAAACGGTGGTGACCGGCTGGGGCAAACAAAACGAGACAGCGTCCCACTACAGCCGGGCTCTTGGCTACATCACCGTTCCCTTGGTGGATCATGCAGAGTGTGCCCGCCACATGGTCAATAACTTGACCCAGAATGTGCTTTGCGCTGGAATTATAGGCAAGGTTAGGGATGCCTGTGAGGGAGACAGTGGTGGTCCCATGATGACCCTGTACCACAACACATGGTTCCTCATAGGCCTAGTGTCCTGGGGCGAAGGATGTGGCCGTACGGACAAACTGGGCATCTACACCAAAGTCGCCAACTATCTGGAATGGATTGACAACACCCGGAAAGATGTGACAGTCCCTTGATCAATTACTGGGATTACACCTCTACTGTGCACTCACCATGTTCACTTGTTGGGCTTCTTGTTTACTATGTCAGGGTGGTAACACGGCTGCACAACACTGTGTATGTTAATCATTTTTCAGCCTTAGCAATACTGAAATCACAGAAGGATGCAATATGTATACATTCCCTCCAGCGCATCACAATTATTTTTTACTCTGTGCTATTGCAAATCATTGTCCCAGATGAGTGTCTGTGTTCAGTGGGAATCAAGCTATTCTTGCAATGCAGTCCTACAAATGTAGGTTATTATACTAATTCATGTAATTGTGTGTTCACTGAATCACTAAATATTGCAATTGTGACTGAGGAAACACTCTTTGTAATGTACTCTTCTGGAGGAACAGGGCAGTGTATGCAGCAAGGGGATGACTTGGAACTTGAGGTGCCCTCACATAATGGCAAAGCCATTTTTTTTAGGAGTTAATAAATGCTTCCTTATGTTTAATCAAGTGTGCTGTGGATTTAATGAATACATACGATTAAGGAGAACATCTGGAAACAAACTTTGATCTTCATACTTAACACATCTGCTACTTTTCAGAAATAAAAAGGAACTTTTTTTGTATATATTATATATCCACATTTTAAAACTATACAAAACAGACATATATCACCACTGATCCCCCCCTTCCACCTTGTGACATAATAAACAATTTGCTTAGGTACCTTATTTCTAAAGGGACTGTTCTTTTAATTAAATTAAGTTTGCAAACTTTAAAATCAAATCTCTTTACCTGATGGGGTATAGCATTGTTGATCACAATTCCTGAATAAAACCTTTTTTAAATGCCCTTCTGTTTGTATTGCACTTTGCTTATTTGTAAAAAATATGGCTTAACAGCATCATGTATTTAATTACTCAGCATTTTTAAGAATGAGACAGTGTGAAAATTCAGTTATATTTTGCATTCATGAACATGCTTATAAATATGCTACAACTTAAACATTAAAAATATTTAATGATTCAATAACCACATAAATCATGTTGGCCATGGATTTCTCCTTCTCAAGCTGAATCATAAATAAAACATGAGGACATTGGAACATGTAATATAGTGTAGTATGCGTTAAACTTTAGTTGTTTTTAGTGATTTGCACTGTGGGGCTATTTTGCACTGACCAGATGGTATCAACAGACTGTGGACTATCAGTAAACAGATATTAGTTAGTCATTAACACAATTTAAACACCACATTAACCATTACTGCTCTTTTTTAGATTCAAAGACCCTCATGGAACTGGCTTGTAATACACTCACTCACACATGTATATATACTCACTCATTTTTAAAAGCTGCACCACAAAGGGGCGCTATTTTTCATATACTCACTCGCTTTTAGGGACTGTTCTACAACAAGGTGCTGCTGTGCTTTGCACCAGCGACACATTTTGTCCTGGAACATCTTTTGTTACTTTGTTTAAATTTGAATGATTACTTTGTATCTTACTTTTTTTTCCACTCTATAGCTAGGTTTTCTTTTACCACAATGTGTGATAAAGCTCGGATGGTGAAAGCTAGCACAAGTTGTAAGTAGCACCTCCTATTGAGGTGAAGTTCCACCTCATCTTTGATAACTGTACCTAACACATCATTAATATACAGTTCAACATGCTTGGACTAGAACTTTAAAATATAATAAATATATAGAAACATAGATGGGAAAAAAAACACAGTAAAATCTATGACCTTCTATTTTCTAAATATTTTGCCTTAAATTATAAATACTTTTATTAACAACTTAAATATCACTGCACTATTAAAATCAAAACCCAAAGATTGCTGGTGAAACTGCCCCCCCCCACACACCCACACACACACACCCACACACACACACATACATACATACACACACACATATTTGATTTGGACAGCAGTGTTGGTCAGAGCTTGGTCTAACTGCTAAGGCTTACTCTTGCAATGTTTATCATAGGGATTCAGGACAAAACAGAGAGAGCTAGGCATTAATGCCTTTTTCCATAAAATTCTCACTTTAAGAAGGAATCACAGCAAACTTGTCAGATCTGCTAATCTGGTAAGATATGTCTGTTTTTACATAGTAAAATGGGACAGAGGTGAGATATAGATTTAGAGAACATACCAGAATAAATCAATGAGAAATTAGAACAACTGAAGTGCCTTGTGTTTTTATACACATTCTAAATAATACATGAATTGTATCATTGACAGCACAAGACATAAAGATATTTCTGTACAGAAGGTGTTTAAAAACACAAATGTTAGAACACAGTCAAATAAACAAAATATAATTTGAGTAATTAGTTAATGTCCAGTATTAAGTTTACCTACTCCGTTTTTCATCCTTCATCGTGAGAAGTCAAACCAAATCTGTGTTCTTATAAACTACACATTGATCACTCTACTGAGCAACTCCTTCCTGTTGTTTTTTTAATGCAATTTTTTAATTAAATATAAAACCCTCTATGTTTATCAAATCTATGTTTATCATACTTATATTTCAACAGTGTGTATGAGACCATGGCAAGAACACCCTTCCTCTTCTGCCTTTTTTTGATTTTCCTCTGTATTTCCATGGTTCTCACTATGTCAGGTAAGATGCCCATATTTAATAAAGAAAAATAAATCTAAAGTGAATTAAAACCTTAATTTCACTTCAATATAACAGAAATAAAAATGTTTTAATGCATGGTTTGGGAATTGTTGACAAACAAACAAAGTAACCAAGTAAGTATTTTTTGGGAACATTACAGAATTCCAGTGTCTTTGAATATTTGATCATGACAAACTCCAAACAAATCCTGGACTATTGATGTTAACTAAATGAGATACATAAGGTGGAGCTTTAAGTTAAGTATCCGTCTCTTTTTAGCCCTGTCTTTTATGTATCAGTTTTCTACAGCAGCACAAAGGCTAACATGCTCCTGCGCACCAGAAGAGCTAACAGCCTCCTGGAAGAACTCAAGCCTGCGTCAATGGAGCGAGAGTGTGTGGAGGAACTGTGTAACTTTGAGGAGGCCAGAGAGATCTTTGAAAACAGAGAGGCAACGGTCAGTCATAAATATGTGTAACTATAAAGTGTAAACTAAAACTGACCAAATGTGCCTGGAAATATATGAACTAATAATCAGTTCTTTTCTCTTACAGTTGGAGTTTTGGGAGCAGTACGTAGGTATGATTTGTTTTTGCTAGAAGGTACAACAGACCTAAAGTCCACCTTGAACCCAGCTAGCCCATGTTTAATGGGCTTCACACAGACAAAATATGTTAAATAATTTATTGCTTTTTTTAGTTAATTTCATATTTATTTATAACTGTAACTTTTTTCCTGATTTGAACGAGTGAAGAAGTAGTTATATTCTTTTGTCTGGAGTTGGTCAGTGATTCTGCTCACTGTTGGTTGAAAGTGATAGTAGAACAGCAAGAAACAAAGGGTTGGTAGTACTGTCTTCTAATGGTCATGTGTGACCTGGCCCTCAGAAAGCATCACCTTTAACTGCTCAATGAAAAATGGTGACTGTGACCATAACTGCCATGACAGGAAGGCCAAAGACGGACGTTTCTGCAGCTGTGTCGAAGGTTACCAGCTCCAGCAAAACAAGAAGTGTATCCCCACGGGTGAATATTCCTTCTGACTGTAATAGACTACAAGAATTAAAATAACAGTAGATATGGATAAATATTAGATTTCTGGAGACAACCCATGTAGTATTTATTCCTGTTTGGTAACAAATTAGTTAAAATAGCTGGATATGAGTGATATGAATGCCAAATGTAATAAAAAAGCATAGTAATTATTTCTAATTTCCAGATGAAAACTCATGTGGCCAGATTTTGATCGCCAAGTCTTCTCACAGTACTAAGCCAAAGGAAATTATAATGCCATGGCTTGTCGGTGGTGAAGTTGGCCAAAAAGGAGAAAGTCCCTGGCAGGTATTAATTTAATATTTTAAACATAGAAGGAACATCAAGATCAAGAATCATGATTTTGAAATTGATTTCCAATAATTACTTTGCTGGTCAAAAAATACCCCAAACGTAATATTAGATATCAGACTTTACTTTGCATTTGCTCCTGTTAACAATCCACTTCAAGCCTTTGGATATTTATTCCCACATTCAAGATACTTGAGGAGTCTTTTCTGATATTTCAGAATATATTTTGTGCTCTCTAGGCACTTCTATTGAATGCCAGACGGACTTTTCACTGCGGTGGAGTTTTGATTGATGAAAACTGGGTCCTCACTGCTGCCCATTGTCTCCAGGCAAGCATACGCTTCAGTGTCAGACTAGGTATGTCTTCCTTTTCCCGCTAAATCAGGCAGATAGCAAACACACGATGAAGCATTATTGTGTATGCAACTTTTTTTCTTATTTGGGAACATTTATTTTATATTTTAGAATGAACAGATAGGTTACAGGGAATGTGATAATGAGTAATACGTCTCATAAATACAGGTAGAATTTAACCAGTTAGGCTTTCTGTAATGTTGTTAGCTGTTCCAGTAGCTGTTGTAGTCAAATTTACAAGGAGTGTCAAAATGCAGCTTTTGACAAAAGAAACCACTAGCTTTGATGATCCAGGACCTGTAAGTGACACTTCATTTTGCATTTCTTTAGGTGAATATTTGAGGTTTATGAAAGAGGACAGTGAAGTGACCATCCGTGTATCAAACATCATCCCCCACCCAGAGTACAACTCAGTAACGTATGACAACGACATAGGCCTTCTGCGTTTAGCCACTCCAGTGAAATTCACCCAATACATCCTTCCGGCGTGCCTTCCAAGCCGCAGGCTTGCAGAGCATGTGCTTCACCTCAATGGAACAGAAATGGTGGTGACCGGCTGGGGCAAACAAAACGAGACAGATACTCAATACAGCTCTGAACTCGGCTACATCAAGGTCCCTTTGGTTGATCGCGAAGTGTGTGCCCGACATACTGTTAAAAACCTGACTGAAAACATGCTTTGCGCTGGGATAATAGGGGATGTCAAAGATGCCTGCCAGGGTGACAGTGGTGGTCCCATGATGACCCTGTACCACAACACATGGTTCCTCACAGGCATAGTGTCCTGGGGCGAGGGCTGTGGCCGCACAGACAAACTGGGCATCTACACCAAAGTCTCCAATTATCTGGAGTGGATAGACAACACCCGGAAGGAAGTGACAGGCCCTTGATTTATCACCAGAATTTCAATTCTTTTTGACACGACCAACAGATAAACAGTGGCCACTTTTCTTCATTTCAGATCTGAAAAAATCCACAGGTGTTTGTGCCTATCCGTCCACTGCGAGAAGATAACTGAGTGTGATGGGTCTGAAAGTAAGTTAACTCTTAAGGACCTTATTTTGGAAGTAGGGAAATATATTCCTGCAGATATATTTGGAAAAAAGAATTGAGGTCTCCTAAAAATGGAATCTATAATTAAGGCAAATATGGATACAGTAAAAATCTGTGCTTTATTATAGACACTGTTTACTGTGATTACCTCACAAAACCAATTTTGCTAACTGCCTATTTGTTTGCATTTTGTCATTGGTTAGAAAACATGGCATGGAGGAATCATATATTTAATAAAGCTGGTTAAAAAAAATATTACAGAATGTGATAAACAGTGTATTTATTGATCCAGATAATAACAAACAGGCACACAACAGTGTTATCGGGCTACAGTATATGGCTATTTTAAATCTGGATTGCATACATTAAGCCCTGTTATGAGAAAGCTTTGTTATATCATAAATATGCAGTAGCTCTGAAATTTGTCTTTGCAGTTATGAAACAAAACAAGTATTGACCTTAAAAATCAATTCAATAAGTTAAAAGAGGTACAGCATATCTGCTAACAAGACAAAAGCCCTTTCAGCACAATAAGCCCTTAGAAATCAAGAGTTACAACAGCTGTATTGATATTATGGCCTTTAACAGACACTCTTGTCCAGAGCAAATATAATACTTGATATACTACTTATATGTAATTACATAAATACTTGCATTCATATTCAAAATGTATTCTATATCAGCAGGTCTTTTAGAGGCCACAAATAACAGAAATATAAGAATGTTAAGAGTCTTCTTCTTTCTGTGCACACAATAACAAGAATAACAATAAATTAAAGAATGAAATATCTCCTTTTCTACTTTCAAACACAAACATGGGAGTGAAAGTCCAGAATCTATACTTTCTACACAAACGTTCTGCTAGTTTCACTGATCCACAACAAACAAAATAACAGAATTATTATTAATAATAATAATAATAATAATAATAATAAAGTAGGAAAACGATACCTAAGTGTTACGATAGTTCCTGAGTTTGGAAAGAGATCTTGCTTGAGAACTGAATATCATCATGTTTTAAATCTGCTTTTAGTGAAAAAAATGAAAAAAAATATATTTACTTTATATATTTTATTATAACACATGTCCTCTTTGTGAAAATAGTCGCTGTAGAGAAAACTGTAGGCATTTGTGTTTCTGTTGTGTTCTGAAAAGTGGAACAAAAGCACTATCAGTGACAAATCAATCTACTTTTACAGAAATCCGAACTCTGTAGTGTTTAAAGGTTCATTAGGCATAACAAATTACTGGCTTTCTTCCTATAGACCTGACTTGAGGGCCAATATATAAGGCAGTATGTAAGTAACACAGTTCAACAATGAGTTGTTTAATCCTTTTCTAAGGTGGAAACCTGAGTCGCTGTATTTAACCCCTTAAACTACAGGTTAAATAATCAGTTATTAATCTTAACTTATTATTCATAAATAACTCTAAAGCTACTAAATATATATGGCTGGATTTAATCACTAAGTAAAAAGGGACTATATCAGTAGAAGTGTTTATTTAATTCTAGCCCAAATTATGCTTTAAAATATTCAAATGATTCATGTGTGATCACACTTGTCTCCTCATTCTGATATTTAGAGGATCTGCAACTTTGCATGTTGTTCATAAACTACTACTATATACTGCAAATACTGTTTGAGGACTTGGTGACGTTAATTTGGAGAGATGTTGGAGCTGCTGCTTGCTGACCTTCTAACCTGCAGCTCCTGTTCATATCGCTCCAGTTGGGCCCAAAAGCCCGGATTGGGTTCCACCACCGACCGGGCACTTTTCACTACCTGAGTATATAAGTGGAAACAGTCATGAGATTAAAAAAGGTGCTGCTTATTAAATGTCAAAAACAATACAAGTCTAAACATCAAGTGTCATATGATAATGCAATATGCAGTTGCATTTTAGTATGCACACAAGAAGGATAGGAGCCATTAAAAAGAATTTGATTAATTTCATTAATTACATTTTAATTAGAGATAGTCTGCAAAAAACACTATCTGCTTTTGTTCATGCTTATAATAATATAAATTACCCGCGAGCCCATAGGAAATTAAATATCAATTGCTGGTGGTTTACCTCGAATGCATCT
Organism: Hoplias malabaricus; assembly: GCF_029633855.1. NCBI lineage: Eukaryota > Metazoa > Chordata > Actinopteri > Characiformes > Erythrinidae > Hoplias > Hoplias malabaricus. The sequence continues at coordinate 14,954,292 of NC_089818.1, forward strand.
GTTAAAGAGAAGCCTTGGTGCTTCATTAAGAAGGCCACACAGACTGTGGCTGACCGACTGCGGCCATTTTTGCAGTAAACCACCGTCCGGCCTCCTCTGCCTGCTTCACTGTGGATGGCATCAGCACAGCGGTCGAAATACTTATAGAGGTCCTCGTTGGGGTCATCGTAGACGGGCACTCGGAAAGTGCTGACCCTGGAGGAGGGGAAGGGCTGCTGTTTGGAGACGTTGATGCAGAGTGTGACTGCCTCCTTCTGGATGAGCTCATCGCTGCATGCTGAGCGGGCGTTGCTGATCAGCAGGGATTCTGTAACCTTACACAGCTGAAGCATGGAGCTCAGTTTGTGTGAGGAACAAAGAGAGAAACTACAGCCCAGTCTAACTCCTACATGACTTACATAAAATCCTCACATGGCCATGGTACCCTCAGTTCACCTTCAGCCTTAAATCTGCAGGAAGTCTTACAAACACAGTAAAACCGTATCCTAGTGTACGAGCTGGCATGAGAAAGGCAATGCAGAGGTCAGTCTGATTCCACAGAGTGCTGCTATATTTACAGCAGAAGCCTGAGGTTTCCACCAGGTCCTAAAGCCTCTCAACCAGATCTTCAAGTAATTAGAATCTTTCTGGGAATATTGAATATATACATGCATATTCATCCAATGTCTACTTATTATGCCTGTATAGTATTACTCACCAAACACAGATCATAATTCACAAACCACTATCACACCTTATATACACGTTTTTGAACAGCTTTTCTCATCCTGAAGTCTTTAGGCAGCTGCATTCCATCCATCCATTATCTGTAACCGCTTATCCAATTTAGGGTCGCGGGGGGTCCAGAGCCTACCTGGAATCATTGGGCGCAAGGCGGGAATACACCCTGGAGGGGACGCCAGTCCTTCACAGGGCAACACAGACACACACACATTCACTCACACACTCACACCTATGGACACTTTCGAGTCGCCAATCCACCTGCAACGTGTGTTTTTGGACTGTGGGAGGAAACCGGAGCACCCGGAGGAAACCCACGCGGACACGGGGAGAACACACCAACTCCTCACAGACAGTCACCCGGAGCGGGAATCGAACCCACAACCTCCAGGCCCCTGGAGCTGTGTGACTGCGACACTACCTGGCAGCTGCATTAGTTTATCTAATATTTTCATTTGATAAGAATCTCTGACAAGATTGGTGCTGTAGTGCAAGTATTGTATGATGTCCCTGTTACACAGTTCTGGGGCCTCTCCTCACCTCAGTGTAGATTTAGATGTGTTCACCCAGTATCCTCTGTGTTGGTGTTCTGAAAATGTTCTCAAATATCACTCCTCTGACCTTAGGCCCCTGCTCACCTCACCACTCACTATTCTGAATGTGCATAATTTCTGGTAGTCTCCAGAACCACTTTCTGTTTTCAACTCAAAATCACACTGTGTGAACAGACTTGCTGTGCTCCCCTAGAAACAATGTAGGTAAAATCTCAAAGTCTGTGATTTGGATCCCTATTTTTTTATGTTGTTTTGGCAGTTAACAGTGAAAAAAATAGTTAAATATTAAAATAATATGTTGCATTAAAAACAATGATTTATACAAATTGTAATAAATAAAAAAACCCTATAGTTAATTTTAACTTGATAAAAGCATTTCGTTTGGAAATATTTTGTTTATCATTTTTATTTTTATTATTTTACCACTAGTATCCCGTCTTCCCTTCTCTCATCCCGTCTTCTTTCTTTCGCTCTCTCTCTCTTTCTCTCTCCATATATATATTGTTTGTTTTTTATTGAGAAACTGCGTCTTTATAAACAGACGGTCTGTTACGCGCGGCAGGTCTTGGCGACGCAGTGACGTCACGGTAGTGAAGCGGAGAGAGAAGATGGAGGCCGCGTGCTCCGCTGCTGTTTAATGTTGTTTTGTTTTGTTTTTCGAAAAAGAATTGAAACCATCTCGTAGAGGGAAGAGTCGTTTAAACCTAGCTAATTTAGACTCAGTCAGCACTGGATGTATTTTTGGGTGAGTTTCTCTCGAGAATTGACGAGAAAGTTAATAAAAGGAGGACGAAAGCGACATGTTGACGGGCCGCCATTTAACGATAAAGAGGGAAACACGTCTCCACTATAAACACGAAGGTCTTATTTTACACACACTGTGTTCTGAGCCTAAGAATAAACCTTTATCTACTGGTGTAACGCTCACGGGAATAAAATAAGGGGTACTTCTTGGGGAAGGTTTGCTAAGCTAAGCTCAGCTCGTTGCCGTGTGTTTTAGTGCACACCGTGTGAGCTGGTGGAGAGCTAAAAGGCTAAAGCTAGAGTTAAATAAACATCAGAGTTTTTAGGGGTAGTTTTGAGTTGTTCAGTCTCTTAGGGCTACGTTTTCATCTTGAACTCCATTTCCCGTAAAACTATTTGGTCAGTCACAGTATTGTGAAGATTTCCACATAAATGTGACCCAAGTACACAACGCCTTACTATCTAATAGTGATACTTCCTATGTCAAAATAACAAATTATTTTGTCTTTTTAGCGTCTTACTTTCATAGTGTCCCATGAGTAAGACTTAAAATGTCGGTCTAGTTCTACTATTTTAATAACGATATGAAATCTTATGAAAAATTACACTCAAATTTGACAGTATCCCAAAATTCTGAATTATTCAGTAATAACGAAACCCTGTCCTTTCCAGGTAACATTAAATAATTAAAGTCCTTAAATTCTATGTATAAGGTTTTACTTATTGTAAGGGGATTATAATTGTTAACCATAGTATTAGAATGTACCTCTCACACAATGCCACAAACTTAAGACAAATGACTGTCAGGTGGTGGGATATTTTGGGCTACAAAATGGAGAAAATCTGGAAGGTGTTGGAATCATAAAAGGGCAAGCACAGAGATCTGATCCCCTTGGGCAAGGGAATAATTTTGTTGGTTAGAGGGGTGGGTCAGGGCATCTCCAAAAAAGCTGGATGTGTGGCATGTTTCCATATGCAGTTGTTGCAATAAATGCAGTGAAAAAGAGTGCAGGTGCACTTGTACATTTAGTTTCAACGAAGAACAACCTGTGTAAAGGTTATAGGTACAGTGGTCTCTAAGGCACATTGAAGTATGTGGGGGGAGAGATGCCTCACACTACTGGTTCGATGCCACTGTAGCAAGTACCAGATACTGGTGCCAATTACAGGCAGCCTCGGAGATCTTGTGTAGCCTGTATCTCGACAGGTGAGAGCTGATTTGGTCACACGATGTGTCTACACAATATTAGGCAGGTGGTATAAATATTGTGGCTGATCATTGTATATTACAGGAAGGGGAACTAATTCAATCAGTTTACCATACCTTACTTGATTTGGAGTCTTGTAACCAGAAAATGCCTGACAGTCATCAGGAAAAAGTGTTAATCAAATATGCTTTATATTAATTGGAAACGAGGTTTGAAAAGAAAAAAAAAATGCTGATTATAGTACAATTTATTTAGTTATTTGTTTAATTAAACATTAATCTGTTGTAGTTTAAAACCCTCCAAATCAAGGTTACAGAAAGGTGAGATGTTTTTGTATTTTTGCTGAGTTTGAAAGATTCCTGTACCTTTTTGCTATTTCAATACCCTATTTACACACATTTGAAACTTTGAATGATTGCCTACAACGTTGATGTTCAATATGATTCACTCAATACACTATATGACAATATGTAGGTTTGTCAGTTTCAATAAAGTACTGTTTAGGTTTTTCATGTGCTTCATGATAAATTAAAGATGCACATTCTTTGAACAAGATGGTTTTCTGTATATTGAATATTAGATGTACATTTTTAAAGCATTTTTTTTACATAAAATATAACATAATTGTAATTGTTCATATTTCAAACATTCTCGTACACTTTTGTCATTTTTATTGCACCTGTTGCATAACATAAAAAAAAACTTTGTTGTACACCTAATAGATTTCAACAAATAAACTTTAAATGAAGTCATATTTTTATATTTCACAATACTTAAAACGCTCTATCGAAGGTTTTGACTTGAAGGTGTTATTTTTACACATCAGTGCTTTGCATTTATTTGCTTTATTTAGTTGTAAATGTAAACTGTATATCTCTGATAGATGTCTTGGTCTATTTTTCCTCCTTGCTCTAATTTACCACAGAATAAAAAAAAAAATTAAAAAGTGTGTGTATGTGTGTATATATATATATATATATATATATATATATATATATGTATATATATATATATATATATATATATATGCACACATACACACACACTTTTTTTTATTTATTTTTTTATTCTGTGGTAAATTAGAGCAAGGAGGAAAAATAGACTATATATATATATATATATATATATATATATATATATATATATATATATATATATATATATATATATATACGCACATACTTAATACACATATTAATATGAGATGAAATGACATCCTATTGACAGCAGTGTTTTCACAATCCAAAAAGCATTCCCAGGGGTGTATAGGTACAGCCATACACATTTATAGTGGCAGGAACGTTTGTGAAAAATACATCGTTGTACTAAGTATGTTATTTTCTTTGAACATAGGAATGTGTTTTTATTATTGCTGATTGTGGCTAGAAATGAACGTTGATGAATATTGTTGCAAAGCATCAGAATTTGGGGAAAAAAAAGTTACTAAATGTTTTTAAAATAATTGTATGTGTCATATGTGCCACTTATGATGAGAATTGTGTGATATATATACATATATATATATATATATATATATATATATATATATATATATATATATATATATATATCTCATAAACTATAAACACACATATATATGCACATGCAATTCTCATACTGGGTACCGTTCTCCAGGGTTGAAAGAAATTCACTACAAATTGTTGATCCTGATGCTGCACTATTTTGCTTATAAAGTTCATGCTGTGTAATTATGGGATTGTTTCCAGCATGCAATTCTGCCATGTTATCACCTACACACACAACGTAACTGATTCAGGTTTGTTCACTGTAGAGCTTTTTATGAGCTCAGCTGTGAGAACAGGAAAATGAGACTTGAATGCAGGAAACCACCAGAACAGGTTCAGAACTATTATTTTGCATTAAAACCTTTCTTTGTAGACAAGTAACTTTACACCAAGTGGAACGAGATATTTTGTATGCGATATGATTTTAAGTCATTTTGGACAAATCTATTGGCCCAGTTGTTGTAAAGTGTTCCCATAAATTAAATAGCAGCAAATAACTTGTAATAAATAAATCCTCAAAAAAAGGAGATACACAAATTTGTACCCACAGTTAGCTCTACTACTTCAGTAACTTCCTGTGAGTCAAACTCGAGTCTTGCATAGTCTTGGGGAAGATGCATGGTTTTAACTTGTGGGGATTTTTATGTGATGCCTTGGAAGCAAAAATAATTTCAGTGTTGAAGATTGAGAGTGACATGTTTTCAAACCAAACTTGTGTAAGATAGTTTAAGATTTCAGACGTTTTTTTATATTCCAGAGTCTACCAGAATAAACGGACTGAATTTAAACGGTGTTCCAAAGAATGTTTTTAAAGACCTGATCTAGGAGCTTTTCAGCACTTCTGAAATTTGGGACATCATGAAATGTTTAGATGCTGCTGTGCTAGACCCATGAATAAAAATAAAGGTGTTACTTTGATTTTTGATGTGCTCTTTCAGTAATGCTAATGTGGGAATGACTGGTGATGTGTAATGGAGAATATCAGAATAGTGCTTTGAATAATTACTGGGTGTTGTTATTGTTGCAAACATCACTGGGTTGCCCATATCTTGTCCATAAATAAATACTTAAAGGTATCTCAAACTGTATCTAGGTCTTTATTGAGGTCCCACAAATCTGTTTGTCGACAGTCTGTAAGTGACTATTGTGATCTATAAATCAACAACATTTCGCATGTTGCTGAACACTTTGAAAAATAACCCTAGCAGTATTCAGCTAAACAGTGAAGTTTTGGCAATTTTTATAGTTCACACACACACACACACACACACACACACACACATTATATGGCTAGATGGTTGAGAAAAATATCAATTACAATTTTCAGACCAGTGTAAATTACGACTTATGCTTTTTACATAAACAATAGGACCTGAATGTCATCCTGGTGATTTACTATTCGTAACTTACACAGATGTTTTTGCTCTGATTGGCCTAACATTTATCAGCTAAATGTTCTTGTTCTCAATAATCTCTTGCTATTTGAAAATTTTGATTCTGTATTAAAATATTTATTTAAACTCCTTCAGCACTATATTAATCACACGTTTACACTAAGCTTCTCTTATTTAGGAAAATGTATAAACTCAAATGAATTCTTCCCAGATTTATGAACTTGTGCCACAGGAATTTGCAAAAACAAAAGTGCTCATGTTGATTTTTGATTTTTTTTTTTTTTTTGCACAGGCAGTATCAGATTAAGCTATTGTTTAGAACTGAATATATGCTTTTTTTTTTAACATTTTACAAAGCTGGTTTTCTAGTCTAGAAGATTTTGTGGTAAAGCTGCAAAAGTTGTTGGGATATTGTTAGGATGTTTTGATAAGAATTTATCTTTAGATTATAAAAACTTATATAAAAAACTTGATTGTATATAAAATTGAATCTCCTGAGTGTAACTTACTTTAGCTTCAGGCAATGATCAGATATATGGGCATTAAAGGTATTGGACAGTTTTGCTACATTGTGGCAAACAACTTAATTTATTTATTTATTTATTTAATTATTTTTTGCTTGTTTTAAATTGCACGGGTTTGCTGCGTCACCTGAGGTTGGATTTTGATACTGTGATGCATGTTGTCTTGCTCAGGTCTTACTTTCTTTATCCAGATTTTAAAGGTTGTGTAACTTCAGATTCAGTTGCCGTGTATGTGCTGTTATTACTAGTTGCTCATTGAAGGATAATCAGAACATTTCTGGAATGACTTCATGCCATATTTATCATGCATGATGTTGTTTCTTCTATTTCTCTATTTTCAATATTTATAATAGGCCTAAAAGTGCAAATGACAACTAATTTTTGTTTTGTCTTTTACTGATTAAAGTCAGTTGTTCCTCACTATGGAAATAACTTAAAATACACTTCACAACTGCCATTTTGATACTTTTGTGTTATTAAAATGCACTTGTCATATTTCAAAGCATATTTTTATTCTAAAGGATTTATTTTTAATTTAGTATATCCAATATTTTTATATGTCCAACAGAACCCATTAAAACAGTACCATGTTATCTTTCCTATCTCAGGTCAGATGCTTCTGTCTTCCCCATCAAAGCTATTTTTTGTTTATTGCTATGGTTTTGTGTTTTTACACTATTTTCCTGTCTTATTTTAACTGTTTTCACTAAATTTCTGCAGAGTATGAATTTTAGAAAGGCTGTTTTTCTCATCAAAGAATGGTTGTTGCTGTGTGACATGGGGGAAAATGTACTGGGCTAATTGGTTTATTTTTCTTTCATGAAATTGCGTCGTCTTTTTAATTATTCTTGTTTTTCTTTTATTGTATTTTGATATTACTGGCTTACAGCCAAAGTATATCTATCTGTTTTCTTGGAGTTAGTAATTTGACCGTTTTTAGGATGATCAAATTTTATATGTCCTTCAGATATAATGCCAGTGCTTTGTTATAATGCCAATGCAGAGTTGAATAATTTCTGCAAGAGCAATGAAAAGGTCATAGTGTGCTTGTGATTTCTTAAGGGGCTGAAATATCAGTAGTTCTCATATAAGTAGATATTGTTCTCTTGAAGATGCCGACCATAACATTTGTGTACTGATAGTACACCAGTTTCAAAACAATTTGTCCTCTTGCTTGGAGACTTTCAAAGACTGGTCAAAATATAGCGCAAGTTTTGTGATATCTAAAATGTTGCACTTCAACCAATTTTTTTTCCTCTTCCTTTGGACTGCTGATGTGCATGTAAAACATTTTACAATTTGCTTACATCAGCTGATTTTATAAATCTGTCCACAGTTGTCTGAGACTGGTCACCATGGCGACGGACATCGGCTCTCCGCCCCGGTTTTTCCACATGCCTCGGTTCCAGCACCAGGCGCCGCGACAGCTTTTCTACAAGCGTCCAGACTTTGCCCAGCAGCAGGCAATGCAGCAGCTCACCTTTGATGGCAAACGCATGAGAAAAGCAGTTACCCGCAAAACTATTGACTACAACCCCTCCGTCATCAGATATCTGGAGGTACTGGCAAAAGTGCAGCATGTTATCTCTTAGTTTTGTAGCTGGGAGCAAGTTATTTAGTACTTGTTATTTTTTGTCCCACAGAATCGTCTATGGCAACGTGACCACAGAGATTTCCGGGCCATCCAACCAGACGCTGGTTGCTTCAATGATGTGAGTGCTTGATCTGCTTTTGTGATTGTGCACAAAATTGTTTTAAGTATGAGTTAATATCCTTGTTTATTCCTTACGTATTCTCTGTGTATTTTCAGCTCGTTCCCCCTGTTGGTATGCTCAGTAACCCTATGAATGCAGTCACCACAAAGTTTGTGAGAACGTCCACCAACAAAGTTAAATGCCCCGTGTTTGTTGTGCGGGTAAGTTTTCTTTATGTCTTTGTGGGGGATGTTTTAGTAGTTCTTAGACTGGAAGATTGGTCTAGCTCTGAAAACACTTCTCAAATTTAAATGGCAGTTGTATGTTTGCAAGCACTCGCTTGCCTGACACATAATTTCAGTATTGACAGAATTGTCCTTGGAATACCTTCCCTGAAATTGTTGCCAATAGTTTTTGTTGGCAAAGTTACAGTAAAAATATAAGCTGGGGCATCCTTTGACAGTATGACTGAAATTCATTTCAAGAGTGAAATTCTGAATATCGATATTATAGTGATTCACAAAAGGATCTTTAAAACATTTAAGTTTAAATGTGATCAACCCTGGTTCATTATAGATTTTTGCAGATCAGGTTTTTTTCTTTGCTTAAGCGTGTTCGCTTGTTTGTACCCTTCTACTATTTGCTGCAACAATAAAGACAATTTGTTTTTGTTTTTTACTTTGTTAGTAAACTAATAAGCAAAACTCTTGTCTTACCATTTTTTTCTGTTATTCCTTTTTTTTAAATATAGTGGACTCCTGAAGGAAGGCGACTTGTAACAGGTGCCTCCAGTGGGGAATTTACTTTGTGGAATGGCCTTACGTTCAACTTTGAGACCATTTTACAGGTAAAGATCATACTGATTGTTATTCTGTTAGCTAATGTGATGTAATTACCATCTCTTGAATATGGTCATACTTACTCTACCCCATTTGTGCTTCTAGGCTCATGACAGTCCAGTCAGAGCAATGACTTGGTCTCATAACGACATGTGGATGTTGACTGCTGACCATGGAGGCTATGTGAAGTATTGGCAGTCCAACATGAACAACGTCAAGATGTTCCAGGCTCACAAGGAGGCGATTAGAGAGGCCAGGTCTATACCCAATCTACCATTTTCTGTAGTTAACCCAAGCCGGTTATTGCCCCTGCACTTTCAGGGAATTGTCTGTAGGGGGCTCCCCTCAGTGTTTTCAGTTCTTATCTACTTCTCCCTGTGCTGCTCAATGTTGATGTCCTTAATTATTGACACATGTATGTGTGTGCTGTTGCAACACTGCATTGACTTGTCACTTGTGGCTCATAAGTTATGTATCCTGGATTTTTCTATACCTAATTTGCTGCTATTGTACAGAAAAGGTCTATTTTTCCTTATTTTTTTAAATAAAGTATTTACATTTTATCTTTATTCTAAGGTCATTATAAATCAAGTGTAGATGCGAAGACTGACAGAGAGAGACACAGGGACTAAGTGCTTTTAGTAGGGTTTCTTGGACCCTGCGTATTAACAAGGATTGACACTGGTGGCCCACTTTCACTCATACAGTTCATTTCACACTGGTGTATTAATGGGGAAGCTGTTCTACACCCTGGCCAGCAGAATCTGCCATGCTCAAAATGACCTTTTGCAGATCTTTTGAATAAAGATTAATGGCTTTAAATAAAGATTGCAGAAATAAAGTTCAAAATAATTTTAAATAATACAACTGTTATCAGGGTAAAAAGAGCGTGTGGCTCTCTCCTATCTTTGAACACTCACATCACTGGGACATCCAGGGTGACCACTTGCTGCCATTACTCATATAGATGGGGGGAGTCACAACTGATCAAATAAAGTCTTTCTCTAGCCTACACATTTGTATCCAAAAGGATATGCCCACTTACACACACACAAACACACACAAGGTCTGAGGTGAAAAACTGTGGCAAAAGGGGGGATAACCCTATTTTTTATTATTTATTTGTATTTATTTTTATTTATTTATTTTTAGGCTTAAAAATAGATTTAGCGTTGTATGACGTTGTGGCAAATAGTGTTAAATATATAATCAAAAGCTATGTTTATGTTGGGCTGTTGTGAGGTAGATCTAGTGGGGATGAAGTGTATTTACATGTAATGGTTATTTCAGGCAAAGACAATTTTAATAGATGTATTTAGCTAATGCAAATTCACTTGGTAATAATTCATTAATTCAATAATTCCATGAGGAAAGTCCATTAATGTGCTACTTTTAAAGAAAGAGTTATGTTAACAAACAATGAGTGATAGTGAATAGCTGCCATTTTAAGATTTGGAAATTTCCAGGCTCATTGGTAGCTGATAGCTTTGTTGTGCTATTTTGGCAGGTTTGGTCATGCCGCTCCTTTCAAAAGGTGTGGAAAGGCACCCTGGACTTAACTTTTTGGTTCCTCTGTTTCTTAGATCTTTATGTATGGCTCTGTATTGTGTTTGGTAGCAGAGAAATGAAGTTTGCTTGTGTTTTGAGAGAAGCAGTGATATTAATGCTAAAGACCAGGGGTCAATTTTCTGGACATGGTAAAGTTAAATCCTGAATGAATGGATGTACCAGAGAGAAATTTCCATGAATAGTGTTTTGTTTTTTTTTTGTTTGTTTTTTTTTTCCTTAATTTGGATCCTCAATCAGCCTTGTGTCACCTTTTGGAAGCAACTCGGGTCAGAATTATCACTTGATATTTTGTGACACAACCCTTAGGGGAGACCATTGAGTCAGAAAGAAGACGCACTCAAAGCCTCTCCCAGAGTTTTGAGGGTGACTCAACCTTAAAGAGCTGCTTTTTTATCCTTCATTGTTGATTCTTTCCCTGCTGTGTCTTCAGTTTCTCTCCTACGGATAATAAATTTGCCACTTGCTCTGATGATGGAACTGTACGCATCTGGGACTTTCTGCGCTGCCACGAGGAAAGAATCCTAAGAGGTATGTTTGTGATGGACTTGTATACACAATCAGTTTGTGCCTAAAAAAAGAAAATACACAAATAAATGACGTGTGGGTTGATGCATCAGTACATCTCATGGCCTTCCAGTACTCCTTTGCTGAAATTTTTCATCATGATGGATGATTTTTCATCATTTCTTCCTGTTTTTTTCCCCACTGGTTTCCGTTTGTGCTGGCAAAAAAAAAAAAGCCTGGTTTCAGTCTTATTTTCACCATTTGTCATTTTGGACATGTGGGTGATTTCTCTGAAGGAGTTTTCTGTGCGTTTTCGTTGTGATCAACTTTTATTTATAAATTTATTTTGTTTTTGTCTCGAATCGTCTAATATTAAAACACATACTACACTAAACCAAAATGATCACTACCTTTAACTAGAACAAAATAAACATTCTCAGTATATTTGATTGCTCAGAGCCTTCTCTCAAGCCTAATTTTGGCCATGAATTTAATAGCAATTTTTAAAACTCTGTTTTACAGAATTATTTAATACATGCCTTGTGTGTTTTAGTACTAAAAATATATATTAGTGCTGGTTGGCCCAAAACATAAATTTAGCAAAAGACATCCCAAAGGCTGAATTATGGGCTGAAGTCTGATGTTTTGTCAAGTTTGTGTTGGTGATTTTTATTTCTTTATTTAACTTCTAATCTGACCATATCATCAATGACTGGCAGATTAGCAGAAGTATGTAAAGGATGGTTAATATTTTTACTGTGCTGTATTGATTTTAAAATCAAAACGTTATTTATGACCATTTTATTTTTAAAATGGAAGCGCACACTGTAGGTAAATTAATGGCCTCAATTTATTTTCAGTGGAACTTTCAGCCTGTAGCTCACTATTTTCAGAACAACTACATGCAAATATGAGGTTTCCAAAGCAGGCAAGATTTACTAATGTCAAGAAAGAATTAAAAGCATCTTTTATTTTTATATAAATATATATGAAACTTTTAATTCTTTCTTGACATAAGTAAATTGGTGAATAAGTAAAATGGTGAAAGCTTAAATAAATAGAATTTAAATAAATAAAATTAGAATAAGTAGGCTAAATATCCAATCTCTGCCTTAGATAACAATCACATTTAGCTGCGTAAATAATTAACCTTTAAACTTGGAAAAAATGCTGTACTCTGAAATTATTGTGTACGTAAACAAAGGATTCAAATATGTAAATTATTTCTGTGATAAAACAGAGGGACAAGACATAAGGATACAGTAGAAGCACCCTTCGGTTCAGTGATAAAGCCCATAAATTACATGACTGATTATGTTTGTAGAAAATATTTCCAAGATCAAGATCTCTTAATGCTGCAAATATTGCATAGATGTAAGTTTACACTTTCGCATTCTAACAGTACATACAAGTCTGTAAATGTGCAGTTAATCCCCACCTCTATTCTCCACCCACGCCTCCAGCTCGAAAGCCCCAACTCGCAAATCATTGGGACTGATTTCTTTGGTGTGTGTGATGTCAGAAACCCTGTCTTATCAGAATTCATGTTTTTGAGACTGTTCTTGGAAGGTGGAAATGCTCAGCTGTGGCACAGACTGCTTATTGCACCTGTGATCATTCTTCAAGTGCTTTGACCACACCGCGCTAACAGGGTTAAATACAGGATTTTCACTGTATTTATTAAAAATGCAAATTGAGTATCAACACATACCAGTAAAATTCAAATAAAATGCTGTCATAATTTGGTGATGTGCAAGCAATTCTGAAATCTGATATTGCATCGTTTTGCATTTGTGACTTCCATGTAGGCCTATACCTCTACAGAGCTGTTAGAAGCTTTAGAACGCTAATATTGTATCCTTTATTGTCCTCTGGAAAGAAATTTATTAAGTCTTTATGGTAAATTAATGTTTATTGGGGCACAAAAATATAACTTTTGGATTAAAATAAACTCTTCTGCTATCTGCCTGCAGTTAAACATGACCACAGCCATGCTCTTGTATTCAGCTTCAATTAAAACTGCAATGAGAAATACAGAAGGAATAATAGACGGCTCTTTTTTATACAGTAAATTGAAGCATTTAAATATCATGGGATAACTGTTTACTTTAGAAGCTTGAAATATTTAAAGTGTTTTCTACTTTGTTTATTACAAAACAAACAGCCGACCAAACAAACAGCATTTGTTGGTACTGAGCTTATGTGTTTGGAAGATCTAGAAGTTTCTCTGTCAATTCTTTTAAGACAGTAACCTATTTAGTTTTTTTTATTAATCTACTGCAATTAATCTTGAATAAAGTCAATTGTAAGTGCTATTTTTTTAATTGACAGATTTAGACAGATTTAAAAAAAATAAAAAAATAAAAGTAATTATTGGGAAAAAATATATATATTTTTTTATTTATGCCCATTATTTTAGTTGTTGTTCTTGAGTGTCTTTTTCATCTCTGTCCCTCTGGATTCTTCCTTCACTCACTCATTCAAAAACACACACACATTCACACACACATTTTTATGGGGGGGGGGACCATTTCATTACCTGAACAAATTTCCATGTTTTTCGAATATGAGATCTTATATGAAATATTATTGTTTTATTTTCTAACCAATTAACATTTAAAAATCCCCCTTTCCTTTTATACGGTAAACTAATTGTAGCAGTTCATTAATGTAATGACATACGTATTAGTAAGTTATAAATAAACTAATTTAGATTAATGTAGATATCAGGGGGAACGTTAATACATACTGTAACTAGTCTTAAACTCTAATACTCTTATAAATCAACACTGATGCACAGCTTTTATTACTCAGATGTTCCTTAGACTGAAGACTGAAACCACAAGAGCAACTTGATAATTACACTTGGAAAAAGATCTTACTTGTGTGTAGGGGATATTTTGGTGAGGTATTCAGTTCTGTGCACAGCAGTGTTGCCTCGCATGAATTTCAGCCCTTTAATAGCCTAATAATTCAGTGTTACACTGATGTTTGAAGGGAAAGTGCATAGGCCAATCTCTGAAAACAACAACCGGATTAGATCCAGAGTTTTGTACTTGGGCAAGATGCCAACTTCAGAATGATTATACTTCTTTGGTCAATTTTAATGTATGGGGTTTTTTTGTGTGTGTGTGTGTCGTAGAAGAAATGCAAGGGCTTGTGTCATTTTATATCTGTGTGTAAGCTTGTGAGATATACAAATAATCTAACTTTCTCTGACTCTGTTCTCCCCCTGGTGTCCAGGCCACGGAGCCGATGTGAAGTGTGTTGACTGGCACCCAACCAAAGGCCTGGTGGTGTCCGGCAGCAAAGACAGCCAGCAGCCAATCAAGTTCTGGGACCCAAAGACTGGCCAGAGTCTGGCAACACTGTAAGTTTGAGACTGAGAATGGGGAGAGAAAAAAACATTGTCATTAACATTTACACTGAATGTGTTGGACACCTTCAAATTAGTGATTCTAGCTACTTTAAAGTGCACCTGTTATTTACATATTTATTTGTGCACATACCAGTTGGTGAGGGTAAAAACTGCAGAGTCTCTGTTCTTGTGTGTTTCAGACATGCCCATAAAAACACAGTGATGGAAGTGAAGTGGAATCTCAATGGTAACTGGCTGCTGACGGCATCACGTGACCACTTATGCAAATTATTTGACATCCGCAACCTGAAGGAAGAGCTACAGGTTTTCAGAGGCCATAAGAAAGAAGCTACAGGTAAACATTCAAAAAGAGCACTACTCAACCTAAGCCCTTTCTCTATATGTAGAACATGGTCAAATTTGTACACAATCCACTGACTTGAATCTTAGAAGTGCCTACATATCTGTCATTTGGGGGTTTATATTAACCATGTTTGAGAAAATGTACAGGGTCAAACACTACGCATGCAGAGGGAAGAGATAGGGTCAAAAGTTACTACAAGCAAAATAATATCCTTAACTTGGAATAAGACCTTGTACCATAAATTTCCGTTCAAATTAATTTTAAACAGTTTCTGTTAGTCAGTTTATCATGAAATATAGACTGTTGAGGGTAACTGCCAGTTTAAAAACATTTGGGACATGATTAAAAACAGCCAAATTATACAAGGTTTTTACAATGTGGATTTCTGTGTGTTTTCTAAAACTCTTCATGCTGTTTTCTTCTAGCTGTCGCTTGGCACCCTGTCCATGAAGGCCTTTTTGCTAGCGGAGGCTCTGATGGTTCACTACTTTTCTGGCATACAGGGTACGTGACTATTATACTTACTATCACCTAACATCCAATACAACAGTAATTTTATAAAAAGCATGTAAATTTTAATACCTTGTTAAAATTTATAATAACATTTATGTTCACAGGGTAGAGAAGGAGGTGGGTGGTATGGAGATGGCCCATGAAGGCATGATCTGGAGCTTAGCTTGGCACCCTCTTGGACATATCTTGTGCTCTGGGTCCAATGACCACACTAGGTGTGTATATAAGAGAGTTTGTGTGTGCTTATACAAAATGCAGAATCCATAAAGCTAAAGGGTTGAGTTGTGGGGACCATGTAAATTTTGCGTTGCTGTGTTTTAAAGGAGCAATATGTAATACTGACACCAAGCGTTTAAAATCGGGACTAAAATAATTCAGTTCAAAAACAGTGGAGAGACCTGTCTGCCTTCACCCCCTCCTCCTCGGAAGTGAAGCTCGAACTGGTTGCCAGTTTGAGGAAAACTGAACGAACAAGCAAGAGACGAGGCTAAGAAGTAATAGCTAAGAAGAATGTGTCATAATCAACATGTTTACACAGAAATGTGTTCATCATTTCACTAAAACATCTACCTATGCAAAAATGAACATGCGGCCGCCGTTTCCCTGCATTTTTTCAGGTCAAATGGACCTGAAATATTTTCCTTTGCACCAAAAATGACATGTAGGAGCAGATCTTCTTATCCACAATTTTCGTAGACAAACATTTCGTTCCACCTTACATGTGTCAGTTTACGTGTTCTAATGGTGTTACTCGCCAGGTTCTTGAATTCTCTGTTCCACCTTAAGATCCGAAGCTAGCGCTACTTCTATAAACAAAACTCGTTTTGTTATTTCGTATTTCCCATTTTATCCATTTAAACACACGACCAAGTGTACATCATGTCACTAAAACATCTACCTACTAGAGAAACGCTTATTGTTGCTGTGTACTGTGTACTACCAAGCTTGACTTCAGTGTTCCACCTTAAATACGTGAGGATTTTCACACACAGTTTGTAGTCCTTAATTTGTTTGAACACATACAGCACAGAGAAACGCGAATCTGCAACAATTTCTTTAAAACAATGTTATTTACACTTTATAATCATGTTGTTATTCACCTTTCTTCGTATAAGACACAAAACATAGTCCTAACGCCTTTCAAACGTCGCTGTGCCTCACTTTCTTTGTATTAAAAAAAAAACTATTGCCTTTACTCTTTGTAATCTATTTTGCTGTTACCTGTTTAGGAGAAAATTAGCCAGCTCTGGCTCTGTTCTGTAGCATTGCTGCTTGTAAACTTTCAATTTTCAAACACAAGGCCAATATTTCCTCTCATTTTACTCCATCTCTGATCAAGGAGATTTTTAGAAGGGCAATGGGACATTTTGGTCTGGTAAAATATAACGTTAATTCTGTTCACTTGGTCATTTCATGACTGCAAGACACTGTTTGTAGAACTGGCCACATGGTGGGCTGTAAAATGATTGGACAGAGGGTGGGATCACAGGTAGGACCTCAGAGGGTGGGATCATGAGTTCCGCACCTCACAGCTTTAGCAATGCTAAAGTAAATAGTGTTTTAGCTTTGACCCTTTCCTTAATCTATGATTACACACCCTAGACATTTTATGTAAATGGTCAGTAAATATCCTACAGATTTTGTTGAGATGTGCGTAAAAGAGTGCAGGAAATCATAGCACAATAAAAAACCTACTTGGAGCCATATCAGTCGAATAAAGCTGTGTGTTCCCTCCTTCAGCAAATTTTGGACAAGAAATCGACCAGGCGACAAGATGCGAGACAGATACAATCTGAATCTGCTGCCAGGAATGTCAGAGGATGGTGTAGAGTACGGTGAGTGTTAATACACAAATGGGGCTTTGGAACGAAAGTTTGTGTAGAGTAACCCATGAATAACATAATTTTATTGTTTTTAGATGACTTGGAACCCAACAGTCTCGCAGCCATTCCTGGTATGGGCATCCCAGAACAGCTGAAAGCAGCCATGGAGCAGGAACAAACAAGTGAGGATCCCAAATACCATCAGGAATCCATGGTTTTGAGACATTTCTTTTAAGTAATATTCTTAAGCATGGCAGTGGTTGATGGTATCTCTGTCTCAGGTGTATGTCTGAAACAGTGAGTAGTATTAAACAATCTGAATATCGGTCACAGACATGCATTTCAGTCTTCCTGATGTCAGCAGAAGAGACAGATTAAGATTAATTCATGGCACTCAATTGAAAGTGCACAGCCATAATTTTCCTTTGATGAGAGGACTTAAAAATGGGTTTTGTGTTGCAATAGTAGGTAAAACTGTTGGCCTCCACAAGTCATATTAGGGTTCAGTTCCCTCACATATCTCCTTTGGTAAGAACAGTTAGTAGTGTTTACTAAATGCCTTAAGTGTAAATGTATGTAATCAACAGCTAAAGAGGCAGTGCCAGAGGCAGAGATGAGCATCCCAGGGCTTGACTGGGGAATGGATGAGGTCATGCAAAAAGACCAGAAGAAGCCACCAACTAAGAAAGTTCCTTATGCAAAACCTATTCCTGCTCAATTCCAGCAGGTAAGAAACACTGAGGAGAGACATTCACACTGATGACTTTTAGCTGCGTAAATGCCACAGTCACAGTGTGTCTGTTTGTTGTATATAAGCTTTGTTAAACGTGTGCTTTCTTGGCTGTTGATGCGATTTGTAAACACTTTTCCTGTCTGTTCTTCTGGTTTGCTCTTAAGGCCTGGGCAGAGAACAAGGTGCCAGCTATGGCTCCTGGTGAGATGCCCAAGGAGAGGAAAGACGAGAAGGTAGACGGCAAGAAGAAGACCCAGGCTGAGATAGAGCAAGAGATGGCTGCACTGCAGTACACTAACCCCTTACTGCTGGAGGTCAGCACAAAAAAAACTTTATAAAAAAGATTACAGTTTTTATTTATTTATTAATTTTATTTTATTTTTTTTTTCTTCAGCAACTGAAGATCGAGCGCATGGCTCAGCTCCAGGACCAAAGCATGGCACCTCCTGCAGGTCAGCCAGGAGCTATGCCCCCGTTTGCAGGTCAAGGTGGTCCCATGCAACCTCCACAAGGCTTCCCTCAGCAGATGCCACAGCAGATGACTCCCCACAACATGCCTCCAATGGGTCCTGGTCCCTTCATGCCTCAAGGACAGATAGGTCCCCCTGGGCCTGCAGGGCCCCCATCTCATCAGGGTGGTCCTCCACAGGGAATGATGGGCCCCCCAGACCTTCAAGGACCCCCACGCCATCCAGGCCCCCACAGAAACATGGGTCCCCAGGGGCCACATGGCATGGCAGCAGGTCCCAGGGGAATGCAAGGGCCACCAGGACCTGGGGGTCCTGCGGGTGGCATGATGGGACCACCACAACGGGGCCAAGGGCTGCCGCAAAGTGGCATGATGCATCAGGACATGCGGGGGCCCACTTCCCACGGCAACATGATGGGCCCTCAGGGGTCAATTCAGGGACCTGGAGGTATGATGGGACCTCCAAACAGAACTCATAGCAATATGCCAGGCATGGGCAACATGCATGGAATGGGTCCTCCTGGAGGAATGCATGGGCCTCCAAACAACATGCAAGGGCCCCCGGGTAATATGCAGGGGCCCCGTCCACCATACATGCAGCAGGGCAATGCACCACCGCCGCACATGGCTGATGGAAACAGAGGACAGTTCAACCAGGTGAGGGGAACTGTTTGTTTTGAAAGAGTTAAAGGAGCAGTTGGACATTATCTTCAGCGATTCATCTTCATGTTACAAATAACCTGGGTGTTTGGGTTTGTCGGAGAATTTATAAGATTTGTTACAAACATGGGCACCCCCTATTTGTGGGACTCATTGTATTGAGCATAAACTGGTTTATTCAAGAACAAGATTATTCATCTTATGAGCTGTGATTTATAGAAAAATTATAAAAAAAAAAAAAATAAATAAATAAAGTCTGTCATAGATACATATTGTTTGCTGCTGTTTGGTGGCAGAAATGAATGCTATTTCAAATTGTAAATTTATTAGAAGCCATATAGAAAATTAAAGTGATGTGGCTTTGTGTATGCCTTCTAGGGACAGAACTCTGGACCCCAGTCGATGATGCATGGAATGGGCCAACAAGGTCCAGGAGGCAAAGGTATAATTGAGTGACCACACCCGTGTGTGTGTGTGTGTGTGTGTGTGTGAAGTCTATAGAATGTAGGGCTGGTAAAATGGCCAACAACTTTCTAAAAATATTTTTCAATTATTATTTATAGTAATTAGATTCACTAATGTTTAGCAGTGTTTTAATTACATTTTGAAGCATTATAATTCCTATTACACATTATTAAACATAATTGGATAGCTGTATTATGAGTATAGTTATTAAAATTAGCACTTAAATACTAAATTCTAGTTATTGCTATTGTATGTAATAAAGTAATAGCTGTATAGATGAACTCTGCACATTGCAGGATGTTATCAATATTAAATATAGCATTTATTATAATTTCATCTCAACATCCTAATTGAACAGTTTAAGTTGATTGGGGCATTAAATAAAATTTTAATGATTAAGTTTGATCTGTAACTGATTTTAAACATGCTCCCATTTCTGTTTTGTTGTAAAGATGGCCCTCGAGGACCACCAAATCACCACATGGGGCCTCTCTCTGACCGGCAGGGCCCTGGAGGTCCAGGAGGTCCGGGCCAAGGCTCAGATGCGGGGGGTCAGTTTTGGGGTGAGGAGGGGGGCTTTCAGGAAGGCTGGAGGAGAGGACCTGGTGGTCCAGGTCAGGACTATCACGGGGACCCCAGGGGGCACAGAGGAGGATCAGGAGGACAGTGGGACAATCAAGAGCGGTTCTCTTCTCACGACGCGGAATATGGTGGACATGACAGGTGCATGTTACTATGTGTTTCAAAAATATTAAAGTTTTAAGGCCATTCTAGTCTCAGCACTGTGTTGTTCAGTTAAAAAAAATTAAAAAGTCGAATCCCAAATCTGACATGGTTTATCCTTGCAGATATGACGGGTACGATGGTCCAGGGGAGGAGTTTGACAAAAGGCAGAGGCGACCACCAGAAGACTCGTAAGTACATTTTGCTGATGCGTTCATTCAGAATCATTAGAAGCAACAGTGGTACAACAAACCCTGGTAATCTGCATGAAATAAAAAGCATGGTTTGATGATAAATAAAAAATATGCAAAAGATTGGCGACCCCCGTCTGCAACAAACACATTTCTGCATTTTTAGCACAAAATTACTCATTGTAAACCGAGGTTCAAGACTAACAATGGTCATGTGATCTACAGTTACAGGAGAGGCGGTCCCAGTGGCCGCGGGAGTAGAGGAAGCTACCAGGAAGAGTATGGAGGAGACGAGAGCTTTGATTCTCAGGAAGAGATGGGCCAAGGCTGGGGAAATGGTGGAGGAGGACGAGGGAGGCGTGGAGGACCACCACGAGGAGGTCAGACTCACTCACATCATCCAAGCAGTCACATAGCAAGCCACCATCCATTCAGTGTGAGGTGTCATGTTTGAAACATGTCATCTGTCTTAGGTGGTGTAGGAAGAAACGGCCTTCTGCCAACCCCCGATGATTATGGCCCTCACTACGAAGGAGGAAGAAACCAGGAGGGTTGGGAGGGAGGGCGAGACTCAGGTAGAAACACAGTGAAAAGTCAGGGATGGGTTGGTGGGTGGGGATTTATTTTTTCATAGTGCAGTCAGATAGAATGCTCCCACCACCACCACAAGAGACAAAGCCCATGTTCGTCTACTAAGGCTGCGTGGTTCATCAGTGGGCAACCATGTTTGCCAATAAATGGGAATATGATAGATATTATTAGTCATCCAGTATTGGAAATTGGAAAAAACCCTGAGCCTAAGAATGTTAAATAGGTGTATTCCTCTCCGTAACCATGGATATAACGGCAGCTTGTAGCTGGCTGCTGTTGCTGTTTTTTTTCCAGGTTGCAAAATCAAAAAAATTTTTTTACTGACACTGGGTCACATTGTGTTGACAGGTCATGATGGATATCGGGACGGTCAGCGAAATGACCACAGCATGCATGACAGTCAGTCTCCAGCCAGTAGGGAGCGTTCTTCATCTTTACAGGGCATGGATATGGCCTCGCTGCCACCTCGAAAACGACCCTGGCATGATGGACCTGGCACTGGAGACATGGACTCACCTGGAGGACCTGAAGACAGAGTAGCAGGTCAGTCCCCTCAAGCCAACCTCTCTTTGTTTCTATATAGCGTGTTTTTTTTTTCTAATTACAGATTCTAAAATTTTGCTTAAAAAGAAGAACACAAACCCAACATTAATACATATTTTGCTTAATTTACATGTACAAATGTATCTTAGACTTTGTTTACACATTTGGCTCTTTGGGTACATTTAGGGCTTGTGCACCTTGCTTTAAAACATGGATATTTGCTGGATATTTATACCTTTCTCTAAGTTGCACCTGCAAGTAACCAAATATAACCCCTCTATATTCTGAATGTGCTATGGCATTTTTAATAGTAAGTAATGCTTTTGCCCTCCCTCTTTCCACAGGTCGGCCACCTAGAGAGGATGGTTATGGCCCGCCATCAAGGGGTGGCCGAGGTGGGTGGGGTCGTGGTGGTCCCCCTAATGCTGGAGGTCCTGGTGGGAACTCCGGTCCAAACTCCAGACGAGGCGGTGGCCGCGGTGCACTGAGAGGGGGACGAGGGCGGTAGAAGTCACAACACACTATTATGGCCCCAGGGCAGTAGGGGGCACTAGGGATAACAACATGGACAGAGACCAAAAACAGCCACTTCAGCAGCTCTGGTTTTCAGTGGGTTTAGGTGAATATCTCTGCACCATTGTGTGCAACTCATTCATGGCAGGTTTGGTTCTTCTTGTCCAATGTGATTGTGGCTCAACCTCTTCATGCTGATTGGATGCATAGATGGTAACTGAAACATTTCATTGGTTGAGGCCTGCAAGCTATGACCTGAAGTCTTTCAGTCGTTTCTGCTCAAGACGATTGAATGAATTTGATATTAGACGCTTTGTGCATCATTGATGAACAAAACCATAGACTGGGTTATACCTTAACTCTTCCTGCATGGTGCATCTTCTGTTTGGGGACATGAAATTCTCTCTCCACTGACTATCCCTCCAATGCACCATTTAGCAGATACAGATGCTATCTTCTGCTGGACTTTGGCTCCGCCTACCAAAGTTTTGAGGAGCACTTAAAGTGCACTGCAAATGACCCTCAACTAAACTCAGTCACTGGCTTGGAAAGTGGGAAATACATGAAGACTGGACTTTTTAACACTTTCGGTTCAAGTGCTCAGCTCCACTTGTTTAATTTCATTTTATGTAAAATAATGAAGAAAATTCTGTAACATTGCCGGGTGATCCATGAGTCACGAGGATGCTGACTTTGTGTACATTTTGTCAAAAAAATTGTCATTGTTTTGTCCGTTTTTGTATGAGACTACAATAGAAGTTGTGCAAAATTTATAAGAAATCTTTGGTTTTGTCTTTTCTTTGGTTTCACACACATTGAACACAGCACAGTCTGAACACGAGTTCACATTACTGCATTGGGAATATCTGAGGATATTGATACAAAAAATATTCATGTTAAACTGCTTAAACCAAATTGGAGCCAAATCCCACTTGGCTGAAAGTCAAGCAACATGGGGCTAGATTTAGTTCCATAAATAGACTAAAACTATTAGGAGTGACCATCCCTATGCAAGAAACTGCTGTTTTATATTGACAACAAAGTTATGACTTGCATAAACATGTATGCTCATATCACCATGCACATATTCTACCTCCATTCCATAAGTGAACAAAGCTCTGAGGTCTTAACATCTGTGACACCACAGCAGTGTTCACCCCTTCTAAACAGCCCTGAGCCACTCGCTGTTAACCCCAACCCGAGCACACAGCGGCGGCAGGGAGCTGCTCGTGTGTTTCGTTCCATTTAACCTTGTCTTTATGCTCTCGTATAAACGCAGATCCAGTGCTGTGTTTGGAGGGGGCGGAGCAAGAATAAGAACTGCTTGTTTTATCCCATGTTTTCTGACTTAAACATCCCACACAAAACTGACTGGTTGGTGGGACTCATCCTCAAATCATGTATCTCTAAAACAGGTACTTTATAGACCAAGATAAACTCAATGGAAGTTAATGTAAAATTTTTATTCCAAGTAATGTTGTAGCATTGTGACGTTGGTCCTTTCATCACGAAATTTGCAGTGTGAAAGACAGCTGCTGTGCTCAAATGTGATGTGTATTTAAAAAAAAAAAAGTGAATTCCCTGAACAATTATTTTATTATTCTAATGTCCCATTTGGAGAAGGAAAAAAAAACACCTTTACGGCACAGATTCAGATGTTGATTTTTTTACCTGTTCATCTGTAATGCACAGTGTTATCACCAGAAAATCTAGATATATTTTAATAGAAGTTACTGAACGGACCTGCCCATTGGCTTCTGTGATCAGACAAGTTTCTTTCAGGTTTTCTTGACAGAAATATCAGGATGATTCAAATACATTACATTTTTATTTACAATGATAAAAATTGTGTGCTTCTTGAATTGTACCACAGTTTGGTTGGTTTAAGTGAACACTGGTCATTCTCAGAGGAATGTCTAAAGGTTTAGTTTGGTCCATTGCCATTTTTTCCACAGTGAAGAACAATCTGAATTTACAACATTAATCCAGATTAGCACATCCTCCTCATTTAGAGTTCCAGAATTAAAAATATAGCACGCAAATTCAAAAATGTGGATTTTGTTTCAAGCTAATCAATCCAGTAAAATAATGTAAGGCCTTTCCTATCAAACAGTCCTAATTTGTCCTAAATTATATGTCATAGGAACCTCTTAAAAAAAGTTTACCAGATGTGGGTTTTCTGTTAGCCACATAACTTAAGCCCAAACTCCTATCTAATAAGAAATAAGTCTTATGCAAAATTCATTGGCAAGGTGTATACTTCCAGACTAGAGCCCAGTTAATCAAAATCCATTTCTAATGGACAGTCCCCACAAAGGACAAGACTGTCCAGTTTTCATGGCAGATCATGACTTACAAAACCTCAAAAGGTGTTTCAGAAGTGAATTTTCTCAGCAAGACAACTTAAGCCCAAAGTCAAGCTCGACACAGTCCTTCCTCTTTGCTTAGGTTAGTCGTCACATTGAAAATCTGCTTTGTAAAATTAATCAGGTATTTCAGAGTTTTCAGATTATCTCCGACATATAACTCGAGCCCAAACTCAAGCTTGTGTAATGAGAGAAGATGTAAAGGCCATTTTAGGACAACATTGACTTATGTTGTCCAACTTTACTGGCAATCCCTGTTTTATTAAATACTCCCCACAATCAGTCTTATCCAGTCTCTCAGATTTTGCCTCAAATTGGCATGGTTTTGCCAGTCACGGTTCTTTTGATTGCCGAGGCGGCCATTCCTCCAACAAACCGCATCCCAGCGCTTCCTCCTGGCAACAACGCCAAGACCTGCCCGGCCACCGCTCCAATCTGGACCAGGGCTCCCAGCGCGGTGAGCGCGGTGCTGTGAAGGCCCAGTGCCGCATACAGAGTCCCGGCCAGTGCACACAGATACACTACGCCTCCGAGGCTCGGGTTCCGGAGCAATTTACTCGGTCCCCGGAGAACCGCAGCGCCTAGGAGCGCGAATAAAGAGCCCAGGGACCAGAGCAGGGCGAACTTCCGAGCCTTCAGCAACAACAACGGGGCGTACAGAGCCGACAGTCCGAAACACAGAGCCGAAAACAAGGCGCAAACCCCGAAAGCCACCAGCCGCTGAGAGCGACTCATGGCCGGTAGACAGGGGTCCGGTTCCGGCGCCCATGGCCAGGAAAATCCGCTGCTCTGCGTGGGGCCTGCTGACGCTCCGGAGAACGGACTGGACCATTTGCCGAACCAGCTCCCGGGCACCGGCGCAGGGTCCTCCTCCATATTTAAGGTCGTACTGGAGCTGGACTGAGAGATGGTCTTAGCGCCACTTTTAGACTGCGCTAAATATTCCTGTAACTGTCTGTTTAACTCCGCCATGACTGCGCTCCGCTTGTTTGTAGTTGTTGGAACTACTGGAAGAAGGAAGGTCAGTTCCAATCCTAAAAACACTCCCAACTCCCTAAACCCTAGACACTGTGCCCTATACCCTATGCCCTACTCGACATATGCAAATCAAAGTTTTCATTTAAACCCTCTGAAATGAGAAAGGAGGTGGATTTTTTCTACGACAGATGAACATAATCTAGTCCTCACTCGATAGAAGGCTATCAAATTACCTAATAGCATCTGGTACTTCTACAATTTGTGTCAGTCAATTAATCAATCAATAATAAATAAAATCTTGTGTTTACATAGCAGGGGAAATGTTGGGATATATAAAGACCCCCACCCTACCCTATGACGATATTCTTTTTTAACAGTCTAAACCTGTCCATGTTTTGCTGTTTATGTGCTAGAAGACATGAGTAAAATAATAGAGGTCAAAGCCAGAGCATTTCTTCTTTGAACTCCTAAAGAGTATTCCAACACAGTCTCAACTGGGTGTATTCAGACATCCAGGGTTTCTTACACCACAAACCTAAGTGACCAATCCCTTTAACTTCCAAGGCTGTGCTTTCAAGATGCAGGCAAATGGTTCAGGTGTATGTGGCCAAAGGGACAGTATTTGCATATATAGATCCAAATTTATTAAGGTAAAATTGTAGATTTACATCTAAATCACTTTAAGGCAGGGCCTTTTTATTTTAAACGGATGTTAAATCTATTGTTTCTTATGAAGAGATATAAGTTTTTGGGGCTTAACTGATTACTGGATGGGGACTTCCGCTGGTTAGGACACACTCTGTGGCTGTGTTTAATTGAGACATCGAGTCATTCATAGCAGGTCATGTGTGTAAACTAAGAGATATGAATGATGCAGTGTGTCAGTGATATTCCTATAGGACTGTTCTCAGCTGCTAGTCTAAAATTAACCACCCTCTCCATTGGTCATAGACCCCTAAAGCCTTTTTATGGCTTCAGTGTGCCAACAAGGGGGGAGAAACACAAGAGAGAGAGAGAGAGAGAGAGAGAGAGAGAAACCGCACCAAGGGACCAGGTCAGTGGAGTTTACATTAATTATTACACAGACATAAATATAAAGCCTGTAGTTAAGGATAAGTCATTAATTAAAAATGTATATTACATTTATTTAAACAAAAACACCAAACACAGAACATAAATCTGACACTTGACACTTCGTGTGCTCTTCTCTATGCCATTTGTGACTGAAAACTAACACTTAATAGATAATAAGCAGTGATTAAATCCCATTTTCAATCTCAGTCTTGGAATAAACTGATTCTTGTGGCAATCCACATTTAAAAACCTGATTTGTTCTAGAATTGACCTTAATTTGCGTTTAGAATGTGTCATCATTTGTGTATTAGTTTATTGTGTACAATATCTCAGTTTATTTATGCCATTATTTTCTCCAGCTCCATGTCTATGTCTCAGATCACCCCGACTCTTTTCCTGGGTGGAGCAGATGCTCCACTGAACCAGGCACTGGTGACCCGTAAGGGAATCACTCTCATCGTTAACGCCACACTCTCACATCTTTGTCCCTCATACCCTGGCGTGGAGTGCATTCGAGTGGCTGTGTCTGACCTTCCCAGCGCCCGGCTGAGCGAGCACTTTGACCGAGTCGCTTCACGTATCCATAGCAACCGAGCGGGCGGCACCCTGGTCCACTGCGCTGCCGGAATGAGCCGCTCACCCGCACTCATCATGGCCTACCTTATGAAGTACAGAGGAGTGACCCTCCAGCAGGCCCACAGCTGGGTCCAGAGAAGTCGACCCTACATCCGCCTCAACGCCGGCTTCTGGGAACAGCTTCTGGACTACGAGAGGAAACTGTATGGAAAAAACACTGTAAAAGTGGCCATACCACTGGAGCCGCTGCCACTACCACAGGTCAAAGCTCCCAAAACACCCAAACTGACCCCCAGACTCAGCCTTAGGGAATGTCCCCCGTCCCCAAGACTGAGCCGCATTAGACGCTTCACTTTATCTAAAATCATCTGATAACGGACATGTTTTTGTGAGAATCTGTAATGGCCGACAATTCAGCTATACACTGTTACACATTTTTAAATCTAACGTTCAAATTGTGTATGTGCACTGTAGTAAATAGGGCACAGTGTGGGACACAGCACTGGATGTGGACTAAGTGGGTTGCCTGATGTTTTGAGAATATACCTCAATTTCTTATTTTTTTTGTTTGTTTGTTTGTTTCAGAAACTCTTAATGAACCAATAGAAATTTTCCAAAATTACTTTAAATATTTTCACCTCCTACACCCAAATTTAAGGATATTTTACTTTTTTCTTGTGAAGTTTTATCATGACACTGACAATATGTTTCCTTTCAACAGTGATTTTTAACACTAGGTGTGTTTTTCTGGCAGGAATTCCAGGTCCAAATAAAAAACTTATTTCATATTTCACCATGAACTGAATTATTCCATAACATTATTCAGTCAATCCGTCTGAGAAGCAAAAAATGCACAACCATGGTGTTTATCTCACCTG
This sequence comes from Hoplias malabaricus, assembly GCF_029633855.1. Lineage (NCBI taxonomy): Eukaryota > Metazoa > Chordata > Actinopteri > Characiformes > Erythrinidae > Hoplias > Hoplias malabaricus. The sequence goes on from NC_089818.1 coordinate 14,982,386, forward strand.
CTTGGCTGTATATTGAAAGACCTGGGCCACAAGTTGATGGGATTTGTTCCTTAGGTTTGTGATGTAAAAATATCTGGTTGTCTGGATCTGTGTTTCTGTGTTTGTCTTTGGCACGCTAAAGGTTCAAAGTGGCAATGCTCAGCCAGAGTGTCGACCACTTATTTCACTCATGATATGTCTGCTACAGCATAAACCGCATCACTCTCACACACACACACACACACACACACACACACACACACACACACACACACACACACACACACACACACACACACATGTCAAGGTTAAACAATTGATTTTCACTGGAGGGAGTGAAAATAATTTAAAAATTATAAAATAATTAAATAATTTAAAGCTGATATCTTTTATAAATCCAGTTTTCAGAAGTCCAGTTTATGGCCAACAGGGGGCGCTGTGGGAACATAAAGAACAAAGGCTGAGGCAGACAGTTGAGATGAATGAATGGAAAGTCTGGATTTAGCCAATCTGCCGAGATAAGAACTGCTCTGAAATATCTCTGGCAGGACCCACATGCCCCTAATAATAACCTCCTTTCATGTCTGACTCGAGAGTCTCTCACCAAATACATTAAGTCCTTCGGTACAGAAACTGCTCGGACAGTTTACAAACTACCCTCAGCTTGTCTCTGTAACTCAGCTCTGCCAAAATCTCCCCATGTATTTGTGAGAGGGGATTATATTCCCAGTGATGTACTTCACATTCCTGTTATTAGACACACATGAGTCTAAGGTCATTTTCCCCACTGACAAGAGTGAGCCAGAGAGATATAAAGCCGTATGGGATTGATGGAGCTCCAGCCGACACTTTTAGGATGAGTGGGGTGAGTGGAGGCTTTTATCCTAAACAGAAATACCCTACCTCTTTAATGATGGTGAGGCAAATCCTCACAACAATCTTTACAATTCAAAAAACATAACCCTGTTTTTATTCGACCAGAAATTAACAACGTAGTATATGGAGTATTACAAGCATGATGATTTTATTAAATACAAATTACAGACGTTTTATTGTGGCAAACACGTCATGGAAATGGCTCTCAATGGGGATATGCTCCACTAGGGGGTGCCCTCCATTGCTAAGCATTCTTTTTTTTTAATTATTAGGTGTCTTTAGGCCTGAGTGTTCTCCACTGATATTCTTTTTAATAACCAGCCATAATCATACAGAGCTGGGTTGTTTCTTGTTGTCAGTTGTGTATTTCCAATTATTTTGAAATTGCTCTGAATGAGACTTTTACAACTGAATCTCTCCACTGTAAGTTATCGCTGCTGGTAAAGCAAGTCTGTGTTCCAGTGTCCAGTGCAGAAAGCTGAGAAATATGTCAAAGCATTTGTTTGGAAAAGGTGCAGTCTGCTGAGGTCACTCTTTTGGCCTGCAGTGATTGCAAGGTCAAGAAAACATCGTTTGTCATTTTTACGTAGCAGTTGTTTTTAAGTATTGCTTAAATTTTTACCTTGCCACAACAATTAAATAATTTTGGAATCTGTTTTCAATGTTTTAGTTTAGGGAGAAGAGAAAAAAGTGTTTTTTCCTTGGTGAGTGAGTAGAGATATGGTGAGAGAGAGTGAGTGAGAGAGAGAGAGAGAGAGAGAGAGAGAGTGAGTGAGTGTTGTAATACCTTGGACAGAAAGCCTCTAATTTATACTGAAAAATAAATATAATTTATTTTAGTCTGAATGTCTGCCGTCTTGTGCAATTAACAGGAAACAAGCTGGCAAAAGATGTGCATGTGTGAGAGAGAGGGAGAGACTGTGTGTGTGTGTGTGTGTGTGTGTGTGTGTGTGTGTGTGTGTGTGTGTGTGTGTGTGTGTTTAATGAGGGTGTGTTTTCAGTGAGCCCATCATGAGCTAAATAGCCGTGTCATTATGAAGCGATCATTTATCTTTCTTCACATTATTTGACAGCAAACAGTTCTTGTTGGGGAATGCAGTCATGCCACAAAATGCACTGTTAGGAATCTCCCTGGAAGCAGTAGCACAGTTAGTGTGTGTTTGTTTTTGTATATTTTTGGAATATAAATATCTTGAATATATCAGGAAACTAATTTGTTCCTTTAATTACTTGTCCAAACTGCTATTATATATTATTAAGTTATTCCCTTTCAAAAAGATATCTTAGATCACGTATAAAATCCTCCTGCCCAGAAGAGCACAGGCAAAAGACCCTACGTAAAAACTGAAGATATAATGATAATGGGGCAAGACCTGGTGTTGCACCAAAAACATTCTCCATTAGGTACACACTTTTTAAAGTTTTTTTCTTTGAAAACAACAGCTTAATGTTATGATCTGAAATGATATGGAGCTGTCAAGAAACCTGTAGTGATAAAAGGACACAAAAGAAGACAACAGATGCTACTGGTCTTCCTTAGAACAATGGACTGGCTGCAGCATCACTGAATGTTATCTGTAAGCACGTGGGTTCAGAGACTACCTGGAGTCATTGGGTGCAAGGTGGGAACACACCCTGGAGGGGGCGCCAGTCCTTCAAAGGGCAACACACACTCACACCTATGCACAGTCTAGAGTCACCAATCCACCAATCCGTGTGTTTTTGGACTGTGGGAGGAAACCAGAGCACCCAGAGGAAACCCACGTGGACACAGAGAGAACACATCAACTCCTCACAGACAGTCACCCGGAGCAGGAATCGAACCCACAACCTCAGGTCCCTGGAGCTGTGTGTGACTGCGACACCTACCTGCTGCACCACCGTGCTGCCATCACTGAATGTGTCTGTAATTATTTGGCTCTGTCCACACCTGGCCTTTTTCTTCAGCAAGTACAAGTATTAAGTTTGAATGAGGTACAAAGTGTTTTGGATACACACTGAGATACTCTGAACAGGAGATAAGAGTAAAGGTGAGGATACTATCTCTGCAAGGTGAGCACATTCATTTATTCATTCATTCATTGTCTGTAACCGCTTATACAGTTCAGGGTAATGGTGGGTCCGGAGCCTACCCAGAATCATTGGGCGCAAGGCAGAACGCACCCTAGAGGGGGCGCCAGTAGGTGAAAACATTTAATAGTGAAATACTTGATTGATTTTCTGATTCTGAAAAACTACTTTAAATTAAATACTTTACTTAAAATGACTTGTATTTTAATGTACGAGTACATTGCTGGTCCCTAAAAGTCCAGACCACGTAAACGTCCATTCAGGAGATATTCTTGCCTTGCACATCTGTATGTTTTCACTATAAAAATGAAATGGGATTTATGAAAACTAATCAACTTCAAAATCTAGAGCTAAAATAGAATACAGTTCATGAAACTCCATACCCTCGTGTTATATAAAAACAAGTTTCTCTCTCTCTCTCTTTCTGTCTCTCTCTCTGTTTATGTATGTGTGTGTGTGTGTGTGTGTGTGTGTGTGTGTGTGTGTGTTTTGAGCAAGGGGCACAGAGCCAGACAGCAGGCGCCACTATTTGTGCTTGATGACCTCATCTCTGTCCGCCAGCAGAACACACTGTCCACATCCGTCATCCTTCAGAACATATGCGTGAGTGTATGTGTGTGTGTGTGTGTGTTTTATGGGCATGTGTGTGTTTGAATCCACTTATAAAAATGTGGCATGCTTTAGCAAGCTGGGAAAGCATAATTAATGTGAAGAATTTTAAAGCAAAGCTGTGTTATTGAAATATTTATTTTTCTTCTTCATCTTTATTCTTCTTGTTGATGCAGTCCATGCCTCTACAACATCATTCCTTCATCAGCTTTATCAGAAAAATATCACCCCCTGCAGAAATAAGAAGTAACTGTTTCCAGACTGAGAATTAAAAGCACGCCTTAAATCCTAGTAAGAGTAAAAGTGAGGGCCTGAAGGGTCTCGCCAAGACCCATTTATTTGATGTAATAGCTATTTATACAGAGAAACCCAGCTGTTTACATCACACCAGTCTCAGCCCAAACACAAAGAAACAAAGGCCGGATTAAAAAGGTGTTTGTATAAAACCCAGGTAGAGAAGAGCTTTGAACTTTTTTTTTTTTTTTCATGGAGAATAAACTCGTTCTGGGATCAAGCATCTGGAATCTGAGCTTCATTAGCCAGCAGATGTATGCTGGAATGTTCTTCAGAGGCTGTAAAACTTCAAACAATCTCACTTTAAATTATGTAAATTAGCAGAGGTGGTGAGAGGGCCCTTAACCCAAACTCAAGCCAAATACTTAAATATTGATATTAAAGGAACGCTACGTAATATTTTTACCTTAACATTCCAGTTTCTAATCCATTGTGACGATTCACTGAGCTGTAATAGGGAGAACAGAGCTTGCATTTTTTGGTGCTCCAAGCTCAGCACCACAGAAACTGCACTATGTAACTTTTGGAGGAGGGTAGGAAACTGATTTCAGTATTCATTCATTCGTTCATTGTCTGTAACCGCTAAATCCATTATAGGGTCTGGAGTCTACCTGGAATCACTAATTTCACTACAGTGCTGTAAAAATAAAACACTAGGGGAAGTACCAGGATAAAAAAAAAACTTACCTAGAGCTCCTTTAACTCCACCCAAGTTCCCTATAGACCTGCAATACAGCCCCATTTTACATCTACACTATGTAGCCAAAACCTGCTCATCTCACATTCTTCTGAATGAAGCATATATGTAAGGCAGTTCCTTCTGTAAGACTAGGTTAGATATCGGAACATTGCTGTGAGGATTTGATGGCAACCTCAAAAAATTCAGATTAAAAACACCACTTCAATTTGTCACAAAAAGATACTGGTACACCATCAGCACATCATTGGGTGCAAGGCGGGAATACACCCTGGAGGGGGCGCCAGTCCTTCACAGGGCAGCACATACACTCACACACTCACACCTATGGACACTTTTGAGTCGCCAATCCACCTACCAACATGTGTTTTTGGACTGAAACTGGAGCACCCGGAGGAAACCCACAAGGGCAGAGGGAGAACACACCACACTCCTCATAGACAGTCACCCGGAGCGGGAATCAAACCCACAACCTCCAGGTTGCTGGAGCTGTGTGAAACTACCTGCTGCCCCACCGTGCCACCCCCAACCTGCTTCATTTAATGTTAATTTCACTTCATTTCATGTCTGTGGGGATTTGTTCATCATGAACTTTGAACACAACGTTAAAGGAACTATGTATTTAAAATGTTCATGACTATGACTAAAGTAAAAGTAAATAATGAATGAAAACTTTACATTTAGAAATGCAGTGTTTTTAAAAACTTTTTATTATAGCATTCACACGTCAAAAAATGCAAATAAATACATAATATATTTCTTTACCCTGTTCTTGTGGAAACCTGGAATATATAAACACAGCACATGGAAAAATACATACATCTCTATGAACAGAAGTTTAAATGTCTTAAAATAGTTTCAAACTGCAGTTTCTTTCCAGCCGCCCTTGTGATTTATTAGTATTTATTATTATTTCTGAATAATTATTGCTGAAGCATCTTAATTAGATTTCTGGGGAGCGTCTCCCTCCAAGCTGAAATTATGAAGGCTGATAGGACTGTTGTCTCAGAAGCAAAGAAATATGGGTTTGGAGGAGGCAGCTGTCTAATTTTAGGGTGTGTGTGTGTGTGGGGGGGGGGGGGGGGGGGGTGTTATGTGTTCAGTCTCATACTCCAAGAAGGATCCCAGAAAATAAACTGTCCTGGAGAATAGTGAGCGCGGAGCCTGTTCCATTGTCTATGAGAATAGACACATACTCTCCAGCCTGGAAAACAGATATCAGCACATCAACACATTCAATTTCTTCTTCTTTGGTGCGCATTTTACCACATGATATAACAGGGGATCACTAATTCATTCATTCATTATCTGTAACCGCTTATCCATCTCAGGGTCACGGTGGGTCTGGAGCCTACCCGGAATCATTGGGCGCAAGGCTGGAACACACCCCGGAGGGGGCACCAGTCCTTCACAGGGCAACACACACACTCACACCTATGGGCACTTTTGAGTCACCAATCCACCTACCAGCGTGTGTTTTTTGGACTGTGGCAGAAAATCGGAGCACCCGGAGGAAACCTGCGCAGACACTGGGAGAACACACCACACTCCTCACAGACAGTCACCTGGAGCGGGAATCGAACCAACAACCTCCAGGTCCCTGGAGCTGTGTGGCTACCTGCTGCACCACTGTGCCGTTCTTAATAGGGGATCAGAATAGAAAAAAATAATAATAATCGCTTGTCCAGTTCACGGGCACATGAATGTGAATGTGGGTATCTGGGGTCCATCAACCCACACACTTTGAAACAAGACCACCCAGTCAGTTAACTGTGTGCTGCCTGAGGCAGAATACATGGGATAAAACGAGCAGTTCTGATTCTGCTCTGCTTCCGACGTCAAGTGTAGAGAATTGCCCTGCCCCCTCGTCTGAGTCTGTCCAATCACAGCTCTGGACCCAGGTTTATGTGAGAGCACAAAGACGAGGTTAAACACAGCAAAACAGACACAAAGGGAAAGAAGGAGAAGAGAACCGAGCTAAAGCTGCTAAAAGGCGTATAAGCAGTAAAAGAGTATCTTCACATGCTAAAATTACTAAAGATTAGTCAGAGCCTAGGGCAGACTTATTTAAGTGTGTTTAAACACACATACATATAGCAATGGGTCGATTATCGAGGATTTATATTCAATTTGAAGTAAGTGACTTGACTTGCTTTGTAAGTGTGTTTTGAAACAATACGTTTTCTATCCTTTTCCTAAAACGGAAAACACAGAGTATTGTTTGCGTCAGGTGGAGATTAGACTGGAAAATGATGAAGATTTCTTATCCGTTTATGTATTCAGATCCATACAAAGAAGGCATTGAGAGACTGTGTGTTTGTGTATGTCTGAGTTAATTGAATAACTGGCTGTTTGTGTGTGTCTGGAGCTTGGCACTGATTGTGTTTATGTTCTGAGTAATTGTATGTGTGTGTATTAAGACTTTACCTGCAGGTACAGAGTTCCTGTCAGAAGGATGCTGAACACGCCCCCTGCTGGACTCACGCCTGTTACTGTCTCCAGAGAACTGCAACACACACATAATAAGGTAATCATAATCAAGTCATAGGCAGCATGGTGGCGTTACATGTTTCGCTTGCCAAACAGCTGCAGGGTCTCAGGGTCCTGGGTTCGATTCTCACCTTGAGCAACTGTGTGTGAGGAGTGTGTTGTGTTCTCCCTGTGTTTGCATGGGTTTCCTCTGTGTGCTTCAGCTTCCTCCCACAGTCCAAATACACATGTAAGTGGGTACACTGGCAAACACTCACCCAGTGATCACACGCTCAGACTTCACTCAGCCAATCCACCTACCAGTATGTGTGTTTGCACTTTGTCAAGATACCCACACAGACACAAGGAATTCTGAATTTGATTAAATATCATTAAGTCAGGTATCTTTAGGGTTATGATTTATATTTTTACAGAGCCCTTAAAATAAGGTGCCTGCAAATAAACAAATGTAGATTGAATATTTTTCTGTTAATGGACACTGATAAAAATAATACATATTTGTAAATAAATCATCTTTTTCGTACCCTGAAAAACAATAGCTGATTTAAGCTCTTTCACAACATTATAGTCTATGTGCTATGACAACAGGCCCTTGTTGGAATAAGCTTTATTAAATGTCTATATAGGTTTATGTCAGTTGTTATTAAACTGAGAAAAGCAGCCTTTGTGACAACTGCCTCTTGTTAGGATAAGCCTTTCAAGATGTTAATATGGGGATTATGTAGGTAGTTGTCATGTAGCCTTATGAGTGATGACCTGTAGTGAAGTGTTAGTGTGGGTTTTGTACTTACACGTTGCTTTGGCAGAGAGACTCTATACATATGGAGGCTTTAACGCTGTCCTTTTGTCTCGCCTGAGGCCTTTTCTGAGTTTCACTGGATTCTAAGAAACACACACACACATGTATATATTACGAAGTGGGATGTGTTGTGGGTGGATGTTCAGTGTAAGGACCCCACCCCTCTTCTTCTGAGCTTTATCTTTGGTTCTGTAGGAAAGGCCGGGCAGCTTAATTTTTTTTTTTTTTTTGAAAAATCACATGATGTAACAGCGCTGAAGGCGTTGCATGTGCTTCAGCTTGCATCATGATGCAATGTTTCAAATGATCATCATCATCATTTAATACTGCGACCACAAACATTGGCTCAGTTTATGAGTTTGCATTTATGAGATTTCTAGGGAAATATGGCCCCGAAAGCGAAGAAAACTCCTGCCCATACATATGGCTCATTTCACAGAAGAACATTTTGTTTACTTCAGTTATATGAAGTTTGGAAATAGCTGACTGCACAGAAACTAAATTTTTTTCTGGGACAGATTCCAGTTTCTTCCCTTTCAATGACGCACACACAATTTGTTGCACAGATAAATATCTTGTATTTTGGCACTGACATTAACTCAGTTGATGTTTATCAAAACTGGAAGCATCTGAGACCTGCGTTAAAATGCTTCAGGAGGACCTCCACGAGGAACGTTCTTACTAACAATTAAGACATTTCATGTGAGACCAATAGAATAAATAGATATCACAGTGAAACTCTGGATTCGTACTGATGTTCCCACACTAAAACCATTCCATGAGCATGGACGGACCAGAGAAGTCCAAATTTGATTAGGCCAGTCCAGCTTTTCTGTGAATCAGACACAGCAGTATTTAAACCCCTCAGTGTCACTGCTAGACTGATATAGATATGCAAATAAAATCTATTCTACTTGCATGTATTTATTGTTTGTGTTGCTTCCAGTCTTTTGACCTGTGGTGGACACTAATGCTTAGTTTGTCGTTTGAGTCCTGAGTGGCTTACCCAGCAGCAGGCTGGCTGTGAGCTGATAGAAGCCGGACACTGGTGCTGTGTATCGGCCATTACTGGTGTTGAAGCTCTGACCTCGCTGGTGGAACTGCTCAGCATCTGAAGGCTATTAGATAAGTAGACAATGATAGTAAACACACAGAGCAAAAATAATAACTGATAAACCGTTGGAACATTTCTAAAATGAACTGATGGTTTTATTAGTGCAGTACAGTGTTTTGATGAGAAGTTCTGGATCAAAAACATCAGTCAAAATTATACCAAAAGTATTGGATGGAGTTCCATCACTTTTGGTTTATACTCCTCTAGATGGTGATATTATGTTCTACTGCTTCAGAGAGTCCCACTTCATTTCATGTTCTTCTGTAGAGATTGGACACACTGTGTGGGCTGTTGAACATTTGTTTCCACCGTGGGCGCACATTAGCAGATTTAACTCATTATAAATTGTGTCCACAATCATCTGGACCTATGATGTATTTCTTAGCTAAAGGCTGTAACTCAACGCACAGTTTGAGCCACAATGCTAAACCTTCATTACTTTTATACTACACTACTCTCAAAGCCAAACCAAAGAAGCAAACTTCAGACTCCAAACATGACTTGGCTGATGGAAAATGTTTGAGGTAAAGGGGGGAAATTGTGCAAAATTGATTTTTTTTCACCAAACCATTCCTTGAACTGCTCAGAACATCGCCAACTTGTCTCACACAGACGCCGGTGTGGTCTGCCAGAGCCTGGCCCAGCTGAGAGAAACTAGACCCAGAGCTGGGCTGTGGGTGTGAGGAATGGTGTGTTTGGTTGGACATGGGCGTCACTCACACTGCTGAAGGGCTGAAGTTCCTGGAGGCTGCGGCGAGGCACCAGAAGGTTGCGGTGCAGATGCGAGTGGAAAGCAGTGGACACTCGGGGGGGCTGGTCACACAGCAGGCAGTGGGTCCCCACCATCTCTGGACACAGGGGGAAAGCACAGTCACTGACACTACACTGTAACCTGCATAGATATATATTTACATTTAAATTCATTTAAAATGGTTAAATCTGGCAGTCCTGGATTAATCAGTTAATGTGTTATTTTGTGATTGTATTCTAATACTCAGTTGTGAGTCAATAAGCTTGTGATTCGAGTCAGCGTTGCTGTTTGATATCATATTTACTTCATCATTTCAAAGTGCCAGTAATGCAACCACATTGGAGAACTCAACACACTTGGAGGAGAACTCTGTTCATTCTGTTATGTTAGCTTGTAAATGCCCACATTAGCCAACATTATGCTGAGTGATGAGGGCAGAGGGAGAGCCAATATTACCCATCCAAAAACAGAGAGAGAGAGAGAGAGAGCAAAGCTCTTTTGGACTCCCAATTACGGATGGCTGTGGCATCACTGGCATTCTAACTCACAGTCTTAGACACTTGCCCAACTCTGGAGCCCCTTCCTTTGTTGCTTTGACTCCTGTTCTTTGCCTTTTGCTATTTCGCAAGCTGTCAGCTCCTCACACTGCAGCCTACCTGCCTTCTCAGGCTGGAGAAGCCTTGAGGAACAAAGATAAACAGCTAGGTGTGAAATGTTTGGGATTATCTTTGACTGACACTTGGCTGCATATAAAGTCATTAAACAATCTGTGTCTGAAAGAGAGATGTAAATATTTGGAGTGCAAGAGCGTGTATGAGGAGAGGGAGAGGGGTGTGTGTGTGTGTGTGTGTGTGTGTGTGTGTGTGTGTGAGTGTGTGGTGGGGGAGTTGGACATGCTGCAGTGTGTGAGTTTGCGGCGCCACTGTGCTTTGCCGTGTGAATAAGAGCCTTTATGTTTTATATTGCTGTCAGAACAGCCCGCAGCTCGCCGCTCCAGAGCACAAACAGACCTGTGTCTGCTTTCCTGGCCATCTGCCAACATTCATTCCACACACACACACGGACACACACACACACCCACACACAAAGTACAATGTGGAATCTAGGGAATTCTTTACCCAGGCCAAGTCACATCCACGTCCAAGAAAATTACACCTATTAAGGGATCAGCCCAGCCCACAATCAGACAAGCGGCCTCCCCGACAAACCAAAGAGACAACAAACACATCACAAGCCTTGTGGTGAAAGTGACCTGGTCCACACACACACAAACACACACACACGCACTCGCCAAATACCACACATAAAACCGCTACATCATATAAACATAAGGTACATATATTGTTCTTTATATATTGATCTTGGCCACAGCTTTTCAAGTTGTTGCAGATTACTCCACCCTTCAACCTGTGCGTGTGCTAACAACACAATTACTCAAGTCCAATTTGCAGACTGGGGTTCAATTCCCTGCTCAGGTGAACATACCACACCATCCCATTTAGAGTCCCTGAGTAAGAGTCCTAAAACTACATTCGCTTACATCTGTAAAAATTATTCAAACTGCATGTCACTATGGAAAAGATCCATTCATTATCTGTAACCCTTATCCATTTCAGGGTCACGGTGGGTCAAGAGCCTACCTGGAATCATTGGGCGCAAGGCAGGAATACACCCTGGAGGGGGCGCCAGTCCTTCACAGGGCAACACAGACACACACCTACGGACAATTTTGAGTCGCCAATCCACCTACCAATGTGTGTTTTTGGACTGTGGAAGGAAACCAGAGCACCCGGAGGAAACCCACGCGGACACGGGGAGAACACACCAACTCCTCACAGACAGTCACCCGGAGTGGGAATCGAACCCACAACCTCCAGGTCTCTGGAGCTGTGTGACTGCGACACTACCTGCCCACTATAGAAAAGAGCATCTGCCAAACGCCATAAACGTTAACAACACTAATGCTGAACAGAAACCTGCATCTGATTGTAATACATCAAGGCAATGCTACATCTATCAAAAAATAAAAAATAAATTGAAGTAAGATTCATAATCTATGTATCTTCTTGTGACTATTATTTTCCATTAATTTTAATATTTTCAAATGTTTCAAAATATCTTTTGCTGTTAAGGTCTAATAGAAAGTTGTCAGAAGCCACCACTGGTTTGTTACATTATTGTGTCTTGTTCTGTGTCCAAAACAGTGCCTTATTCACTATATAGTGCATATTATGGGGTTCCTCTAGTGGATATTGGATGCCCACAATACACGGCGATGCTTGGTAAAAACCCGCATGAGGTAGTGTCCAAAACCGTTCACTACCCTCCTGAATTCAGTTCACTATAATAGTGCACTACCTAGGGAATAGTGAGTAGGGTGCCAATTTGGACACAATTTGATCTCCATGTGTCTTCACCTGTCTACATTGGCCATGCCCCACACCTGTGTGCTGTTACGCAGTCATGTGATTGCGTCCACAGGTGCATTCTTTAGTATCTTGTCTTTGTGCTGTCATTCATTTTGTGTTTTTAAATGTTTGTGGGGTTTTTGTAGGCTTGTGTTTTCATTATGTTTATTACACACTATGACTTCAAGTCTCCTACACCACAACATGACAAACGTCCTGTTTGGATATTTGTTCCATAGTTACACCCTTCTATAAATCTTATGTATGAATAAATGAATGAGAGTAGCACTTCTACAGCGTATTTGTTGTCACTCAAACACGTCACATTTTTGAGGCAGTCTCCTCCACTATCACTGATGTGCAGCCTCCACCTGAACAATGCAATGGGCCGATACCCTCAACACACACCAGTCAGTAAGTAGAGAGGGGACCAGAGAGGAGGCAGATTTAGCTATATATCAGGATCACACCACACCCCTTTCCAGTTAGAACCTCCATTTTAGTCTCATCCAAAGAACAGTCCCATTTGTTCAATACAGTATCCCTATCACTGCAATTAGTCATTGGGATTCACACAGAGCGCTGGAACAGCACCCCCTGTTGGCCTCACCAACACCACCTCCAGCAGTTTCCTTTGAAAATCTAGCCCAAACCTGATTATCTTCAGTGGATTTGCTTGGTCTGGTGTTCCAGACCTTTTCACTCATTTCTGACAGTTCTCAGTTGTAATACCTCATCTTTATCATTCAGTCTCTGCAGGATGTTTAATATGGCACTCAATGTTAGCCTCATATTTACACTGCAGCACTTCAGAAAAAGCTACGCCAGGCAAGTGTGCGTTATCCCCTTCAGCCCTTTTGGGATCGTTCAATTATTGTGACAGCTTGTTATCACAGGTAATGGAAACATTAACGTCAATAGTAAAACACTCTGACTCACTGGCAGGCAGCAGGTTAGCTGTGAGGTGACCCAGACAAACTCTAATTTAGTTTCAAACCAGGTGTGTCATATACTTTTTATGGCTCTCCCGTGGCCTTGTGATTTTGTCAGCTGCAATCATCATCATTAGTCAGAGTAACTATTGAGACAATGAGGAGAGGGAACGTATCAGAATTTCCATCATTTGTATTCATTTGTCGCCATTAGGTTACTGTTTCTGTTGCTGTTGCCATGGGGGAGCCGTTCTGAATTGCCTCCTCTTTTTATTTATGTCTGCCAAAGCCTTGTAGTGTGTCTGTTATTCTTTCGTCAGGTCATTGTGTTTTGCTAATTTGCGTTGCTAATTTGTCTGCATACTTTCAGCTTTGCGTTGGCATGGGATCAGTAGTCTGGAGAGTATTTCTGGTTTGGTGTGTGTTGTATTGTTATGCGTCTCGGTCTCAAATGCAGCCTAATGGCAAGAGATTTGGCTTGTCGGATTTGATGTACGTCTCAGTGCTTCAGAGGCAAGCACTCTAGTTACATTATCTCACACCAACCACAACAGTATGGTTTAATTTCAAAGAGTGTGATTATAAACTCCAAAGATTGGATCCCTAGTGCTCTGAGATTAGCTTTATATGGAACAGTATGCCAGGTAAATAACAATAGGCTTATAAATCGTTCTAAAAATCTCATCGCTGCAGTATAATTGCATCTGATTTATGTTTAAATGATCCCAAATTGTGTTTTTAAATGATCTCCCATTTCCTGCTTATATTTGTGAATGTTCATGGCTCTCAAGACCAGATATGATTGCTCTGACCTGGGGACAGACTAGAGATGTGGATAACAATTTACAATAGTTGCACATTAATTAACGGTACTTAAAAGAATATTAATGAATAACACAGTAATAAGAATTACTATGTGATTAAGCAATCTCACAATTAATCATTAGGTAATGACAGAATCAAGAACTAGGATTATTTTAGGATTTCACAAATCCTAAAAAAAAGCTAGTTAATGCTAGATCTCGTTTCTTATTATTACTTAATGATTATTTGTGACATTGCTTAAGCATTTAGTAATGCTTATTACTGTCTTAAGTTTCATAAATGAATGTACCTTATTGTAAAATGTTACGGAGATGTGTGACTGTAACTCTCCACTCTAACTTAGCAGAGTTCACTGACCAATTATTCTCAACAACACCAACAACATCAAACCCAAATGTTGGGTTCCTGAGTCTCTAGACTGTCCTCCTCATTCACACAGGCTCTTGTTCTGGAACAGTGTGAACAGTATGTTATGGCCTTTAATGTGCAACGTCCAAGGAGTATAAACCTTTCCATACCTTTCAGCTTCACATGGAGGTCTTCCATGATCTCATCCTGGTTAGGCAATAGGGGGCCTGGTGGACCAGGTGGTCCCTGAGGTCCTGGAGGGCCTGGAGGACCTGGAAGACCATGCTGCAGGGAAAGAGAGAGAGAGAGAGAGAGAGAGAGAGAGAGAGAGAGAGAGGTCAGTTTATTATGCCATTTCATTTGAGTCACAGACAGCTTTAACAGATGGAAGGATGAGATGTTGCAATTGAGTGCTGTAAGGCATCATGACCATCAGCATGTTGGACTCAATGCATCTGACAAACCTTGGTCAAGCAAGAGTTGTGCTTGTGAAGTTCTAGAGAACAATTATCAGCATGAACAAATGGCTCCAACTTGCTGAGAGCTCTTAGCCATGGATCTTACCTTTGAGGTTATTTTTTTTCCTTTGGGCTTCTTGTTCCCACCCTTATTGGAGTTGTCCCTGAAGACTATCCAGGTTCTGTGGGGGCTGACTATGGCCATGTCTGAAGAAACAGTCTCCTGTGGAGAAAGAAAGTGTCCTCATCTCAATGTTCACCAACTTAGAGCAGTATTTTGATCATAAATCCTTTGCAGCACTCTTGCCAGCTCATCTATCAACATATAATTGCATGTTTGACAAGGCCAGTTAATACTGAGTTTGGTAGAAGTCAGTAATTTAGTATGAGGCAGCATTCTCCACAGCTTTATAACTGGAATTACTGTAATCATTTGAACAATAGCACACAAGGGGGTTGTGAGAAATATGAAGGCTTCCCTTTGGCTTATTGAATGCGCCATTTTTTTTTTCTTTTAAAAATAGCTGTACGATCTATGTAGCTTTAATGAGGCTGTAAACTTACCGGACTTTCTGTGCTCACTGTGTTGCTTTCTTCCTCCAGCTCTAGACCCTCCTGGCTCTCCTGGGCATGGCAAACAGTCAGCAGGAGGCTCAGGACCAGGGGCAACAGGAGCCCTCTTGCCCCATGCCAGGGCAACATGCTGCAGTGTAAGAGGGCAGTCCTTTACTCAGATCCTCAGAGTACAGGTCCCATCCCACTCCAGGAAGGAAAACAGAGGTCCTTTAGTTCTGAGAGTAGAAGGTTTCTCAGGGAATAACTGATTGTAGGTGGCTGGTCCTCAGAAGTGAAATTGTGTCTCAGTTTGAAATGGATATTCAGATCCTCAGTTAAGAATCAGACAGCATTCAGATATCAGCGTGAATATTATTAAAACATATAGGCAGTCTAAGCTTCCATTTTGGATTTCCAGTTCCACTATTGGAGAATATCAGAGGATATTGCTGGAGAATTAATTTGTTTTTCAAAATGAGAGCGGGTATCAGTGTGTGACAGCCTCAGTTTGGAAATGGATGCACAGTCCCTTAATCAAACCCCAGATTATTTATAAAATCCTTAAAATGGTAATGAATCTCTGCACAAAGGTTGTTCAAAGTTTACTGCATAAGGTCACCATCCATCTTCAGTTCCTTGATTCTTTTTGATCCTCAGTTCTTCTGACTTATTTAAGCCCTGGGAAATTTTCAAGAAAGCAATAACAAGACTTGTTTTAAGGGTTCAACTGTGGACATCAGCATCAGCTCCAGCCTGATGATAGTGATGAACCTTTGCTATGAAAGTGAGGTCCAAGGTCCAATGCCTCTTTTCATTCAAGCTCCCATGCCATCCAAGGCTCTCTATGCCTGTTTAGCACAGTCTAAACTCCACACAGGTGGAGCTGTGAGTTATGGGTGTGTGTGTATTCCATAAATACAGCATGTGTGGCACTGCTGGTGTGTTTGTGTGATGATTAGCCGTGGTGTGGATCAGTTACAGTGTGACTGTTGGTGATAAAGCCAGAGAGTGTGGTGAGTCTCTCTCTCTGTGGGTGGTAAACTCTCCTCTCACTTTCTCTTCTAGCTCTCTCACTAACCTTAATGTCTTCTGAGAGTTCACACTGCCTTTGCTTGCCCAGCTGTTTTTTAAGGCTCCATTTTTATTCCAAGGATCCTGCAAGTCCTGCAGTGATGATGATGTTGATGATGATGGTGGTGGTGATGAGGATCCACTGTTTCCTACTCCAGGCAGACTCTCTCCAAGCTTTAGTTCTGGTGCTGTCCACAGCAGAATTGCTCAGTGTTGTGAAGGCTTTCTTTCGCGCTCCTCGGTTTTTTGTAGCCTCCTCGATGGCCAGAACCCACCCCCTCCTCTGTCACTCCACTCCTCCTCCTGTCGTCTATCTGCTCCAGAATCTGGAGCTGTCACTCCGTCTCTCCCTCGTCTGACCCTGGTCTCTCTCTGAGCACTCTCGGGTCTCCCTCTCTCTGTCTCGCCCGTTTTATGCTTCATTCCTCTATTTCTGCCAGCCTTGTGTGGCCTCTCATACGCTGGTTTCTGGGTCCTAGTGCCTATTGTTTTGACTTTGACTGAAGACCCAAATTTGTTGTATGCAGAAGTTAATGTCCGTTTGTCTTGGGGGGCGTTGTATACTTAGCTGAACCTATTTGTGCTTTTAGGTTCTTTACACTTTTATTTGCCACACAAAACATTGGAATTAATTTTTTAATTCATCTTTAATTCTTACATTTACGTTTCGGCCTAGCTGCTCGAGCTGAGGGTGGATACATAAGCTTTGCCTGACGTAAACGACTACTGACGTGCAGACTGACCAATTAAATGCTTACAGAGAAATTTATCGACCAATAACGGTCCAATCAAAAGATTTTAGGCTACTTCACCACGCCCCCTTCTCACGCAAGCGAACCAATCGGAGTAGGGGAGGGCGGGACTAGTTTCTGAACGAAACTTCTCGAAGTTCTATGTAAGCTCTAGAAAAACAAAATCCCGGACGTTTGTGAAATTCCGCACGGACATTTTTTTTTAAGTCTAAAAAACAGGACATGTCCGGGTAAAAGAGGACGTCTGGTCACCCTACCCAAAATACACCTCATGCCCATGAATAATTAGAAAAAAAAAATAGAAATTAAAATGAGCATTTACATGTGTACCTTCCTGTTATGCTGAGCTTCAAATGTATAAAGCTGATGTAAAAGTCAAGAATGGTGTATTCTTGAAAAATCTGAATAAGACTTGTTATTGAAGATACCTCCAAATGCCTCTCGTGTGACACGGGTCACAACCTTACACAGGACTGTAAAGGAAAACATTGTATACTCCGGAAGTGAAATTTAGCATTAGCAGGCTATCAATATTTAATATTAAATATTAAAACACAGAAGATGTGAATGTTCACTGCTAATTTTCAAAAGCAAAATGGTGACTGTATTTTGGCTAAACATTTGCCTGTTTCCTATCACCACTGTAAAGAACCTCGAACTTTCTCTAGATTTAACCCTTTCACACCCAGCACCCCAAAACCGTCTCAGTGACTGAAACACTAGTAAATTGTAAAAGTAAGTGGATACGAAGTCTTCTTATAATGCATACAGGTCAAGTCCTCAATTTCTTAGCAATAAAAGATGTCTGGGTGGGGCAGAAATGTGCGAGTCAGATATGCTGGACCTTGCTGTTAAAGATGATGACATTTAGGAGGAAAATTGCAAGCTTTTACCCAGAATGCCACACCTTCCTTTATCACTCAGTCTGTGCTTTATTTTTCTTTTCACCCAAATGAAGATCTCATTTTAGTGCTGAAAATGGCACCTGGTTAACACTGACATTTAGTTAATATAATAATAATTTTATATTAAATATTGCAATACTAATTGTAGCATATCATTTATCATAAATGTTGACAGACCCAGATAGCAGACACATTTGGGCCAAATCTACTCATTTTTTGGCACTTATGGTTCAGTTATGGCACTGGAGACTTAATTGCATCAATAAAAAACCTCATGCAGAATGTTCTTCAGAGTGGACACTGGCACCATCTCATGGCCAATTTATGGTAAATCAAACAAGGGAGATTAAAACTGGAGCTGTTGTTGTGTCTCTGTCAAATTAACCAGGTTTAAGGTGAAAATTAGTACAATGGAAGTTTTAATTAATAAAGGTAAAGTAATGCTTATCAAATTCACCTTTTGGAAATTGAATATTTATACACTACACGTTTGTTACTTGTGGATTACAATTACTTTGGGAATGATTTGAAAACTTTTAAAATAAATCTTTTTCCTTCATTTTGACACCATTTTGACTGTAGGACATGAGCACACACATATTAACCTTTCTGTTGCTGTAAATAGATGATTACAGGTAGAGAACCGAGGCAGCATGGATCCACAGCCTAAAGCTGGGGATAAGAGGATTTAACACTGCTCTGTGTTGTTCAGGTTGTTCAGTGGCAGCAGATCAGACTAACGACTCTTCAAACACCTAATGTGTTCAGTTAAAAGTGAAGGATCCCTTACTGAATATCTATAAAACACCACAGAGATCTCAGACCAATGTACCACAGCGTAGATCCGGTTTAAACTGACTGGAAAAACACCGGCAACTGAAGGTGAATTTCTGGCCTTAGTCAGGAAGAGAAGGTAAGCAATCTAGCTGAGCATTAGTGTAAAGATCTCTTCTCTCTTGATCATTACACATTACACACTAAAGTGTAGTGTTTGTGTATTTTTCAACAGTTTGAATATCAGCTTGCTTTGTAGTCCCTGAATGAACAAGTTTATGTTCCACAGAGTGGGTCCCACACATAGTGGTGACCATGTTTTAAAGCCACTGATTCATCCAGGCCACTAGGTGTTAGTGTAATGACTGTTTCATAACACAAACAAGAATCCTTAGTGACAGCCTCTGCTCTTTAAAGCGCAAAATACCTTCTTTATTTCCAGTGGTAAACATGGCGGAGTTGGAAGCTTCTCCTTTGCAGCATTTTGTGGTGGCCAAGAGGACAATCAGCACGATTTTTGATCAGCTGCTGGACTTTGTTAAAGAGGGATCTGAGTTTGTGGAGGGTGAGTTGACATAACTCACTATTTTTACTTCAGTATGTCTTTAATTAACAACTGGATTTGTGCTTGTTTCTCTGGTCAACGTCTACATCCTGGTGTAAGCTGGATATTTACACTACAAAACCATGGTTAACCCCATGGATCATACCTATATAGCATTTTGCTATTCCTTTTTATTTTTATTAATTTATTTATTTATTTTGTTTGTTTTCAGTGCCTCCTTCAATTGAATTTAAACAGTAATTATATTACATAGTCTTTATATCATAGTAATTGTTTTATTTTCTAAAGACCTTTGGCTACTCAAATGTGTAACCACCTGAGCTTTAAATGCTAACTGATATTTGATATTTTCTTGAAACTGGCCATGGTTTGACAAAAATTTTACCAAGCGCATGTTTTTTTTTTTGTTTTTTTTCATATTTCTCAATGTACAACCTAAAACATATTCCAATACCTGATATCTTTGCACAAATTGTTAGTCTGGGGTGTCTTTTAGTTGAACACACAAGCATTTTTGATGGTAATTTATTACATGGAATATTACTGTGACAAAAATAGTAGCATCAGATGACATATTTTTCTTGATATTCTAAACTCAAGGATGTATGACTAATAAAACTCTGACAGTCACAGCCAATAGTTCACGGCCAATTTGGACAATATCCCAACAAATAAAAATAGTTTTGGTACATTGGCAATTTACTCAGCTGCTTATAATAGTAACAATTATAAAATTCTTTTAAAAATATGATGAAATAATACTTATTTTTTTATTTAGAATCCACAAAATGAAAAATGATTTAAGCTTTTTAGTTTATATTTGGTGATCTAACCCAATATAATTTGATTCACTTTGAATCACTATAAATAAACAAAAAGAGTGAACATAAAAAGAACTGCATGCTTTTGCTGAATGACTCGTTTTTTCCGCCTGCAGACAGCGTGGGTTGACGTCGTGACTCAAAACGAAACTGAAAGTAAACACCGTCATTTATGTATTTGAGCAGTAGAATCAGTTTTAATAGCAGAATAAAACATGCATTTTGAAGGAGCTCCTTGTTTTTTAGCTGTTTTTTTTCCACATTGGATTACTCCCAGGCTTCACAACACTAGCGCTAATTGAAATGGTAGGATCTGCGGTTTCTAACAGTATGCAGAGCAAACATGAGTTATAAACCTAAGAATATAAGTTTTGCTTTTTACAAAGTAGCCCACCATGCTTGACAATGTGTGCTAGTTTGTTTGGGGCATGTCAGTAAGGTCCTACTGTAGGATGTTAGTTCTGTGCACAGCAGTGTTAGCTGCATTCAGCAAATAGCATATTCTAGTCTATTAATAAACTCATAGATCAGAAAATCCAACCATATTTGAGTGGAAAATGTGCTCGGTGTAACCAGATCCACCAGGTTTTTTTCAAAACTCCATTTATATATAATATAATGATATAATTCATTCATTATCTGTAACCCTTATCCAGTTCAGGGTCGCGGTGGGTCCAGAGCCTACCTGGAATCATTGGGCGCAAGGCAGAAATACACCCTGGAGGGGGCGCCAGTCCTTCACAGGGCAACACAGACAAACACACACACACACTTACAGACACTTTTGAGTCGCCAATCCACCTACCAATGCATGTTTTTGGACTGTGGGAAGAAACCGGAGCACCCGGAGGAAACCCACGCGGACACAGGGAGAACACACCAACTCCTCACAGACAGTCACCCGGAGCGGGAATCGAACCCACAACCTCCAGGTTGCTGGAGCTGTGTGACTGCACCACCGTGCCGCTAATGATATAATATATAATAGCATATATCATATATAATATACTAGGAGCCACAAAATAAACTGATAATACTGAGTCCACAATATGTAGATTTTAGCCACAAGTTAATATACTGTGGCCATGAGAAAATATGAATATATTTTTTGGCCATGCCTTATTAAACACCACCACTGTGTCACCCTATGGGCTCAATAGAAACTCACCATAGACCCAAAATCCCTTTTATGGCATGACACAGACTACAATTTATAATTCATTACATTAGCTTTCTTTGCTAAAAAAGAACCCTGCCTCCAAACATGCAACTCAAGTGTTTTAAATGAAGTCACAGTAGCTTTTGCAGGTTGAGTTCAGATTAACCATTTTCTTGTGTTTTGTGTGTGTGGGTCTGAACAGAAACATGGAGGAGTGTGGATCTGGAGTGTGTGGCAGAGGAGGAGCAGTGTGTCCAGATTGAGGCCTGCTCCAGAAAGCTGGCAGCTATTAAGGAGGTCCTGGCTCGCAGACACATGAAGGTGGCCTTCTTCGGAAGGTAACTGAAAGAAAAGCACCCCCCCACACACACACACACTCACGCCCGGTGACAGATGTGCTTAACCTGTGGGACTTCACTGTCTGTAAACAGTGCCAGCTGAGAAGGATGGGTCATTAACGTGTTTGTGTCACGGCCACACTGCCAAAAGAAACGAGACACACAGCAAGAAAGTCTTTATTGTGCTTAGAGGGGCGGAGGCACACACGTCCTGTAGTTAATGAAGGAAAATTGTAATCCTATTATTCCTCTGGCTCTGTAATACAGCAGACCACTGAGGGCACTGCAGTTAACACTTTAACCTTCCACATGTTACAGAGGTCTTCAGCCTAATCTCCATCTGTTAAATCAACGTTGTGGCCAGAAGTCTGTGGACACCTGCTATTCGGTTTATTTTAAAATGGTGATGGTAACTGTACTAACGGCATCTGCTACTCTGGGAAGATTTGAAACATGGCTGTGAGGATTTTATGGCAGCCACATCAGCAAGGCCAGGTGCTGGTTTTGAATGATTGGATCTGCATCACAAACACCATTCCAACTCATCCCAAAGGAATTAGACGGAGAACAATTATATTAGACAAAACTCTTCTGCTGCTTCACAACCAAATTCTAAGGGAATTATTATCCCTCTGACTGACAGTTGGCGCTGGGCATGATGAACTTTGGCTGATGTGTGACTGCTCCAGACCTGTCCTAATGAATTTGAGCTTGTTATTCAAAGTGCTTTAAAAAGAAAACATACAAATGAGATATAAAAGGAGATTGGACACAAATTCATCAAAAATATTATCTAATGTTAAAAAAGTAAAATATAAATTGGAAAAATTCATTCATTCATTCATTGACTGTAACCGCTTATTCATTTTGAGTCGCCAATCCACCTACGTATGTTTTTTCTTTTTTGGACCATGGGAGGGAACCAGAGCACCTGGAGGAAACCTGTGCAGTCACCGAGGGAACACACCAAACTACTCACAGTCACTCATACCCTAGGAACTGTGTGACTGTGACACTACCTGCTGCACCACCGTGCCACCCTCGGATAAAATTGAATAAAATATTTTCTTAAAAATCAGTGAAGAGTTAGAAAAACATAGACTGCATAAAATAAACTCCAAGAATAAATAGTAACACACCAAGACCACACAAGTGTTTTATATGAGCAAAGACTTCAGTGTTGATTTGTAGGGTGACATTAAGACAGGACTGGAGTGTGGATGTACGATATGTATGTTATAAAGCTGAGGTGCTGAAGTAGACCCTGGAGTTCAGGTCTGTTTCTGAATGTTTTTGCAGGACGAGTAATGGTAAAAGTACAGTGATAAATGCCATGCTGAGGGAGCGTGTGCTGCCTAGTGGAATCGGTCACACCACAAACTGCTTCCTCAGCGTGGAGGGAACGGACCGAGAACTCGCCTACCTCACCACCGAGGACTCAGAGGAGAGGAGGAATATCAAGGTAGAAAACAGATGAACTGCATCCAAATCTTTGTGGACACTTTTTGAATTAGTCAACTCATTTATTATAAGTTTCACCCACTGTGGACTCAATTCAGCTGCAGCTTGTGTAATTTCCATAGAAAGGCATAAGCTAAACGTCACCATTCTCAATGCCAAGTGTCAGACAGAGGGGTCTAAAGCCCCAGCACTGATTGAAGATGAACATCCATCCAGCAATGATCCAGGACTAGTCAGCAACAGCAATACCCGACCTTAATATTCACTTACCATACTAGTCTCATTGGTGAATGCCATCAAATCCTCACAGTAATGTTCCAACATCTAGTCTAACGCCTTCCTCAAAGAGCACAGTATAGGCCAGGGATGTCCTAAAAGAACTTTTTTTCTGTGTCATTTTCCTGCAGACGGTTAATCAACTAGCTCATGCTCTGCACATGGACAGAAACCTGGACTCTGGTTGTTTAGTGCGGGTTTTTTGGCCCAAGACCAAGTGCGCCCTGCTGAGGGACGACCTGGTGCTGATGGACAGGTATGGACACACACACACACACACACACACACACATACACACAAATACACATATGCAAGCAGTTTCCAAACAGTTCTGGCTGTGGGTCATCAGACGGCTCTCTGGACGAAAGCCTGGCCGCTCTTGGCAGACACTCAGACGTCTGTGAGGCTTAATATGTTGTACACGAGATTAAAATGATGTGCTGATGTAACTAATGAACCGGCTCTGTGTTTGCTCTCAGTCTCTCAGCACTCTATCTGCCCTCCACTGAGGGGGGCTCTCTTTTTATTGACCTTTCAAATGGCCAGAGACAACCTAACATTTATAACCATAGAATAACTAGAATTCTATGTATTAAGAGCCATGAATGTATGTATTAAACCTTACTTTTTAAAAAGCTTTAAAAAAAGCAAAAAGCTCAGTCTGATATTTGGCATTTTTAAATCTCTATTATAAGCATTATTTAACATTATTCTATAACTTTGGTACATAACCCAAAGAGATTAAAATAAAAAAGTATTGCAAGTATGTATTATTTATTTATATTAAGAAATATGTTATTAAATCCTGTCTGTGAGGAGTTGGCGTGTTCTCCCCGTGGCCGCGTGGGTTTCCTCCGGGTGCTCCGGTTTCCTCCCACAGTCCAAAAACACACGTTTGTAGGTGGATTGGTGACTCAAAAGTGTCCGTAGGTGTGAGTGTGTGTGTGTGTTGCCCTGTGAAGAACTGGCGCCCCCTCCAGGGTGTATTCCCGCCTTGCGCCCAATGATTCCAGGTAGGCTCTGGACCCACCGCGACCCTGAATTGGATAAACGGTTACAGATAATGAATGAATGAATGAATGTTATTAAATCATAAATAATATGCTATTATTTTGTTTTTAATGGTTTAATGTGTTGTTGAGTTATCTGCAGTGAACTTGGATCAAGTTTGAAATACAAACCATTCTGTCTATTGAGTTTATCTAAAGTCAGTTTAATATAGCTTTACTCTAGATATTAGATCATTAAAATGTGTTTCTAGATATTGTGTACTTCTCTCTTTTCATCTATCAATGTATATGTCTATACAATTTATTACAAACTGAATCTCAGTCTAAATAAATTAGCACTTTGGATTATTGGATGTCAGTGACTTAAAATTTAACTCGAGCAATTCATTCGATTTTTACCACATTTAAAAAGGTATATTTGTAAGTATATTATGTAATAATAACAATTCTTATGAAGTTCTCAGTATTAATGGATTCTATGAACTTACCTCCACTTTTATATTTTAACTGCTACTGATTAGAAACCTGTGTAGCCATTCTGATTAAATAATTTTACACATGTAGCATCTTCAAAAATGTTTATTTAGTAACATTTGTAGCGGTGCTGAAAGTGGCCCTGATGCTCCTACAGTCCAGGTACAGATGTGACCTCGGAGCTGGACAGTTGGATCGACAAGTTCTGTCTGGACGCTGATGTTTTTGTGCTTGTGGCCAACTCAGAGTCCACTCTCATGAACACAGTGAGTGGAAAAACCTTCACAGCTACATCACATCATCACTTCATCACCTCTCAGATCTAACCGTGTTGGTCTGGACTCTTTGTCTTTGTCTTTTGTCTGTGTTCTACTTTTAAGGAAAAGCATTTTTTCCATAAAGTGAGCGAGCGCATTTCAAAGCCCAACATCTTCATCCTAAACAACCGCTGGGACGCGTCTGAGACCGAGCCAGGGTATCTGGACAGTGTGAGTGAAAATCTTTAGGGGTTGTGCACTGATTTTATAAATAAACAAATAAGTAACAGTTATAATATACAACTGACACTGCAACAAAGTGCTTTACACCTTCAGCAAACAAAAAGAGTCAAAAGAAGGACCAGGCAACAGGTTAAATGAGTTCAAATGAACAAAGAGTCAGGAGAAATATCAGAGAGCATGTGAAAAGTAAACAACAAACACCCCAATCAAATAAATAAATACATCTGGATTTGCTGTATCCACAGGTGTGAGTGTGTGAGTGACTGGGTGAGTGTATGAAATTGTCCACAGATGAGAGTGTGTGAGTGACTGGGTGAGTGTGTGAAATGGTCCACAGGTGTGAGTTGACTGGGTTCACAGATGGGTTTAAACCCTCTCTCTTCATGTTTCTCAGGTGCGGAAGCAGCATATGGAGCGGTGTGTGAGTTTTCTGGTGGATGAGCTGAAGGTGGCGACCCCTGACCAGGCGACTGACCGCATTTTCTTCGTCTCGGCCAAAGAGGCTCTGAGTGCCAGGATCCACAGAGCCCAGGGCATGCCAGAGTCTGGTGGGTTCAGTAAATACCACGTTTTATAAATGAATGGTGTCTCCTTTTTCCAATTTTTGTAGGAGAAACCTTTATGTGGCAGAAATAAATGTGGTAATTAGTGTAGTGTTGTGGGTAAACTGCTGCCTATTCAGAAGACTAGGGTTCAATCCTAAGTTGTTAGCCATTGCCAAGTCCAACCAAAAGCTGGTCTCCATTGATCACACATAACCAGGGAGTGTGAGGGTTAGCACGTGCTTCCTCTGAGACTCAAGAAACCAGACACTGCTTCTTTTCAAACTGCTGCTAATGTACTGCTACTGGACAGTGATAGCAAGCCAGGGGAGAGCGCCAAGTGTCCAGATGTGTCACATCAGCTGACAGACACACACACTGGTTTTACACTGTGAAGCAATGAAGAGATGGTGGACCATCTCACTCACAAACCTGAAGAGCATGGTCAGATATGAGCTTGTGAACTCCCGGTGATTGAACCAGCAGTATGTTTGTGTGTAACTTAAAATGCAGATAGAAATGCATAATTCTAAGCCAAATCTAAACATAGGTGTGTGTGTGTGTGTGTAGGATAAGTATTTTCTGTACAACAAATCGGCCCCAGGTCAAATCTGATTAAAACTGATTATCCCTAATAAATTTGGTCAGCTTTATTATGAAGAGTCTTGGTCTAGCATTAGCATTAGCATTAGCTTCCTACTATTTATAGGATAATTTACAGTAGCTGGATCGAGGAAGGAGTTTTAAGATGAATTGCTGAATAATAATTCTTCAGGTTACAGGGTTAAGGTTCTTTCTTCTCTCCACTCTGTTTTGGAAGAAGCCCAGGAAAAAAATAAAGAATAGCCAAACTGAATATAAGTCATCAGACATTACTAATAATTCATGTGTGAGGTCATCAGAGTCAAACGGTGTGAAGTGTGAGCCTGAATGTGTAACCTCACAGAAGTGAGTTGTACACTGCTGGACTGTATCATGGAGATGAAATTGTGCATGATCTTATGATCTCTTTCTTATTTTTACATTTCTAGGTGCTGCTCTGGCCGAAGGCTTCCAGGAGAGACTGCAGGAGTTCCAAAGCTTTGAGAGAACGTTTGAGGTGAGGTGGTTCAGCTCCAGAATAATCACCGTCTGGACAAAAAAGAAAGACTGAAAACAATTAAGATGAAGGGAGGAGTGAGCTTGGAAAATCCTCTGGAAAACAGCTCCTGGCCCACATCTCTTTGTTATTTAGTCTAGGCCAGAGATGTGTGAAAAGCTTTCTTCCCAGAAGTGGAGCCGTGATGTGATGACTGTCCCTCCCCTGGCTCTGTGAAGTGTGAGATGCTTGGCCTTCCTCATAGATTCCTCTCTGGCGAGGTTTGAGTGCCTCATCCTTGAGATAAACTAGTTTCTACCTTTAGCGAGTGCTGAGACTTCAGCGGAGAACTGCGTGTGGGAGCTCATCCTCCACACCTTGTGTTTGTTTCAGCTGGAACTTTTCTACGGGCCCAAACTTTTTTACAGTTTCAAAACAGTCATTTGATCTTTTCACACAAAGCTTTGTCCAATCTGTTGATGATATTACGTGTTGTAGAGTTAAATCTACAGTTAAGTGCATGGCACTTAAAATGCTGCATTATTTACTGCCACTTTTTTGACAAAGCCTTGACTCTCTTTCACACATAATACACACCTTTCTGTTGTCATTTACATTTTATGTTTTGTCCCAACTGTTTTTGGAATTGGGTTTGCACTGTAGGATGTTAATATTGAAGTAGAATTCTTCTCCTCTTTTTTTTTTTTTTTTTTTGGGGGGGGGGGTCTTGCCTGTATGAGGATATCCATATATTTTTATCAACGAGTAAAATTAAATTATGTGGTAAAAAAAAGTAATTCCAAAACTGATATTTTCCAAAATGTACTTTTCCATCTTCAGTGGGAGGATGTAAGACTTGTGCATTCAAATGTGCATTAAATTTATTTCCATGGGTAATATCCTGTCATTATTCAAATGAAGCGATGGTTTTGCATCATTATGGCATTAATCTGAAGACTCTATTTAACACCAGGTCCATCTCACAGTTTGCATCATTGTTTTCTCTGTGTGTAATGTTGTTTGTAGTGTTTCTGACTTGTCTGTTTCTTAGGAGTTCATCTCCCACTCCTCGGTAAAGACTAAGTTCGAGCAGCACACGATCCGAGCCCGGCAGATCACAGAGTCCATCAAAGCCAACATGGATGCCATTAACATCACATCTGCTGAAAAGAAGTGAGTTCTGAGCTCTTTTTTGGGCTCAATTTAACAAAATTCATTCATACACGGTGGGTAGTGCTGGGTGATAAAGCGCTATCAATTTGTTTCGTGATAAATTTGTGCTTGAAAACGATGATAAGCTTTGGGTAATAGACCTCAATAAACCTTCATTTCTAATCCCAGTTAGCACAGCCAGCTGCACACCAACAGGCGCGTATACTCATGCTATTATGGTAAATGAACAAAGGAGACCGCATAAACATGAGAATACAAGACTATAATAGGTTTAATTCAAGTGTTTGTGTGTGTTTTTTTTTTATTGTTTACAGCTCAGCATTTGGGAGTATTTATTCATTAATTTATTATTTTAATCTCTTCTTAATATTTTAGCTTCTTTAAATTCTTGAGGTGGTAATGCCCTAAGAATGTTTTTATGACACAAGACATAAATATCATTACATTTTTGTGGTAAGAAAATGTTCCTTTCCTTTTGAGTAATGTGGGTATGTGTGTGTATGTGTGTGTATGTGTGTGTGTGTGTGTGTCTTTTGTCACAGTGTGACAAATCTTTAATATTTTGATAAATGTTGAGATCAATCAATATAGAAAAACTTCAAAGGAATAGAAAAGGAATGAGGAAAATGTGGGTAAACAAAAGAGCGGCTCAGGCTCCACGGAAAAACAACACCCATGGGCATGTGGATCTGGATTCATTTTTATTGATGAGGTGACAGAACCAACAGGAGAAACTCTAACATGAACAGATGTTGGACTATTTCTTTTAGGATTTAATGATATTCAGCTCTGTAAACCTGAGTGAGGTGAGGTACTGGCATTGGGAGATTAGTTCTGGAAATCTATAATGTTCACATACAGTCAAATGTGCACATGCAGCTTGTATAATCTCCATAGAAAAGAATTAAAAGAGAAATGGATGCTCCTAAAGTCACCTTGCTCAATGGCAAGTGTTGGCTAGAGGGGTATATCCACCCACTCCCCCAGCATCAGCTTGTGGAGCAGTGGGACTGAGTTCTCTGGAGTGATGTTCATGATACTCATGGATTTTGTAGCTCCAGCTGAAGGTGAGAAGCTGAAGTCTTTGGACCTCTCTCTTCAGGGTTCTGTCTCTGGAGGAAAGAGAGGCTCTCCTGGATCGCCTGGAGTTTGTGCGCAATCAGCTCAATTTCCTGACTGAGGAAACCAAAGACAGGATCAAGGTCATTGCTGATGACGTCTCAGCCAAGGTACAGAGCCACATGAGCAGATAGAGTTCACTGTTTCCAAGAAAAGCTGTAAGATTTGCAGATTGCTTAATTTTACTGCTGTTATTCTTCAGGTCGCTAGTGCCTTGCTGGAGGAGATTCACATCTTGTCTGTAATAGTGGATGAGTTCTGCTCAGATTTCAGCCCTGCACCTGATGCCTTGGCCATGTACAAAGCTGTGAGTCCCAGTAAATACTCTCTTCTGATGTCCGAGTCATTCACGAGTGTATTCAAAAAATTCAGAAGATGTTTCCTCACCATTTGCTGCTCTCCAGTCTGTTTTTGTGCTGAAAACCAGTCTGATGTGTTTACAAAGGCCCATTGTCTATAAATGAGTGAACCCAGTAAACATTTAGCAGTTGATTCAACGTTAAAATAACGTAATGACTGCCGTCTAATCAACGTTCTCCTAAGGTTGAAAATGAAAGTTGAAAAGACATCCAAACACAGACATTGAAAAGACGACTATTAGACGTATTTTGGACGTACATTGACGTTATTAATTGGTCACCACTTAACTAACTTATTAAGATGGATTTTGGACGTCCATTTACGTTTAAAATATGTTCTTGACGGACAGACTACTTTTAGACCTATGTTCATGTTTAATTTGTCACTGAGGATTCTAAAACGTCGCCGCCTTAAGAGGATTTCACAGGAAGCGTCTTAAAGTCTGGTCACTGTGTAGAGTCTGGGAAATGATGATAGATATGTGATTATTTAAGCCCCAGCACAGAAGTTTTGAATTGTTGATATTTAGTTGCAACAATTTAGTTAATGTGTTGTAGATATTTAGTTAATGTGTTGTAGATATTTAGTTAATGTGTTGTAGATATTTAGTTAATGTGTTGTAGATATTTAGTTAATGTGTTGGCCAGTTCTTAACCCAGGTTGGGGGTACAAGGCCTGCTCCACATGACTGTCTGTGAGGAGTTTGGTGTGTTCTCCCTGTATCCGTGTAGGTTTCCTCCAGGTGCTCTGGTTTCCTCCCTGTTCAAAATCACACGTTGGTAGGTGGATTGGCTTCTTGAACCTGTCCATAAGTATGAGTGTGTGAGTGTGTGTCACCCTGTGGAGGACTGGTGCCCCCTCCAGGGTGTGTTCCCGCCTTGTGCCTAGTGATTCCGGGTAGGCTCCGGACCCACCACATACCTGAACTGGATAAGCAGTTACAGACAATGAATGAATGAACAGTTCTTAAACTGATTTTAGTTGTTTCAGAAATCTCCTTAAATGGTATCTCTGCTTGATGCATGCCACTAATTTAATCTTTCTGAAA
Organism: Hoplias malabaricus; assembly: GCF_029633855.1. Lineage (NCBI taxonomy): Eukaryota > Metazoa > Chordata > Actinopteri > Characiformes > Erythrinidae > Hoplias > Hoplias malabaricus. The sequence goes on from NC_089818.1 coordinate 15,013,017, forward strand.
CAGATTAATGCCTTTTCCATGACCACAGGATGGACCACGACCACTGCATCAGTTAGAGTTGAATAACTTGTTGCCAGCTGAAACATAATCACCCATGCAGTAATTAACTAATGGGAGGCTCTTACCTAATTGCTCAGTTAAATCCGGGGGTTGGGGGGGGCAGTTGCTCTATATTGAAATATATTTAAACTTCTTTTTACAGAAAATGATTGCGTACATAGAGCAGAGGATGGTGAGGAACCTGGCACTTCGATGCTCCAGCAGCATTGGGGGTTTTGTGCTCTCATCTCAGAGAGACTTTATAGGTACAAGCAAACACAAATGGACCGATTGATATGTTAGTTTCTCACATGTACACATACTGTTTATTTGATCAATTTAACAAACTGGTGCTAAACACAAACACTATCCTGATATGTAAATGTAATTCATTTTATATTTAATATTTGTCTAATATCTTCATATATATATATATATATATATATATATGTGTGTGTGTGTGTGTGTGTGTGTGTGTGTGTGTATTTAGGAAATTAACCAAACATGTAATTTGACTAGTGATGTCATAATCAGGCTATGACGCTGTATCTTTGTAGATTGTATATTGATTGATAAATACAGCAAGAGAAATGAGAAATGCTAATGGTCTTCTCACATTAACATTCAAGTTAATAATGTTGTTCAATGTCCTGAGCAGTGACTATTTTGGCTGACAGCATTGGTGTATAACTATATGGTTATTATCAATATATATATAAGGTTCAAAGACTATTGTCCATTGCCTATCCTCTCCTCTAGACACCATCAGTCCTCTGCTGCCCCCTGCTGCCCGATGTCACCTGCACATGCACCTTCCAAGCAGGAGGTTTGAGATGAACTATGAGCTGAACATAAACACTCTCTGTGCGGACTTCCAGGAGGACATAGAATTTCAGTTTTCTCTCGGCTGGACGGCACTGGTCAACCGTTTCCTTGGGCCGGCTAAAGCCAAGCAGGCTCTGACCATTCTGGACAAGAACCTCAGAGTAAAGCATATATGACCAACTGTTTTCTTGTGTGTGTTTGTGTGTGTGTGTGTGTTTGGAGGTGGGGGTTGATATAGGGCACAGATATTCTCTGTGTCACTTTGACCCAGTTTGACTTCTCTGAAGAAGAGTTTTCGCCAAAACATCTTTTGCTGCCTTGGAGCTCAACACACATGGAGGAGAATATTATCTGCCCAGTTATGTTATCTCAGCATACAAATAACCCACACTGGAGTGTGATGGGAGAGGGAGGGTGCCTCTAACATACGTGGACTATGATTACATGTAAAAACTTTCTGTGCAGACACGTCGAGAGGATTACACTCTGCAGACGTAACTGTTATCTTAAATTCTGAGTTAAATTCCTTTAATTCTTATTGTTGTTATTTGCCTCTGATCTCAGGCGTCCTCTCACTGTGCTCCAGTTGGAACCCATGCCCAGGAGGAGATTGCCGTTTCCATGGCGAACGGACTGGCCTCGCTCACCTCCCGGGCGTCCATGAGTGTACTGGCCATTGGTGGAGTGGTAATGTACTATATCTGTCCAAACCTTTTTAGCACCCATTTACCTGTGAAGATTTGATAGCCTTCAGTCATAAGGTCATGTATGGATGTTGGATGATTAGTTCTGGATCACAAACATCACTCCAGCTCATCCCAAAGGTATTGGATGGAACTCTATCACTCCAGTGAACATAGATGCAGTAATTTACAGCCCAGTACTGAGAAGGGTTATACCTCTCTAGACATTAGCTGGTATGTGCAGCTGCTCCAAACATTGTATACACACAATGTTTTCACCTTAAAGGGATAGTTGGAACAGTGTAAGGTGTTGGTCTTCTTGCAGGTGTGGCGCTCGGTGGGCTGGAGGTTCATTGTCTTTTCGGTAAGCCTCTACGGTCTGCTGTACTTATACGAGAAGCTGACATGGACCAACAGCTCCAGAGAAAAAGCCCTGAAGCAGCAGTTTGTGGATTTCGCCACTCAGAGGCTGCAGGCAATCTCCCATATCACCAGCAGCAACTGTGGCCTCCAGGTCCAACAGTGAGTGGACAATCCAGTGATCAAACATTTTTCTTAATAGCAATAAAGCGCACTAGACATATTTAACTGTTCCTCCATCCTATATTAGCACCAGACTTGAACAACTGCTGCTTTGAACAACGCCTTTTACACTCGAGATAATGCGTGAGAAGGAGTCTAGCCATTCACTTGTAACATAACAGAGGATTAGTAACACCTACAATAACAGTAACTTTTTTCAGAAGGCTTTAAACTATTGGTTGGTAGAATTCTTTGAGGATTTGATGGCATTCAGCCAGGAAGATCTAACCATCTGAATCACAAACCGCACTCAGGCTTCATTGCAAAGGCACTGGATAGAGCACTCTAGAGAAACACTTGTATCCATACTTCACAAAAGCTGGATTCACCGTTTAAAAAGGGAGAATACACACATTCACACCTAGAGTATATCATCCGAACCGAAGGTCACTGTCTGTGTTTTTGCGCAGGGAGCTGGTGGGGGTTTTTTCCCGCATGTGTCAGCAGGTGGATAAGAGTGAGATGGAGCTGGAGACGGAGATCCGTAAACTCAATGCCAAGATCCAGCGTCTGGACAGCGTCCAGAAACACTCCAAAACTCTCAGGTACATGAGAGACTGAGCAGGAGTTTACAGAATATACACGCTCATTCAGCACATTGTTGTAGGGCCGGACCGATAGATCATATCACCGATCTGTATTCCCTGTGAATCTGAACCTATTTTCCGATATTTGTTATTATACTTTAGCAAACTATGAGTAATTCATATCTGAATTTTTATTTAAAAATTATATTGTACAGTATCAGTTATTGGAAATTTTGTTTTGTATTTTTATTTTTGTTCATTTCCTGCAGATACAGTGCCTTGCGAAAGTATGCAGCCCCCTTGAACTTTTCAACCTTTTGCCACATTTCAGGCTTCAAACATAAAGAATCAACAACCAGTGGGACACAATCGTGAAGTGGAATGAAATTTATTGGATGTGTCAAACTTTTTTAAAAATGTAAAAACTGAAAAGTGGGGCGTGCAATATTATTCGCCCCCTTGCGTTAATACTTTGTAGCGCCACCTTTTGCTGCAATTACAGCTGCAAGTCGCTTGGGGTATGTCTCTATCAGTTTTGCACATCGAGAGACTGAAATTCTTGCCCATTCCTCCTTGCAAAACAGCTCGAGCTCAGTGAGGTTGGATGGAGAGCGTTTGTGAACAGCAGTCTTCAGCTCTTTCCACAGATTCTCGATTGGATTCGGGTCTGGACTTTGACTTGGCCGTTCCAACACCTGGATACGTTTATTTGTGAACCATTCCGTTGTAGATTTGGCTTTATGTTTTGGATCATTGTCTTGTTGGAAGATAAATCTCCGTCCCAGTCTCAGGTCTCTTGCAGACTCCAACAGGTTTTCTTCCTCATCCATCTGCCCATCAATTTTGACCATCTTCCCTGTCCCTGCTGACGAAAAGCAGGCCCAAACCATGATGCTGCCACCACCATGTGTGACAGTGGGGATGGTGTGTTCAGGGTGATAAGCTGTGTTGCTTTTACGCCAAACATATCGTTTTGCATTGTGGCCAAACAGTTTGATTCTGGTTTCATCTGATCAGATCTCCTTCTTCCACATGTTTGGTGTCTCCCAGGTGGCTTGACTTTTTATGGATATCTTTGAGAAATGGCTTTCTTCTTGCCACTCTTCCATAAAGGCCAGATGTGTGCAGTGTACGACTGATTGTTGTCCTATGGACAGACGCTCCCACCTCAGCTGTAGATCTCTGCAGTTCCTCCAGAGTGATCATGGGCCTCTTGGCTGCATCTCTGATCAGTCTTCTCCTTGTTCGAGATGAAAGTTTACAGGGACGGCTGGGACTTGATAGATTTGCAGTGGTCTGATACTCCTTCCATTTCAGTATGATTACTTGCACAGTGCTCCTTGGGATGTTTAAAGCTTGTGAAATATTTTGTATCCAAATCCAGCTTTAAACTTCTCCACAACAGTATCTCAGAGCTGCCTGGTGCGTTCCTTGGTCTTCATGATGCTCTCTGCGCTTTGAACAGAACCTTGAGACTTGATTACACACAGGTGGATTATACTTATCATCATCAGTCATTTGGGACAACATTGGATCATTCAGAGATCCTCACTGAGCTTCTGGAGTGAGTTTGCTGCACTGAAAGGAAAGGGGCTGAATAATATTGCACGCCCCACTTTTCAGTTTTTTATTTGTTAAAATTTGACACATCCAATAAATTTCATTCCACTTCACGATTGTGTCCCACTTGTTGTTGATTCTACACAAAAAAATAAAATTGTATATCTTTATGTTTGAAGCCTAAAATGTAGCAAAAGGACACTCTTCTCTTCTCGAACTGAGACACACCTAAATAAGACAATTTATGGAGTATTGTTAAAAATGGCTCAGTAGGTAAAGCTGTTTTTTAACTGTCTGAAGGTGTTTACTAATTTCACCATGAACTCTGTTCTGTCTGTAGGAACAAGGCCACGGATCTGGAATCGCAACTGGATTCTTTCTCGGCGCAATATCTAAACACACAGCAGTAGAACTAGAGTAAAACTGACCCCCCAGTGCTGCTCACATTCACTTAAACCTACTCATCATTTTTTACAAATCACTAAATGCAATTCTTTTCCGTTAATGTCATTTTGATTGTCTATGTTACTCCTTAAATTATTTCTATTTAAAAACTGTATTTTTGTCTGTTAATAACAAAATATCATTTCTAACATATATTTCAACCAGAGTATTTTAAAACACGTCTGATTTTCTCCGAAATTATTATTTGTTGCCTATTTCATGTGGTCATTTAGGACTCTCCCATCACACACACTGCCACCTACATGAGAAAGTGAAGGAAATCATGTGTTTCCTCTGACAGTTTTCTGGAAAGTTCAATTTCTTTAACTACTGTTGCTATTAATTCTAGGGTAATTGTTTGCTACATTTTTTGTGGCATATTGTGTCAGGGAAAGGTAGCATATAAATGAATACTCATTCATTCATTCATTATCTGTAAGCGCTTATCCAGTTCAGGGTCGCGGTGGGTCCAGAGCCTACCTGGAATCATTGGGCGCAAGGCAGGAACGCACCCTGGAGGGGGCGCCAGTCCCTCACAGGGTAACACACACACACACACACACTCACACATTCACACACCAACTCCTCACAGACAGTCACCCGGAGCGGACTCGAACCCACAACCCCCAGGCCCCTGGAGCTGTGTGACTATTAATGAATATAATTATTATTACTACTACTACTAATTGAGGATCATAGATGTTTACACTGGTGTTTACCCTCTGAGGAGTTTATTTATTCCTTTGTGGTTTTCCTCAGATTTGCACTTAAATACTACATTTATAAAATTAGAATCCTATGGATTTTTATCTAAACAGTGGAATATGCTGTTACTGTTGATACTGTTGTCCCTGGTGAATAACTGCCCTCTAACGGTGGACAGTGGAACACCTGTCTTTCTAATATAAGCTCTGTTCCTAGGTGTGAAGGTCAGCCTTTCCTTCACAACAGGGGGCTCTTTTAACTGTCACAAGACCCCACAAGTGATTTTATCCAGGCTAATATGACTCTATTTAAATTGAAATCTGCAGAGGCATATAGTCTTAAGCACAAAATATGTCCCTCTTTAGATAATTGGACCTCAACAACACTTTATATGCACAAGTCCAACGCTGAGCTTTGATGAAAAGCTTTTTATTGGTTATGAGAACACACAGCAACAAGTATCACTCAGCCACTGTACAAATACAAATAAAAATCTGGTGTTTAAAAAAACAAAACTAAATAAAGGATTCATAAAAAGCGTCCACTGTGAATAATAATCATTGTGTTTTTTGTTTTTTTGTTGTTTTTTTTCCTCTGGACTTACAGAAAATAATACAAAATCCGCTCCTGATGATAAAAAGTTAAGGTAATCAACACGAATAAGTGAGAATTAAGAACAATATGTTTTACTGACATTTTTTCCTCACAATCTGTGATTAATCTGGACAGGGAAAGAGAGGCAGTGATATATAAAAAAATGAAAATACTAATAAAAAAAAAACGTAAAACAATGAACACCTTTAATGTTTAATTGGATTATTCAGCACGGTCAAATGGATGCTTGAGTAATTGGTGTAATACAGTGATAGTTATGATGATGATGATGATGACTTGGCTGTGTAGTACAGGCACATTAAAAAGGCATTTCTACGCCTTTGCAGTCACATGTACACTCTAAAAACATCTGGTGAAATCACCTTCAGTCTATTTGTTATATGCAATATTTCTCATTCCTGATTATTGATCTTTTTCACATATTTTGTAATTATTTTATATATTTATAACATTGTCTTTAAATGAAAATTACTTTCCAATATCGAGACCGTCTCAATAAAGTCATCGTAATCGTCTAGAAAACCTTAAATAATCTAATAATGAGAAAGATCAGAAACATATATCAACTAGATCTTGAGTTGATTTCACTTTCTAGATCGTTTTCCGGAGTGTATGTTCTCAGTGATGAAGTACAGGAATGCAGTAATGCCTGGAGCTGGTCCCCAGCTTGACGAGTGCACTTCGGTTATTTCTGTGCTGTTCACTGGTATTTTAGTCACGTATGAAACATAGAACTGGTGTCAGACAAACGGTCCATAGTCTTACACTAAGGGTGTAAAATTACAACTGATAACTGTTAAGTACGTGGTTTTATTTACCTTAAAATTACAACTGCAAATTCTCAAGTAATAACAAAAAATAAACAAACAAACAAAACCCACGTTCAGGACCAATTACCAAAACTAATAGTGATTATTGGGTGTGGGGCATTGCAGGGTCCAAGGTGTGGCCAGTTTTACAAAATGGGCTCAATTTGATTTCTTTTTAAATGTGTATTTTTCAAGTATTTAAGTTACAAAGATTAATGTAAGGTATTGTTTTAACATACACCTTACACATTCCTATATTGTACACTGTGTTGGTTTTAGTGTCTGCTCTAGGGAGTATTTCACAAAACATAACTTAACAAGTTGGACTGTCCAAGAATCTTTTTCAGCTCTTCTCTTATTGGACAAGCCTGATTTTGGGCTCAGATTATCTGGCTAACCAGAATAACCCAGCTTTTAAACAAATGACCCGTCTCGTTACATTTGTGTGTTTCGTATGTTTTGAAAAATCAACCGATTTGAACAGAATTGTGATTCACAGATCAGACTCCACGAATCGTTTTCTAAAAAACAGTGGTATAATCCATTTCAGAGATTAGATTTTACACCCCCAGCATGTGCCACTGCAAATAAACAGCGGCAAAACTAAACTTCAAATCGAAACTGCAGCTGTGTGAGAGCTCTGCAGAACGATTCCGGTGATGAAGAGATCGATGGCAGCAGGGCAGAGACGTGAAGAGCTTTACCTCACACGAACTTTCATTTCTGACAGCGAGCTTGGGGCGGGGGCTTCTCAGTTTCATCTAAATTTCTATGTTGATGAAACTGCAGGTTACAAGCAGAGCTTCATCCAGTTTGGCAACATTTAACAACAACTAATCCAGAAGAGCAGAGCCAATCCTCACTTCTTTTAACAATACTCGAGGGGGAAAGCTTTGGAATAAGCCAAATTGGTCAAGAATTGTTGTCAATTAAAAAGTAGGCCAACAAATCTTACAGAATAAAGAAGCTGAAGCGGTTAAAAGATTTAACTTACAGTAAGAAACTGAGCCTGCCTTTCTTACATTTTGCCAGTGTTTCCATTTTAAAGGCTTCACATTGTTCAGTAACATGTTGGTTTGAAAGCTTAATTCATCTGTACAACACTCTATTCCAAATATGTTTAATGGTGACAGCCCTTTTACTGCTGTGGTACTCTGGCACAAAAAGAATAATCAAGTGCAACAAAAGGTTGCTTCACTGAGACAAAGACTTTTCACCCTACAACACGTATTTCCCCCCGCGGAGGCATTAGAGGAAGTGAGGAATTAGGCCTAAGCAATACTATTCGGGCTTAAATTCTCGGGATTTCTAATCTTTCACAGTTGTTTCAAAGCTGAACTTCCCTGTTTGCCCTGACTGAGATAGGATCTCCAATGTACTTTATGGATTAAAAAGTAGCTATTTTCCAAATATCTAAAGGAGAAAGCTGATTTTTCTGACATTCTGGCTGAAGAAGCCTTGCTAGAACACGGTTATCCATAGGATAAGTTCCAGGAAGCTCGCCAAAGTATCCATAGGATAGTCATTAGCTTTCTCCTTATTCCTCATTAATTTTCAGATGATTTTGGAAATTGTGTTTAATTCCATTAGCCTGCATTTGCTCAACAGAATACATTCATATCATACTATATACAGTTTTGTTGCTATACTGAAGGAAAAACAAATGTACTGCTAAAAACATCATGTTAAATGTGGGAAGTCACAATTAACATCTTTTGGCAATTCAGAAGCATCGCTAGACACAATAAGTGGGCAAATTTATGCCATACTTTATGGTATTGTGTAAGTGAAGGAAACAGAACATATGGCAAATGGACGAAGCCAGGCCAAAGTACAGTACAATGCAGGAAATAAAACAAAAAAAGAACTCCACTCACAACAGAGTACTAAAACTGAGAGAGATATATAAAAAAAACAAATCACTGGGAACTCTAAGGTCTGGGAACTCTTAAACATCAGACACTTCAGCAACCCGAAAAATTAAAATAAAATATCTAAAGCTGAATTGAGAAGTAGAGCATTTCATTCACAGAGGGAAAAAAATTAGAAAAACCATGTTAATCAGGTTATAATAGACTCATAACAATAGCCTTCATTCCTCTAGTTCATTCATACCCACTGGCACAATATGAAGGTGATTACTGACTTTCAAGTGAACTATGACAGTTAAGGCTTGCGCTCTTCTCGAGTTTGACACAGGAAGTTGTCCCTGTGCCGTTTTATAAACACACACATCTCACATTTGTGGAAAATTACACACAGTGAAGCTTGTGGTCACATACAAAGAAAAAAAAAAAGACACATGAGTTTAAGACTCGGCTGTATCACCCTTAAGTAGAAGCGGTGTGTTTATGTGCAGCTACGCGTTCATAAACATCTGCCGATTTGTGCTGTTTTAAAGAAATATTCCGGTATTTATTGAACTGTTCTGCCACACCTGTAGCATATGGTCTTCCCAATCTCTTCCTATTATAAGGGTTTAGGGTCAACAGGATTTCTGGCTTTCAAAAAAAAAAAAAAAAAAAAAAAAAAAAAAAAAAACACGACAGAAAATGTCTTGGAATCAACCAGGTATTGTTTCTGTTCTTGTCATACCTCACCCCACAAACTAAAATGGTAATCCAGGTGAACTGAATCCAATTTCTGCATTTAATAAATGTCTATGTATTGACAATATCAGATTCAGACATAAAAATAGCAGATACCGGTATTGGCTCATGTAGCCATCATTAAAGTACGCATTTTCCCAAAAATATTTTGATACACGTCAACGGGCAGCTTAGAAAATGTCAGCAAATGTTTAAACAAGACGTGTTTTTTTAAAGTTTGGAAAACACCGGAATATACCTTTAAGGTGTGTGGTGTCAAGTACAGTACACACTGCCAGAGTCAAGATGGCAGAGAGCAAGGCCTCTTATGTAGCACATCCTGGTTAGCGCGGTATGAGGTCAGTCTGCCAAATGAATATCCTACCCATAGGCCGTGGTAGGTTTATTTCAAACTGGACCAATGTAGAGTTATACAGAGAGTACCACAGTTCCTTCAACAAAACTGACAGAAGCCAAATACGCTTCCAAAACTACTTCTGTCCATCCAACTGGATGGCGTCCAGACAAATTTGCTCAAAACAATACTGCATGATGGCTTGAGGACAGCAAATACAAACTGGTACAATGGCAGCTACTGGGGCCGCTTTTTGACAGAGCAGGAGGCACCATGGCTGACTATTAATGCCCTAAACACACTCAAGCCTGGATCACAAGGGACGGTGTCACTGAGGCTCTGTGCACCCCTCCAGTGCTCCTTCAGCTGAACTGGGGTTCTCTCACAAAGCTGGGCTTCTCAGTACACCAGGTTTAAAGTGAAGACAGTGAGGAATGTTCATTTCATGACTGACTTTCGTCAAAAGAAAAGTCTGCTTTCCAGTACAATCAGCTGCTTCTGTAACATAACTCACTACCACAGACAATCAGATCCCTAACAAACGAAAAAAAGACACTGACTCAAAGAAGCCAATGCCAAGATGATTCAGCACCTGCCCATTGAATTATATTACAGGTCTTAACTGGACTTGGTTTTCTTACTATCTACAGGGAAAGGAGTTGAAGAGATTGTCAGTGGTAATCAACCATGTCTGCAGTAACAGCAGATGTGGGCTGGAATGCTACTTTAAAGGGGAGATTCAAAAATCTTAATAATTCAATGGTTAAAGTCACAGTGGTTTGTTGTGAAATGCTGTACTAGGGAAACCTGGCATCAGATGTAATCACAGCAGTGTTGTCTAAATGGCTCTAATAAAATACATCACATAAAGGAACTGTGTGGAATGGCTATGAATACACTGATTTTGTTCTGGAGATGAGGTTTTGGCTCAACAAACCAGTTTTTATTTTCCCTTAAAGGCAGTGGTACATGCATGGCATTGTAAAGCAAAATAAAACCTAAACTAATATAGTAGTATTTTTACAATATTTATTAAAAGCGCTGAAGTGTAGGTTCGCTGGTGGTTGTTTTGATAGTGAATAAAATGCTATACTGACTATATTTGCAACATCATAATTCCTGATTCCTAGGCAATAGCACTGTACAGCAATGAGACATTTTAAATTCGCTGCAATGCACAACTATCCCTTTCACATCAAACCACTCAAATGACTTTATTTACATCTCCGCAACTGAATTATGCAACAATTTGGGAGGGGGAAAAAGACAGAACTCCCCCTTAGGTCATCTCGCAATACTTCAACAACACTGTTTCATTAACCTGGCCAGTGCAGGCTGATTTTGGCACCTACACTGGACAGTGCGTCAGTTTTTTTTTATATGTTGGAGAAACCCTAACCGTTGGCAGTGCCCTGGTGTGTGCAGCAGAACTACATTGTGATTGCAACTGTTAAAAAAAAAATCCCTAATCAAGGAAACACAATGACAACTGACACACCCACCACGAGAATCCGCACATCAACATCCAAACACTGTCAGAAGTGCATACATTTCACATAAAAGCACATAGAATAGCAAATATCGTATATACACAACACAGTCTATCCCCCATGTTCTTTAGGTTATGAGGCCGTGTACACAGACAGACGGATAGACAGATAGATAGAAACCGAGAGAAAGAGATAAGAGAGGGTCCTCATAGTTGGGCCTCGTCCTCTGCAGCTGACTCAAGGCTGGAGGGGAGGTGGGGGGCAGGCTCTAGTAAGAGAAGAAGAAAACCAGGTCACCTGGAAAAGAGAGGGAGGGAGGGAGGGAGGGAGGAAGAAGAGAAGGAGGAGTAGGGTTTCCTCTGTGGCAGCAGGACGCTACAGTGACTGATTGGACAGAGTGGGCCGTCACTCTCCGGAGTCCCTTCCAATCAGGTCAGTTCCATATCCTGAGGAAGCTGTCCCACGAGCCCGTGGCCACTGCCATGCCGTCGTTGGTCACACCTAAACAGCTGACCCTGTTATCGTGCCCAGCCAAGACACCTGTGAGTAAGAAAATATAAAAATCAGTGATCTAATATGAATGATCATAGCTGATCAATGTGTATTTGTATCAGTAACAGCTGTTCTAATTCAAACCTGTTAGAGCTACTTTACCCCGACTAGTCTAATTATACCACTGTCATATTGGGGCCATAAGCAGACATCATTCAAAATGCCGTAAATGTATTCCAAACAAATCCAAAATATTTTTTTTGCATTAGACATATGTTGCCAGTGTATGTTATTGTCACAAACCTGCTCGTTCTCCCTTCAGCGTGTCCCACACATTGCAGTTGAAGTCGTCATAGCCAGCCAGCAGCAGACGGCCACTCTTGGAGAAGGCCACAGAGGTGATGCCGCAGATGATGTTGTCGTGCGAGTACATCATCAGCTCCTGGTCAGCACGCAGGTCAAACAAGCGACATGTGGCATCGTCTGATCCGGTCGTGAATGCATTTCCATTAGGGAAGAACTGAAAAGGCCAGACAGATGGAGAAAACACTAAAGATCTGTGTGTTACAAGCAAGTGGCAATAAAGTTCATTAACCCTCACAGTCAGGGTGTGATGGAACTTGAGCTTCAACAGTTGTATTAGCATGAGCTAAAACTTGAGGGAGTGACTAGTGGGTGAGTGTTAAAATCCTAAGCACACGCATCTACAGCTGTCACAACCATGACATTCTAGTTTGTGATTAGTTATCATGTAAACATGATTTTCATGTTCACTGAATACAGTTGTTTAAGTACCCAAACCCAATGCAGACACATGCTTAATCTTTCCCAATAGACAACATATCCCAAGCTCAAAAACACTACACTGCTCTAAAACGGTTACAGCAGCAGGCCATAAGACAAAACCTCTCTCCATAAATGCTCTATTTGACAGATTTAAGTCATGGATATAAGTGCTCGCAAATCACATTATATAAGTCGTTTAAACAAAATTGAGAACGCTAACAACTGTGGAAAAACTTCCATGGTCTCTAATTTAACTGAAATGTAACGTGTAAGTGACCGACAAATATATAAAAAACAACAACTCTAAATTACACTCAATGCCATTAACGGCTCTTCACCCCACACTCACACAGACAGCGTTGATGTCAGAGACATGTCCGGTGAAGGACTGTCTGCACATGCCATCTCTGATGTCCCACAGTTTGGAAGTGGCGTCACAGGCCCCAGAGACAAAGGTCCTGGAATCGGGGCTGAGAGAAAGGCTCATCACATCTCCACTGTGGCCTGTGAAGATAGTTGCCTGCTGACCCGTCTCTATGTCCCACAGGGCACTGAGACAGAAGAGAGAGAGACGTGATGAATAACTGGAACACTAATTCAAAATGTTCAGTTTGCTTTTTGAAATGCACAGAACCAGGGAAAGATCTACATTCATTACTCAAGATTATTTAAAAAAAAAAGGCTCTTGATTTTTATTATTACCACATTCTGGGATGCGAGAAACTGTTGTGAGATATTATAGATGAGAAAGTTGTTATGCTACATTCTTCACTCACCAAGTGGTGTCTCCAGAGCTGGTGACTATCTGGCTATCATCCAAGAAACGACAGCATGACAAATAACCTTATTGGAAGAAAGATACATCAGGATGATGTATTTCAGCTACGACAGGGCAATAGCTTCCAAGTTATACACCACAACAGTGTTTCCAGAACACAATCCTCTCACAGATCTGGGTGTGTTTACCTGTGTGCCCTGGCAGTTCTCTTGTGACCCTGACATTGCCCTCACGGGTTTTAAGACTGTAGATGGAGCAGATGTTGTCCAGGCCTCCGCAGGCCACATAGTTTCCAGAAGGAGCATAGGCACAGGTCATCACCCAGGACGAGCGCAATGGAATGGCATGGATCTGGAAACAGAATCAAAAGAGGGAGAGGGGGGAGGAAGGAGGAGAAGGGAGAGAGAAGGTGATGGATGTTACAACATGTAAAAATACTGAAATGAATGAAGAAATTTTGTCTTTTAATACACAGCATCATTGACCACATATACTACTAAAACAGAACTGGTCAAATTACATTACAATAACTTTAAATGTATTAGGGATTTTTACTCCCTGTATGGTGTGTAAAATGAGGGAAAAGTAATGGCTACAATCACACCACAACCTGCATTATCCTAAGGACTTGTTTAAAGAATTGAATATAGCTAAACTGTCCTTCTAGAACTCATACGTTTCTAGCCGTTACAACTGACTGTCATTAACATGATGACCATATTGTTTGAGGTAGATAGGCGGACACTACGATAGATGCTGGGCTCTCTTTATAGAGGAAGTGTTCAGTGTACAATACACTCACCTTGTTTGTTGTGTAGCTGTCCCAGATAATGAGTTTGCCATCTTGTGAGGCACTAACTAGCAGCCTGAAAAACAAAACAAAAGGAAGGTCAAGCTTAAACCAGACAGATAATTAACTAAATGCTGATTTAAATACAGCACCCACTGAGCAGTATGTATGTTTCGCTGACATTTAAAAACACTAAACAATTTTTCTCCCCACAATCACATCATCTATAAACAGACTTTTTCCAACAGAACAATTACTTGTCCCCACCATTCAAGAATAAGGAAGGGATGCAATAAGTGAAACAGAGAGAATAGCTGATGGTGGAGAGGGTGGGAGAAGGGGAGGGAAAAAAGAGGAAAGAGGGAGACGGGGAGCAGGAGGCAGCCAGCATAATCTCAGGACACCATTGAGTTGTGAGCGGGCTGCTGTATTATTCATTGAGTGTACACTGACAGACCTGCAGGGTTTCTCTGAGGGAACCCACCCATCCTCCCACTCTCCTCCAAACCTTCTGTTTGTCCCTCCATTTCCCTCGTTCTTTCTACTGACCTGGAATCTGTGGCCCAGTGCATGGCGTAGATTTTGGCTAAATGGCCTCGGAGGGTTCGTCTCGTCCTCATCTGGATCCTCCCCACCGAATCCAGCCCAGCTGTGATCTAAACAGACCAGAAAAAAGAGAAAAATGTTAGATACATTAAAAAAAAGAGCCTTTGTAAATAACCACATATCACACATGGTATGCAAAGGAATTAATGAATAACCTAGGTGGAGCTGTGATTTTGACATTTTGGAAAGTACTGGAAGTGCCTGATTCTAAAGATAATATTCTAGTAAGATTCATATATTTAACAAGTCTCAGAAGCCAGATGTTACCAACATGTTGGTAACACAGCACATAAAATATCATTATATGAAACTTATGCCTACCTCATTACAGAAACATTTCAATGAATATTACAGCTATATTTTGACAGAAAGAAAATTCAATATCTATTTAAATATATCACAATATGTAATTACTTTCTATAAACTTAGAACTCGAATCCTGAATGCAGTGTACCCAACCACAAACCATGTGTTATTAGATTATAATTCCCCACTTAAACTTCCTAAAACAATGTTGAATGATGTAAAAAATAACTAAAAATCACAGCTCGTCAAGATTAAAATAGCACTTGTCAAATTGAGATTTTAATACAACAATAATTAATCACTGAGCCTTAGGCAACATTATTATTTATATTATTATTATTATAGTTTTATTATCAGATATGCAGCAAAGATGTAGCAAATTGCTGAATGGGACACACCCTTATAAAGACACAATGGTTGTCAAAAATGGTAGGGAGGGAGGAAAAAAAAAATCATTATCAAATTATAAAATTCACCAAAGCAGCAGGGCATGAGATGATGTTTAAAGTTTGATGGAGACCATGGCATGCAGGAGGGTGTTTAATATTTCAGAGCACTTAAGAGCATGTTGGGCATGTGGGTTAGCTGCAGAGTTGCATGTCTGAGCCGGGCTCGCAGAGCAGACAAGTGGGAATCTCCATGGACCAAACACATGACAAGATGGGCAGGGTCAGCACAGAGAAAAACCTACAGATGAGATGATGTTCTTACCTGGGACAAGCTGGAGTCACTGCATGCTTTTCTGGCATCCTGCAATTAAGAATACATTTACATTTATAGCATTTGGCGCACGATCCATAGAGACTGCAGTTTTAATTTTATTACAGATGTACCCAAATGTGGTGTTAGTCACCCTGCCCAAGGACTTTTATGGATGTAGCATGGCATTCCTGTCCAAGCTGGGAATGAAACCAGTCTGTTTTGTGAAAAAATAGTGTTTTAGAATAAAAAGCACCCTCAGCATATGTTTGTGGAGAAGTGGACCTTTGGTTTCTGGAGTGATGGAGCTCTAACCAATAATTCTAAGATGAGTTAGAGGGCATTTTGCAAATCAGAACTGATCATCCAACATCAGCTGTAGAAGACCTTACTAATGCTCTCATAGCTGAATGCAACTAAATTGACACAGCAATGTTCCTTAGAAGAAACAAGCTATCGACAACAATTTCTGAAGAAACACTGGATAAATGAATGCCCACATACTCTTGACAATATAGCGTATATTTTTACAACCTTCCAGCCTATCACTCTGACCCAGCAGTGTTACTTTCAACAACACCAAGACATGGACAAACTAGGTCAGGATCTAGGCTGTCATGTCAAAGAAGTTATCAATGACTGTGTGGTAAAATATGAGCTATTTTACAAAGCTGTGTTGCTCAAGCTGGATGAACCTAAAACCAATATTAAGCACTGTAGGAATAATACTTAATTTCTTCATTTAAAGATCACACTCCAAAGCTTTTTAAGTTCTACTATATCCACTGCTTGGTACGGCATACAGTTAGTTACAACAGACAACAAATTTGAGGTTTTACTAGGCATGTAAAAAAATAAATAAATAAATGGCATATACTTCTAAAAGAAGCCAATCAGAAGGACTTGTCCATTGCCCTCTACTACAAGGGAGATTCACATGAACAGTTTATCTGTTCTTTTACCAAGTCCTGGGAAACAAACTGAAATTATTGACCATGGTAATAAAATGTTTGGTGCAAATCAAGGTTGAATAATTTGGGGGCTGTATGTAATTGTGATTTTATAGATCAATATTATGACTGTGATTTAAATTGTGATTAACTCCTAACAAATCCAAATCCAGGTCCATTGTTCCAGTAAAGGAAACCAACACAACCACTTTATGTAGCTTAAGACTTAAATGCGGATCCCATTTTACCAGACAGTGTAGTTGTGATGTCATAGCACACAGCGTTTCTGATAGGTTCAAGTCATCACAAGCTCTGTTTTATCGAGATTAAATGCTCTACTTAAAACTTTCAGGCTAAAATTAAAATTGCAGCTGTTTCGATCTGAAAATTCTTCAGTTTTCCTACAGCTACAACAGAAAGAGAGAAGTCTGAACACTGACAAAATATTCTTTAGAGTTATGCTGCAGAGAAATCACCCTGGAACTTTATCTTTAAGGAAACTGCATGTATGTATACGTACATGTATGTGAAGCTTTGGAATTGGTTTTGAATTGGACGGACAGAAAGGGCATGTTCAGAAGGTTCAGATTAAGGGACAGTAGAATTATGCATGTGTAGGTGTTTGGAAGGTTTTCTTACTCTGATTTGGTTGCGGAGCTGCTCGGCCTCCTGCCGTAACTGCTCCAACTCACTCATGATCCTCCGCTAAGGGCTGTACTCCTCTTCTCACTGTGAAGTAACACAGAGGCCTGCAAGGGCAAACAAACAAACAAATAAATACCTACCTTACATGAATATTCCAATGTATTTCAGCTTAATCTAGTTTACAGTCAGCTACCAAGAACAATAATCAAAACACATTACACTGCACCTACAGAAGTCAATGGGCAGGTTTAGTAGCAACTCATTCAGGTTCTGATTCAGAGGAGATTCAGGTTTAAAGTGCCGAAGCATACTTTAGAATACTTTAGAGCTTAATTTGAGAAAATATTACATGAGAAAGTATGCAATAATTTTCACCAGGCTGAAAAGACTATTTCAACCAAAACGGTGTCAGCAGACAATTCACCCACACTGGAGAAGTAGAGCAGTGCCAAGTCAGGCCGGCCTCTGTGCTCTTTTGTTCGAGTGTGGGGCAGCACTGCTTGGCACCGCCTCACCGAAGTTGTCAGAACCTCCCAAAAATAATCCAGGGCCAAGGGCACCAATCCAGATTTATCTTTACCCAATGATAGTGTTTACTACATCGTCATTATAATTATATGTTATAGTTATTGTAAGAAACGATGCCAATATACACCTTTCAAAGTTCATTTTGGTGCCATTGCTGCTTCTAGAACCAGAGCGTAATTAAATTACTCCTTAAATTAGTTCATCTCTGCAAACACTACATTAAACAATCATTATATAATCACTGTAGTTTTATGTGGCCTATTTCCAAATGCACCACCCTTGTTTTGCTAGGGTTTAGGTTTTGTCTGCTGAGGGTATTGTCAGTATCAAGCTGTTTACAAACCACAAAAACAAAAATATATTGATCACATTTAATACAGATTAAAGCCAGAGCAGGGTACATGTTGTTCTTCATCCAGGCTGATAAAAGTTTGTATCACAATATTTTCCAAAGATATTAGGCTATGTCATGGGATATTCACTTTTGTGCACCACACTTTCGCTTTTACTACTAGTAGTAATAGATATATGACATGACAAATAGGCACAAAGGTGTAGCTGTGCTAATTTAAATATTACAAAAAGCAGTGATTTTTTAAAAAAAAATGAATAATGTCCACCTTGACAATAAATTAGGTACAAAATGACTTTTTGTTTAAAATTTATTTTTGGGGTGCATTATTTGTAACTATACATTATCAACAGTTCTTAGCCAGGTCATCTGAGGTAAAAGAAGATTTTTATCTCTGTGACCCCATGTTTTTCTGGATAAATGAAAAGGCTGAATACTGCCCACTTCTGTGTGTTTATACTGGTGTATATTGGTACAGACGATACTTTGGTATCGTACTGAGCACAAAGACAGTGTTTCTGGTCACCTGCCACCTATTTGCTTTGCTCAATATGGGATTCCCCAACCAAAAATCTGTGCCTTTCAGCCACTGGGAGGAAGGCAGTAACAGTGAGTGTGCAATGTGTTCAGTTCTGTACAAGTTTCTAAGGAACCACAATGCTGCAATGTCTCAAAAACAGGAAGAGAGCTGCTCCCAACCCTCGCAAACCATTTTATGAGAGGAAAACAGTAAAGTATACTGACTTCAAATCTAGGGCAGATTTAAAATATGTCGAAAACATAATAATAAAAAAACAGGATAAATTGTTATTATTATTTTTTTGGTATACGAAATTTGACATCACAAATAAAATGTCAAAAAAATGGGCCGCCCAGGCTTAACTCAGAAAAGGCAAAAGGGATTGATTCTAAATTTCCCTTTAATCCAAGAGTAAAATAAAAGCAGGCTTTTTAATCTAAATCTTAATCTGACAATATCTGCAAATCAGTGTGATAATCCCACAATCTGACCGACAGCAACTCGGCAGAAGCTAATAGGAATTGGAGAATGGACAGGGTAAAGGACATAAAAACATGATTTAGATAGTGTTTACACCATTTACACATACAGGCAGCATTTTATAGTCTTTTATGAAAATTCAAATATAGTTAGCTAAAGATAATCTGCCGCCTGTTTTTTGTGACTCAAATAAACACTGCTGTTATACAGATGTTTTCCTTTGGCTGCTAACGTTAACGTTATATTAGAAAGCAGCTAAGCAGACGGATTAACACCGTAAACCACATGTTGCACGGCTTAGAAACAGCAGAAATAAGCCCCAATTGGAGTAAAACAATAATCTGAAGCAGACAGACCTGTCATTGACGTAAACAACGAAGAGAAAAAACATCAAACATCGTAAAAGAGTCCGTTCAACAGCAACTCTCACCCCACCGCCGCTAAGCTAATCGCTAAAGGCTTACAGGGAAAGAGATACCTTACCTAAAATCCAGAAATAACAACGAAAAAACTCCGTTTAGCTTCTTGGACTCATACTACATCTAAAACTGCGACTTTGGACATTTTCTCCCGATCTTCAATGCTGAAAATACTGTGTTTGAAGGCGCCAAATTGGACGAGATTTCTAACCAAATTCACACCACACCCATACCGATATTGAGAGCATGGCAACAATTGGGCAAAGAGGGGTGTTCCAAAATATTTACTCAATTTCAGACGTAATATTTTCGTTGTTTTTGAGATATAACAAATCAGGATGTTATTTACTAATATTTGATTTCGTTTCGTGTCGAGTTCAATTAACTTGTATGACCAAATCTTTGTTTTCCCTAACTACATTGATAGTTGGCAGCCCCCTTTGGAAGAATGGTCTAGTCCACCAGCTTCCTCAATTATCAAAAATGACTGGAGTCACACACACAGCTGAAGTGTGGCCCAAACAAAAAGGCGAAAAACAGCATTCATTGTGCTTTTTTCAGAGAAAATGATAAGATAATAGGTTTGCAAATACTTAGTATTTGCTTTAAAAGGCCGTAAAAGTAAAAACAAGCCTGGAATTTTCTGCTAAATAAGGCCAGCTTTCTAAAATACACAACATTTTCAATAGAGAACCATCTTTAATGTGATTTAAGTCAGTGGGTATAGAAGAAAGGGAGGGAAATGGCACCTTCCATTTTCTTTCTTCTGACTTGCTAAGCTCCAAACCAAGCCACAGAAATGTATAAAAGTTACAGTACTGTTTTTAGGGTTTGTGTGGGTTTAAAACTCTGCTCGTTGCCAAAGCCACATCCCTTGGGTCGGTGCCTTGTTATTGGCACTAATGTGGCATATTTGGAGTTACTATGATTTTCTATGAAGAATCCACACATTTTAGTCAACTGTCTGTGGAAGAGGGACAAAAATAGCCCTCCATTTTCTTCTATTGTTATTCTCCTAACCATGTGTAGCCGGCCACACAGACAGGTTTCTGGCAGTTTTTGGGGTTTATGTGGGTTTTAAGTGGACCTTTCAAGGTGGTTCCCAGGGCCACATCCCTTGGGTGTGTGCCTTTTTGCCACATTTGTGACATTTTTTTGTTTCAATTTCAGTTTCAAAACTGGCTTTTACAGTTTAAGACTTACAGTGAACCCCAGTTGTGTATAAATCAAATTAAACCGACATTAAAATAATGAATAAATAAATACAAATTTACACAATATCATCAAAGCTTTCTAAGAATCACCAGCACTATAGAGGCATTATTGGTATGCAAAGGGTTAAAGCCATCCACCAAAGCCGTAAAGCAAAGATACATCAAAGCATATTCTCATTAAAGTATAAAGAGAAATTAAGAGAAATCAAATGAGGAGAGGAAGAAAAGGAAATATATAAATGATATCTGTCAGTCTCACCTAAAGATGCTCCTGGTGTATGGTGGTCCCCAAAGTTAGCAGGTGATGGAGCTGTAGTAGAAGTCTCCCTCCCACCGGAGTGTGTTTTCCAGTGTGGATCAGAGTGCTGTCACTGTGGAGGACTTACTTAGCTGTCATCACGTCTACGGCAGGCTACAGTTAGCCTAGGTGGAGGGGTGGAGGGCTGCAAGAGCTTAAAGGGACAGAGCCATAATAATAGGACACAGTGTTAACCTATATTGTCAGATCCTCCACCACATCCTGTGTAATATATATAGAAATATCTGTTCCATCACTCCTCCTTTAGATGAATGGATTTTGATTGTCATCTTTGAATATAAGCTCTTTATACATAAACAATGTACTGAGATTACACTTATATTATTTCCTTTCCCGTCAAAACAGCCTTTATTTTATTCATTTTTTTCAGTTTAGTTCAAATATTACCAAGAAATAACAACCATGTAAATAACTTAAAGCATTCATCTTTGAAAGAGAAGAGAAAATAAAGACCACTCTTGCTTCAGACTAGAACAAAAATCCATAGTAGAGAAGACTATGGGTCTGAAAGGATGATGAGCTGTCAATAAGCGCTTACTGAGAAAAAGAAACAAATGAAATAGACACAAAAGAAGGCAACAGGAGCTGTACATGATCTACAAATAATGGACTGCCCCCAGTGCCCAGACATCAGCATCACTGAAAGTGTTTGGGATTGCTAGCCATGTAAGCAGCAGGAAATCCAACCACCTTCCTAGATTGTTCTTGTGGAAAACATTTCTGCAGCTGTTTTTATGGAAACTGAAAGCAAGTTTAAAGAGAATAGAAGCTATGATAAAAACAATGTTTGGGCAATGTGAAGTATTACTTTGAAAACAAAGAGTTAAACTGAATTGAAATGTGTTCTGGAAAGTTTAATAGTAAAAGTAGTACAATAACTATTCTGATTACCGTCACTGATTATTTTTTATTATGAATATTGACTTTTCTTGCTGAATGTAATAGTACATTATTTCAAAATTTCTCCATTGTTCAGTGGTTGCAATGTAAACAAAGTCCTTTAGAGTGGTTGATGTGAAATGGTTTACTGAAGAGAAATTTTCAAACTCAGGTTCCTTTACGGTCACGGTGATGGGAGCACGGTGGTGCTGCGGGTAGTGTGACTGCCACACAGTTGCAGGGCCTCTGGGTCCTGGGTTCAAACCTGCATAGGGTCACTGTCTGTGAGTAGTGTGGTGTGTTCTCTGTGTCTGATGGGTTTCCAATCTGTGCTCCGCTTTCCTCCCACAGTCCAAACATACATTGGAAGGCACACATTGAGTGTGTGAAATTGGTGAGAGTGACTGAGTGAGTAACTGGTTGAGTGTGTAGTTCCCTGCGATAAACTGGCCCCATCCAGGTGCCAAGTGATTCCGAGTAGGCTCCTGACCCAGTGTGACCCTGATCAGCATGAACAGTTAGAGATGAAAAATGAATGACAAACTGAATGAATGGGGGAGATTGGATCCAGTGGTGGTGACATCCATGAACAATCACATATTTACAAGCATCATTCTGCACTATAAATTGTGCCATACTGGGCCTAAGAACAACACTGAGGTGGCAGAGGGTACAGTAAGGACTAAAGAGAATACAGTTACATAAGAAGTACCCTGAGTTCCTGAGTATCCGAGAGTGGAAATGATAAACCATGAAATCCGAGGAAGCTGAGAGACCTCACATCCTCCCTGTTTCCTAAACCCTTCCAAAAATCCATATGCTAATTTAAGCCTTTCTCCTCTCCAGTCATATGGCTTTCGTTTCAGAGGTGAGACATCTACAGTTTCACCTGAGGTCAAACAGACCCAAAAGTGCACGCATTTGAATAAGTCAGAGATAACGTCCAGGAAAAAACTAATGTAATTTAAATATTGGGATTTGATACCGTCTCCTCAGTCAAGCCCTGATTTCCTTTCATTGTCATCTTACATCTGAGCTTATGTAAACAAACTGGTCGTTTGTGTTCTCCTCCAAGCATGTTAAGGCATGGTGATGTGAGATGTATTAGAAACCTAAAAAAATGTTATAGGACACATGAACCAGTTTATTGACACCAACTGATCCAACATTTCCTCTGAATTGAAGTATGATCCAAGAACTTCCCACCCCCCTGCTTTAGTAACAGCCTCTATTTTTCTGGGAAGACTCAGGATGTTAGAATATTACTGTGAGGATTTGATGGCAGCAATGACAGCAGTAGTCAGCTCAGGTGCTGATGTTGGAAAATTAAATATGGATCCTAAACACCACTCCAACTCAAAGTACCTTAAAGTACTGGATGGAACTCCATCAATCCCAAAAATGCAGCTCTACTGCTGCACAGACCGAGGCTGAGGGGGCTTCATTCACCTATAGCTGGCAGCTGCCATCGGGAACGGTGAGCTTAGACTCATGTGCGGCTGCCCCAGAGCTAATGCTAAGATTATCCAAGCTGTGAAAAAGGAAAATGTAGTGTATAAAGAAACAAAACACACAGAGGAGCCAATTATTTAACAACTCCTTCTAAAATAACATTTTAATATTGGTAATAAATGCATTATGATACTGCTTTACATCAGTAAAATTGGATAACATATTTACAAAGAGTCCCAGAGGTTATTTGAGACATTCAGTGGAATAAACATGCGTACAGTACATGGACCATGTCGCCTAGTGATGCTTCAGTTGAATGGGATCTTACCATATTCCAAACCATGCGTCATTATTCAGTAAATGTTGTCGTTACATGGTTTATAGATGTTACAGTATCACAACGTGTCATTAATGCCCATGTGGTGCGAAAATCTAGCATGGAATATGGTTTATTATCCTCTTATATTCAGTGAAAACATACTGTGCATTTATGTATTTATCTCTATGACTATGGTTTTGGATTAAATAGACAAAAGTGCAGTTTCAGCATTTACATATGTCACATGCATATGGAAATAAAGGGAAATAGTGCATGCAGGGTCAAGTTATCATATCAAACCGTCCCTCTCAATACCTCACATTCGTTTAAGTCTGAAAAATCAACAGATGTAAAAAGGCTATTTATAAAATAATAACACTGATCCTCAATCAGCCTCAATGCCTTTAGCATCCAGTGTGTATGTGATATGACAACGTGATCGTACAAAGCATACAGAAGGAAAGCTGTTATGTACACAGAATATTAAAAAATAAACAACTATTATGGCTTGCATAGTCTTATCTTAGGTGCTATCTAGTCTAGTACGTGCTGGTAAAGGCCTTGGAGCTGCTTGTGCCTTTGTTACTGCGTCAAATCACTTTTATTGTCTTAACATATTCATATTTTAATAGAGCTTTGGGCAAAGTTTTGGCACACCTGGTCAAAAGATGTTGATTTTGTCGATTTTCTATTTGAAAAATAAGTTTACACAAATCATTTACAGAAAGAAAATGTAAAAATGCCCCCAGTTTGATGACCTCTATTCATTTGCTTAACATAAGTGAATTGGCGCAGGCCACATTTTACAATAAATGATAAATTCAGCTAATAAACAGTAATTAATCATTTACATAATGCAGTTCTCTGTGAGAGGATGTGTTCCCATATTTTCACGTAGAAAATATGACTTGAATTCAAGTAGCAAACTTCAAAGACAACCGCCTTAAAACAGCCGCCGATGGTCAAAGGTCAGAATATTGACCTTTGGCCTTTCAACATCCAACCTGTTAGGGTGTTTGCATAAAGCTTGACACACCTGCTTAACCAACGTATATTTGTTGATTTTTTAAATTAAATGAAGTGAACACATCCTCTTCGGATTTTAACTGTTTATTCACTAAATTAAAAATTGCAAGTTTAATGTCAGCTTTAATATTTAATCCAATATATTGAAACTCAACAAATAAAGAGAGGAAATGACAGGGAAAAGCACATATTCTGGTATGAGTAGGAACTATTTTCACATAGAAAATCAACCGAAACGTGTAATTCAACTGGGGGCTCCTCGTGGAGGAGAACCAACGGAACCAGGACCAATTGACCAGAGGTGAACAAACGTCTGCACACTTCTGTGGTATCTGCCTCTGTCATTTTTGTGCCAGCACTCTTCAACATGAGATGTTTTCTATTTTTTTTGCTGTGACCTTTCATGCGAGGGTCCTTTGAAGTGGCCCCCCACTAGGGCCTGATCCAGAGTGGCCCCGGAGCAGGCTTCAGTTAAAGGTGCGTGCTGGAACACAGCTGGCCTGGGGAACAAATCCTGCTGGCACACCTGGGCCCTGGACGCCTCCCCAGCCAAACACACTTAATGTCATTCATCACTCCACTGTGTCACTGAGCTAGAGCTCAGATCCATTCACGGCTGCTATGCTGCATGGGTGTTTGATGCAGCAACAGTGCCATCCAGTGGACAACACGAGAACCGCTACACTCTCAAAAAACAGTTAAAGGGGAACGCCATTTGGTTCTCATAATTCAGTGTTTGAGATGTAAACCTAGTCTTTCATTCTGATGTGACGTGGAGTTTTTAGATATTCATAAATATTTGGACTTCAGTGTTTTTACAGCTGAGGTGATAGGAAATTGGTGTCACAGGAGGGTTAGCACACAAATAGCGCTACTTCAGTTTCCAGCGAATTCATGCTAATCTTCTTATATTTATTCGATAATGTTGATTAATTGGTTAACAATCTAAAAACAAATATTCACGAAATTATCAAAAACAAGTTTGTGTCAGCACATTCATAAATATTTTTCGCAGTAAATCATGTGAAGGAGATTTTAGAGGGAGACGTCTGGTTCCTATGAAAACCACTGTGAACAATTCTGCCTTTTTTAGATCAGATTACGAAGGACTTTGTTTACATCTTAACCGTTAAACTACACAGATATTCAGAAATTCTGATATTGGGAGGTTATTGTTTTAGCACATTTTCACATCAAACACGAAGGTTGACATTTGTAAAGTGAGTTTGAAGAGAAGATGAAGTAATCAATTGTACTGACATTGTTATAAATATTTAATTTATAATGTAAAATTATACTTATTAATATAAATGTATGTTATGTATTATAATTAGTAGTAGTGGTAGTAGTCACAGGAGTAGTAGTAGTAGTAGTAGTTAATTACTGAATATACTGAATTTGTCTATATTTTGGAGCTTGTTATGATACATAGAGGCTAACAGAACTTGTTGCCTATTTTCTTGTTAAAGCAATATTACACCTCTGTTTTGAGAGCGCAGTGGATGAAGACTTGAACTATGCTGTTAGAAAAGTAGTGGTCATTTCACTAAAATCTGTGTATGGACATATGTGAGGTCGTTAAACGCTAAGTACTTACCTCCGTGCTACATCAGTTTGGTTTGTATTCAAGTATACAAAGAGCAATCAATATTACAAACCATAAAGCAATAAGAAAAGACTAGAATCAGGATTATAGAAAATAATCTGGTCGGAAATGTGCTTCTGTTCATTCTCTCTCTCTCTCTCTCTCTCTCTCTCTCTCTCTCTCTCTCTCTCTCTCTCTCTCTCTCTCCCTCCATATATAGAATACATGCTCCTGTGTGCAAACTGCAAATCCATAGCAAATATCAATGCCCCTTAATACCTTAAATACAGTAGAAATAACGCTATCTGCTCTAAATCACACCAAAGCACCTGATGTGTTGCATGGCCTTCACTAAAACTGCATTGTTTTCATTTGGTGAACTCTTTTTTTTCACATGTCCATATCGAAGGCTCTCAGGAGCAGGTCCAGGTCCCCGATGCTGGCGGCATGGATTAGATCGGGCAACTCCATTAACGACAGAGCAATACGTAGCGCTGCCCAAATGCTGCTGGACATTACTTGGTGGCTCCTGTTCTTCCTCTGCTGGTTCAGAGCTGTTAAAAAGTTGCTGACCGCCTCCCTGCAGAGAGACAAGAGCAAGAAAACAATAGAGAGAATGTTTTGTGATTATTTTTATAGGCTATGATTTAGGGCTAGTGTATCAGTATGAAAACACTTTGTTAGCATGCTCTAAAGTTCATGAATTAAGCCAAGTGTTGGGCCAAATAAAATGCAAAGTCATACAGGAGTTAGTGGAGGAAGGCTCTCACTCTCCAACATCAATCAGCATTGTGTAAGCTCCAATGATGTTGATATAACCACACTTTAAAATTTGGTGAGAGAGAGAGAGAGAGAGAGAGAGAGAGAGAGAGAGAGAGAGAGAGAGAGAGAGAGAGAGAGGACTGTGGAGGACTGTGGCAAGTTCACAGCTGTGCCACTCCAGAGCCCACATAATATTATTTATAATTTTCCTATTCTTCTTGGATCAGGAGTGTCAGCTAACATTTGGAAAACAATGGTAGGATGATCTGTCTACAGATGCAAATCTGTATTGTTTCTTACTGTCCACTGTCCCTCCAGCCCACTACAGTAGTCACTGAGTTACCTGTGTGCTCCTAGGTTTATACAGCTGATGCCGAGGTTGTATCTGGAGCGGATGAAGCCAGGCTGGAGCTCCAGAGCTCTGGTGTAGGCCTCCACAGCCTCCTCACTGCGGTCCCCATTAGCCAGAGTTGCGCCCAGCCGGTTCCACAGAAGATAATCCTGACACACACAAACAGCTGGGTTATGACAGGCCAGGGGAAAAATAACTTCATCATGGATCATAAAATATTCTTTCGTAAAGAAAATGGTGTCATATTCTTATGGAGAAAAGGGGGAAAATCAGTGGAATTCTGGCTTACAGATGTAATTATACATCTGAGCTCTATGGGTGGAGATGAATGTGGGCTCACTATCTGACAAGCAACAGGTCACTTTTCCAGTAACAGCTAAAATCAAACCCAAACTTCTAATAGTCAATGTCTACTGCCCTAAAGCTCTCACCTCGGGCCTCACAGACAGAGCAGCGTTAAAAGCATCCACAGCTTTATCAAACTCTGAGCTGAGGTTAAAGAGAACGCCCAGTCCAGTCTGGAGGTCAGGGTCAACAATGCCTGGGTTCTGCTGGACAGCCTCCTGATACAACTCCAACACTTCAACCAGCTGAGAACTGAGAGAGAGAGAGAGAGAGAGAGAGAGAGAAAGGTATTAAAACTGTAGAGAAGTGCACAAAATGTCCAAAGGAGCAGGAGGTTCTGGACAGATGTCCTTTATCAGCTGCGCCAGCTAAGTGTCTGTTTCATCATGTTACAATGGCACTACTGGAGATATTAAACACTTCAGTGTCACTGCTGGACTGAGAATAGTCCACCAACCAAAAAATATCCAGCCGATAGCGTCCTGTATCCACTGATTAAGGACTAGAGGACGACAAACACAAATTGTGAAGCAATAGATGAGCCTCTGTATCTGACTTTGTATCTACAAGGTGGACCAACAAGACAGATGTTTCTAATAGTGTGCACAGTGCCTGGATACAATGTTTAAAAACTCCAGCAGCACCGCTGTGTCTGATCCACTCACACCAGAGCAACACACACTAACACACTGCATTGAGCATTGAAGAAGAACAGAGTGAAAGGGTGCTAAGAACGTATGCACAGCGACAGATACACTACACTCTGTAATTGTAGACCTACAAGATCAAATGGACAGTGAATATAGAAACAAGGTGAAGGCTTTAATATCACAGCCTATCAGTGTAGCGATCAGCCATAACATCAAAGCCACCACCTTGTTTCTGTATTTAAAACATGAAACACTTTCCAAAGTCAGAACATTTTGTGCTGAGAATGTACAAAAACAAACGCTCCTATCAGTATTCCCTGTCTCTGCTGGATGTGGATAAACTGACAGGGTTTGGATGCAGGGAGATGTTACAGAAGCTCGGGTTTGTTCATCCTCAGCAGTGACAGTGTGTTTACCACATGATTCTGTCAGTTATTTCAGGCTGAAGCCTGACAGCTGTCTGCAGAGAATACGGCTCAGTGGTGAAATAAAGAAATAGCACAGAGATATAACACAATACACACTTCTGTCTGTCCATTCAGCTGCTGAGAAGAGTGCACCCTCCATGAACCCATGCTGCTAACGCACTAAACATACTCAATATATCACTAAATAGACTTTTGTGCACACTCCTTAAAATTCTGAAAATGAAAGTGTTGAGCGTACCAGCCGAGTGTGGAGATTGGGGAGACGGAGGAACCCCTGCGTTTGGGCAGCGGAGAGCCGTCCAGGGGGCTGCGGTCCTGCAGGAGGTGTCTGTAGGCAGAGTTGTGTCTGATCCAGCGATGAAGAGCTTCACAGGCTTCCTGCTGCTGGCCAGTGTTCGTCAAACTGACTGCCAGAGCCATCAGAGCGCTCAGGTTATTAGGGTGCAGCTCCAGACACCTGGACAAATGCAAGGAAACAGCAGAAATTTAAGACTGGAGAATGCACTGCAGGATCCATATGTCAATAACATCAACTTCTTTAGGCTGGTGCTCTTCTGAAAATATTCATCGTCTGTAACCGCTTATCCAGGACCAACCCAGAATCACTAGGTGCAACACCCTGGAGAGGGCATCAGTCCTTCACAGGGCGACGCACTCACACATTCACTCACACAGTCACACCTATGCACGCTTTTGAGAAACCAACGTATATTTTTGGACCGTGGGAAAAACGGAGCACCTGGAGGAAACCCATGCGGACAAGGGGTGAACACACCCCTCCTCACAGACAGGCACCCAGGACCCTGGAGCTGTGTGCCACCATGCCGCGCGAAATGAGCTGATACACTGTGGAAACAATTTGTGTTCAGATGAGTTTTTTATTATCTTGGAGATCTTGGCTAGTAAAGATTGGTCTTGTTACTAAAGTTGAGAGGCCAGTGTCAAACTCTGGAGGTGTATGAGTGCCGACTGCATATGTATCTTTCACCATCTGTGAAGGGGGTGCAGCAGGTTAGTGTCGCAGACACACAGCTCCAGGGACCTGGAGGTTGTGGGTTTGATTCCCGCTCCGGGTGACTGTCTGCGAGGAGTTTGGTGTGTTCTCTCTGTGTCCGCGTGGGTTTCCTTCGGGTGCTCCTGTTTCCACCCACAGTCCAAAAACACACATTGGTAGGTGGATTGGTGACTCAAAAGTGTCCGTAGATGTGAGTGTGTGTGTGAGTGAATGTGTGAGTGTGTGTGTGTTGCCCTGTGAAAGACTGGCGCCCCCTCCAGGGTGTATTCCCACCTTGTGCCCAATGTTTCCAGGTAGGCTCTGGACCCACCGCCACCCTGAACTGGATAAGGGTTACAGATAATGAATGAATGAATGAACCATCTGTGAAGGAAATATTAACAATGACACCCATGCTTATTACCACACATATGTTACATAACTAAAAAGCTAAAACATTATATATCAATTTGTACACTTTTCAATTTACATCAGAATTTACTAATCGCTGCCTTCTGTTTTTGATTAGCATTTTTAAAACTGCAACTGTCCCAACTTTTTCAAAACCAGTTTGTATTTTACACTGAATACACTCAATCTCCAAGCTGCTTTTACTACTTCTGATTTGAGGCTTATGGGATTTAAGAAAGATAAAGTCTAGCAGGGAAACCATGATAAGGTACAGCTTGTTTTTTTTCTTTTTTCTTTTTTTTTTGTCGAATAACAGAAAGGGACGTAATCCCCTCGGATTATGGGAAATTAAATTGCTGAATCCGCGTTGTGAACATGTGGAATCTCCTGCATCAGTAACACATCCCTGCTGCTCTGCAGCCCTCAGCCAAATACACTGCCTTTCAGAGGTCTGGAGACAATGTTTTTAAAAATAGAAACCCAACAAAAACAGTTATAGATTCATGTTTAATAATACACTGTTGTGATGGCCATGAATATCCAAATTGTCCAAAAACAATTTAAAAACCTAATTTCTGTTAGTGGTTCTAAGCGATTTCCAATCCCGTGTCGGCAACTGTGTTTTATTTTGGGGTTCCTCTTCCTCTTTTACAGGTATTAAGCTTTTCAGACATCTAGTTCCTATGCACGTTACACATTTTAAGCCATTTGTGCAATACAAATGAAAAACGTTTACATGGGTCCAGGTTGATGATCTGCTTACTCATCAAGTGGCTGGGCCCATGTTTCATGTCTGTGGAAATACAAATAAAGTGGAGCAGAACGGAGCTGAAACACATTCTCTTTTTACCTCTGCAAGCAGACGATGGCGGCCTGCTCGTTCTCATTCTCGGCCTGTGTGGTCCCCAGCACCTGCCAAGCCTTCAGACACACAGGCTCAAATCTATTACCATACACAAGCATGCCAGCACATTACAGGGGATAAAATATGGAATAGCAGGGAGATGTGGGTACATGGAGGAGAGGGGAGGGGTGGGGGGAGTGCAGCTTAACGATTAAAGCAGCAGCAGATGTACTGATTTACGGCGCTGGCAGAGAAACTGAGTCAGAAAGATAAAACTGATTGATAGGGTTCCTGGGTTTTTGGACTACTGCCATATTATTACACCCTGAAATGACACAGGCTCCAGGAAAAAAAAAAACACACCTCAGAGTCCTGCGGGTCCTGGAGGATGGCCGCCTCCAGCAGCAAAACAGCGCTGTTCAGGTCTCCTTCCCGGACTTTCTGCACCCCTTCCTCATACGAATTGGGACAGTCTTTATAAGGGTTGTCTATGTGGAAGTAGTAGCCCTGTAACAAGACAAACACAACAACAAAATGTACACAGTTTTCACATTATCCAAACCTTTCACACCATAGAAGGGCATGGAACAACAGAATGTGATGCTATAAAAACCCAGCCCAATGCCAAGTACTGGCTAAAGGGGTATAAGCCCCACAGCATCAGGAGGTGTGGAGTTTGTGATCCAAAACAAGTCATCCAACTTGACCTCCTGACCTCAGTAATGCTCTCATGGCTAAATACCATCATATCCTCGCAAGGACAGCACACATGCCCATCTAATAACTCTACACAACCCCACCCACTGCCTGACATTATAATTCATATAATACCGATAAACATGGCCAGATTTCAGGCCTTAAGATGGCTTCTGTGGGTTTTTTTGAGCTAAACATTAGAGTATACATCAATCAAATGTGACCAGTTTTTTTTTTTTTTTTCTACTTTGGCTTTAAGTCCACTCTCTGAGACACAGCTGCGGATTAATATTGTTCTTTCTTTCTTAAGCTTAAGCATAGAGCCTGTTTTTAATCTTTTAATAGATCTGGAGTGGTGGATGGCAGAATGTTGATAATTGGATCATGCTGGGCTCTTTAATATTGCAGGGAAAGAGGAGTACTCAGACGGAGCATGTGGAGAGGAGAAGGGCATGGAAACTAACACCTCCTAGGAAAGCCTTATGCTTTAAAACATCAGCAAAACAAAACATTAATAAATATATATTTGGAAAGTGAAGTTAGTAGGAGATCTGCAAATCTGTCATTTTTCACTTGCTTGATAACTGCTGGCTGACATTTAGACCAATAGAGAGAGAGACTGAAAAATGACACCATTTGACACAAAGTTTTAAGACACTGCTTGGATCTAGTGAATTCAGTTTCTTTATGGTGTTCAGTTGTGCAAACACGGCTTGTTTAATCTCAGTAGAAAAGCCTGAAATGAAATGAGACGCTCTGGAGCAGATGCACATGAGCCTAATATTTCCATGCTCAATGCAGAGAGTGGAGGAGTGTGTGTCTGAGTGAAGTAAACATGAATTACCAGATTTCAGGGCATTGTCTGGGTCACACTCCTGCTAAGAACATTTCACGTGGTCTTAATGTTTTGATTCATCAGTTGTGTATGATGCCATGAAAACACACTGAACCATGTTTTTATGCTTAATTGCACCAACTATACCCCGAGGCTTGCATTGTTTTACGGCTGCTTTGTTTTAGATGCTTGAAATGATTTCTGCCTCTGTACACAATGTAGAGAGATGAGAGAGAATTTCAAATGAAAGGGGGCATTATCTGGCATCTGGAGTCTATAACCTTTTGAAGTGATAATCTATGGTTTTATCAAATTGAGGGCCTAAATTGAAGCATTTAGAAAATATGCAAATGAAACGCTTGTTCTGACTGGATGACGAGGGGCCCTACTGCGCCCCTATTGGACGATTTAACACAGGATTAATGCTGCATTCACTACCAAAGAAGAAAAGGAAGATTTATGACTCCCAAATGGGAAATGTCTATTTGAATGTCCAGCTAACATGTATCTAACAGGCAATCTGACTTCCCAGTTGACCAGAATGCAGCATAATTATGTGCTAATAAAAAGCCTGCAGGTCTTTTTTTGTATTTGTATTTGGACGCTGCTGTACCGTCTCATTGGGCGAAATGTTCAGTGGGAGCAGGCATTCACTCTCTCCATCCTCCAGCCAGTTCCTCCGTGCAAGCTCCTCCCACTCCGCCTGCATCTTATCCCAGAATTCAGTGTCAGACTGGAGGGACAGAAGAGAATCAGATATTAGGATTTTAAATACATATCTGTATCCTTATCGTACCTAAATAATATCCTAGAGAGAGATAGACACAGAAATGTCAAATTTACTGAAAACTTGGATAAATAAGATGCCTGTGTAAGATATATTTGATCCTCACAAAGTCAAAATGTCACAGAAGTGTTATTGTTATACAGTGGATGAGATTGAATATCATCTGCAAAAAAAAAATCATATTTCTGATTCGATGACAAAGGCAATATGCTCAGATTTCACACTGCGTCTGTTTTATATCCGAGTGGACAACAGGGTTAGAGTGTGTGTGTTGTTTCCGTACACTTTCAAGACAAACATGTCCTGACCTGTCCTGCAGCACTAACACAACTCTCCTGACTTTGTAAAATAATTGGTAAAAAAGCACCATGTTTTATTTTTTAAATTAAAAGTTTTAATTAAAATCATCTAAAATTAAATAGATTCAGTTCCTGACTTTAAGATTAGGATCACGTTTAGGATTAGTCTTACTTATTTACACTCAGATAACACATATATATTTTATGGTCAGATATCTGCAAAAAAATAAAATAAAATAAAAGTCACATTGGGGCGTCTTCTCTTGGTCAAATCCTCATCATCCATCAAAAGCAGGAAATGAAGTGGTATGCTCCGGAGCAGCTGCACATGAGCGTAAGTACACCAGGCTCAGTGAAAAGTGTCAGATGCAGGTCAGATGCTGCCATCAAATATTCACAGCAATGTTGTAACATCTAATAAAAAGCCTTTCAGTAAGAGTAGAAGCTTTTACTGCAGCAAAGGGAGACTAAATCTGTATGAATACCATTCTTTTCAGAGGAAATGTAGAATAAGCAGATGTCCACAAACCATTAGTCATATACTATATAATCCTATATATAATCCTCCTTTCTAAACAGACGCAGAAGTCAGCATTTTCTTCAGGATTTTACCATAAACATTTCTCTCTCATCTCATCTCTCTCTCTCTCTCTCTCTCTCTCTCTCTCTCTCTCTCTCTCTCTCTCTCTCTCTCTCTCTCTCTCTCTCTCTCTCTCTCTCTCTCTCTCTCTCTCTCTCTCTCTCTCTCTCTCTCTCTCTCTCTCTCTCTCTCTCTCTCTCTCATCTTTCACCTGTTCCTGACACTATCTGGACAGTGCAGCAGCTAACCCTACGATACCCATTCCCTCTTTTTCTTTCAGTGTGTGTTTTGTGTGTGTCATTCTTAATCTACTCCGAGGACATTAACAGAGCTCTTTAAACACTATTAAACAAAAGAAGCGTAATATTTAAAAGACATTCTGTGTATTTTTGAAGCTCAAATTGCAAAGACACACACTCAGTTACAAACAGCATTGAATTTACATTAAGGCAGGTTTTCTCTCTCAGTCCCTCTTTCTCATTTTCCCATTTCTCTTTCTCTCTATTTTCATGTGCTCTATTCCCTTCTCTCTTTCTCCCTCTTCAATTTCCCAATCTTACTCTCTCTCCATTTTGTTTCTGTTTCTGTCCCTCTCTCACATCTTTCCTCTTTCCCTCTGTCTTAATCTGTCTCTATATCTCTCTCTGTGACGTTATGGTCTCTCTCTCTCACACACACACCCAGCATTTGCATTCAGAATAAGTAATGTAGTGGAATAAATCAAATCTAAATAAAAGGCTCCGGTATCCATCCGATAGAATATGGATGATCACTCTCTTCTTCTGTGCAATTTTCTTTCGCTTTAACGAAACGCTCTCCTGCAGAGTCTGGGTTCTTTCATTTGT
The DNA here is from genome assembly GCF_029633855.1 of Hoplias malabaricus. NCBI lineage: Eukaryota > Metazoa > Chordata > Actinopteri > Characiformes > Erythrinidae > Hoplias > Hoplias malabaricus. The sequence goes on from NC_089818.1 coordinate 15,048,212, forward strand.
CAGCACGTCTAAAGGGTGGGAGATAGTGGGAATGTACAGCGTAATGATACTCTAAATCATTCCCATGAAACACTTTGAGCGCGCTAAAGTGTGTGGACACCTTCTCATCCAACTTTCCTCCTGAAATGGAGGGTAACCGCCTCTACTCCTCAGGGAAGGTTTTACACTAGATGTCTGCACGTTACTGGGGGGATGTGATGCCACTCGGCCCTGAGAACATCAGCGAGGTCAGGTGCTGATGATGGACGATAAGTTCTGGGTCATAAAAACCATTCCATCTCATCCTATAGGAATTGGATAGAGCTCCATCTCTCCAGAGAATACAGACCCACTGCTCCACAGCCCAGTGTAAGTGGGATTTATTTAAAACCTTCTGGCTGACAGCTGGCCAAAGCTCTATGTAAGGAGCAGCAGAACATTGTTTGATCCCTGGTTTAGGCAAACAATAAAAATGGCCTGGGTGCTCTTGTTTCACAGTGTGTGGGTTGGTGGGCTCCCTGAATTAATGCACAGATGCACAGATTTTTTTTTAACTGAAAGCACTGAAAAATGACTAAAATCTGTGTTTATTGTCATTTTTAAAGATCAAAGATCTTGGTATCTTTGCTCTTGGGCTCTCCCTACAGTTGTCTAAGGTTGCTGTGGCCCTTTATGATCCCATCAGCAAACAGCTATCCTTAACAACTATGGTTACTCATTGAGCCCAGCCCCTGAGTACCCAATCCAGCCACAGTATCACTAGTGAAGTCTAGCATCCCAGACCCATCCCCCTCGAAGCCAGCTTTATAGTCTTACTTTACCTTTTATCATCAACAACCGTAAATCCACACTGGCCTCCCTGGTGGCTAAGACTGTACCTAGCCCCACTGGCACCGTTAATGCATGCTCAGTGCCACCAGTTCCATGTGAACATAATATTACCTAGTATTCCTTTAATTCTACCTGTGCTGTGTGACCTACATTACTGTTCATGCATGCTAATGCATGCTATGTACTTGTTGTCTCATGTTTATGTCTATTGTTTTGCACTATTGTTTATCTATATAACTATCACTGCACCAGAGATGTAGTCTGGCAGTGTTTTGTTAAACTGTACAACCCTGTATTGGTATAACGACAATAAACTTGAATTTAATTTAACTAAATTAAAATAAATTAGATTTCTTTTCCCCTCTGAAATCTGGTTTAATGTTCTCCTATCAAAGGTGGGATGTGGCAAAGCAGGAAATCAAGCCTGAAACTTTAGGGAGGAACTCCCTATGCACCTTCAGCATATTGTTCTATTACATTTAAGGTGAGGTAGAAAGCTGCTGCTGTCTGAATGATTCGGTTTGGAAGAGAAAGCTTGAGGGCGAGAAAGCTAAATCAGAGTGTGTGTGTGTGTGTGTGTGTGTGTGTGTGTGTGTGTGTTTGTGTTCAGGATATCGACCACATCTCAGCATCTATGTTATAAATATAGCATCTCTATAAGTCCCACTCTGCTGCATATGGCTCTTCTTTATAGGAAGGATCGCTTAAATGTGGACGAAATGAAACAAATTCCTTTTTGCTCAGAGGTCTATACACAAAGCAGAATGCTTATACTAGTTACTGAAACATTGCTGTAATGATTTGATGGCAGGCTGCCACAAAAACATTTGTAAAGTCAGATTCTGATGTTGGATGATTAGCTCTGCTACTGTAAATCATCACAAAGGTACAGAATGGAGCCATCTTTACAGAAATCACAGTTCCCCTGCTCCACAGCCCAATGCTGTGGGGGCAAACACCCCTCAACCCAGCACTTGTCATTTGCCATTTTGGATTAGTTCATGTGCAGCTGATACCATTTCATTTTCGTAGCTGCATATGATTCGTCTTTTAGGGAGTATCTCTGGGACATGGACTGAATCATTGCTTTTGTTGATAGGTCTGTGTACTGATAGGAGCTGACATAATCACAAAACAGCACCTCCAGCTTCCCACAGCTTTTGTTGATGCGGCTCCCTGCGGCTAGAAATACAGTAATTATGCAGAAGGCAGGTATTGGACAGTGACTATGTGAGTGACCTTAAGGGAAATTTACACACCGTGTCATTTAAAAGGCAAATAACAACCAAGAACTCAAGAGTTTCACTACTACTCAAAGTAGCAGGCTACTTCCAAATCATCAAAAGTGAGGGTCAGGGTTATAGTTGTTCGTTCATTCATCTTCTCTAACTGCTTCATCCTGATCAGGGTCACTGTAACTCAGGAGGCTACTCAGAATCATTGGGTTCAATGAACCCACTCTGAACAAGGTGCCAATCCATAAACATTCATCCTGTCACTCACAGACTTACACCTGTGGGCAGTTTTACACACTCACCCAGTCACTCACACACTCATATCTGTGGACAATTTCACACACTCACCCAGTCACTCACACACTCATATCTGTGGACAATTTCACACACATTCACCAATGTAGAGGCCAGTCCATTTTTGCAACATCTGTTTGTACTCTTTTGTGTTTATTTCCTATTCTCAGAAATAACTCCTGGAAAATGGTGTAAGCTTTACTTAATGTTTCTTTGGTGGTAAATGAAATAGATCATATGACTATTATTGTATCTGAAAAAGTGACTGTGTGTCTCTCACCTCCACGGCGGCCTTGGCTCGGACGAACTCCTCCTCCAGAGAGTGCTGTCTTCCTAACAGAGTGCTGCCCAGCCTCAGCCTCGGCTGCCACACACAGATGGTCAGACACACACACAGAAGGTCAGTCAGCAGTCTCGACCTGTAACATTATCTTTGTCCTCGGCACACTTCTGCTGAGTGGCCAGTACAAAAGTTTCAGGGCAAGTAAGGAGTTTCTAACACTGAGGAAACAACTGCAGCTGAAGATTTAAAGGGGCAATCAGTCATTTTCACTTCAAGTAATGAAATAGCGATTGTGCTGACACCTAGTGGCCTGGATGTCTCAGAGAGAACATCCCCATGTGGGGTACCCATTATATGGAGCATAAACTGGTTCACGTGAAGACTGCAAAGCAGTCTTATAAATCAGTTTTATAAATATAATTTGCTACATTCTGGTGGTAAATGTGACTTATTGCTACTTTAATTAAACTCAAATAGATTTCCTTACATTTCTGTTATTGGCCAAAAATATTGACATATTTCAGTCATCAATATAACTGCTGGCTGTTAATAAATCTCAACATTTGTCCAATTTTATACACAACAGTTTACCATACTGTGCCTGACACCACATATCATTTATCCACATGTATGTTTATGATTACTCAAATTTAATATGATGTTGAGCACGCTTATGATGATTTAGACATGTAGTTAGCACAATACGGTTAGCATTTACTGTTTAGTTGTATATTATAGATTTTTTTTTCACTGAAAGTATTGAAAAGGCTCAGTGTCGACACCTGAGTTGTAGGCCCGGGGTCAGATTCTGTGCTGATGCTCAGCTCCAGGGCGTGTTTATTCGAGAGGCTGCTTTTGAAATCTGCCGACCTGGAGAGAGGCAAAATAGTAATAAATGTTCACTAGTAAATAGAATATTAGACAATTTTCTTAAAGTAAAAATCCATATATTATGGTTACAGAAGTGGGTAAGACCACCGCTCTCCATGCAGCAGACTAAGATTTCTATCCCCAGCATGAGCAGGAAAACCACACTATAAATAAGCATCTTTACAGTGCTCTTAACACTGAATTAGCATAAAACTGTAACATGACAAGAACCGTAACTCGCTGTGGATAAAATTATTCCATAAACATCATAAAAAAATGCTATAAACGTCATAAAGTAATGAAAAGCTAGAGCATCTGCCCTTGTTCTGACCGCTGCCAGTGAAGCTGTTCATTTTATATTTTTATTTTACTTTCAGACTTAGTTATAGTGGACTAACACTGGCTTTAGCCTGAGGCTAAGCATGGCTTAATGTAAATGAATATGCTATGACCTTTCACAAGACACTTTAAAGAAACCCTGCACTGCTGCTGAATTGTCAGTGTTTATTAGCTACAATTTGTACTAAGCCTTGGCCATTTTATCAGAAACACTTCAACTACACTTTTGTGTCCAATTGGTATCTGACGGATAAGGCATACTTTATGCTGTCCATCAGTGGAAATAGACTGACCACTGGCAAAATATTGTTTACGTGATGGACTGACACCAAAATAGCAGTGTTTGTGTGTGTGTGTGTTGCTTATGTGTCACTAGATGTTTATAGGTTCATGTCAGTTGTCATGACAGATTTAATATGTACTATACGGGCTTATGAACAAACACCTACAGTAAAGTGTTATGGATTTCTTTTCTACAGCCCTTACTATGGGCCCTATATCTAGTTAAATGTGGTCTCTTTCCATAAGACAATGGGGTTTGATCATTACCAGTTGTACAGGTATTTGTTTATGATAAAATGGCATGAATCTTATAAAATGACAACATATTGATATTAGGGGTATATATGAAAAAAAAAGGACAGAAGCTGTCATACCAGAGCAGTTCACTGGAGGAGTGATGTGAGGTACACTTCTTCTTTTCATACCTCCACGTCCTCCTTCCATTAAAGGCACGATCTGGATGGAGGCTGAGGTCCTCCCATTTCTCCAGAGGAGAGCTGCTCACTGAAACAGAGGAGAGGTGTTAGCTTACAGCAAGTGTGATAAGACAATCACAGTGTGGCCATTAGCTTGTGCCATTCACTGAAAATGACATGGCAGCACCACAGTTAGCCTCAGGCCATCCAGCTGATAAGGAAATGAGGAGGGAGCCGTTAGCTTAAGGCTAGCCTGCTAAGAGAATAAAATAACTGTTACAATGCAGTATTTAGCCCCAGGCTCTGAGAAGATAAGGACACAGTGGCTGCTAACTGAATGCTAAATTCAATAGAAAAGGGATGAGAAAGCAAAGCAGCATTTTAGCTTTAGTGTAGCTTAAGGCTATCTCCTGAAAATGGGTTTAACAATGCACGTTGCTTAATGCTTTCCAGAGGATTATGATAAATCAAACGTGGCATTTTATTTAAGACTACCCACAGAGCATCTATGAAAAATATGCCTAAACCGGAACAAAACACATTATGCTGGACTACTATTTTGGTCTCTGGAACTGGAACACAATGTACAGTAATGTACAGGATTTAAACACCACTCACTACTACAAATGTTTGCCTATTTCATGTATATTCAATATATACTGTATGTACACTACCACTACATCCTCAGTGCTATCTGATGAGGTGCTGCACACAGAGGATATGAGTGAAGGACAAATATCGAATGGATTAAAATCATGGATTAAAATCAGCCCCTAATGGACCTCTACAAATGATTTAAAGAGGAGAGAAACGCTTACGTATAAAAATCAATTTAGGAAATGGGGTGCTTACACAGATTAAAGGAAACACCTTTGCAAATGAAGCCCTTGGGTCTTAATAGTAGGTTATTGACTCTTCACATTTACGTAAGCTGTCTCTGCATATATGCTGAGAAAAAGTGGTGATGGAAAACCAGATAACTTAGAGCGATTCCAATAAATTAACCCTTCTATGCATCCCTTAATTCGATCAATGGCATTTCTAACTTTCTTGCCCAGTTTTTTTTGCTTGTTTGTTTCTTTATTTTAAAACTATCACAATATACATTTATAATATATATATTATTAGGTTGTTTTTGCCAATTTCTCACAATTCCACTATCTTGGTTTGTCCTCCTGAAATGTAAACGCATCTTTTAAAACTGCTACTAAGGCAACAACAAGCTAAACATGCTTAGACCTGTATCAGACACTCAGGTTGGCTAGCAGCATCACACTGAGTAATCAAAACAGGAGAGAGAGAGAGAGAGAGAGAGAGAGAGAGAGAGAGAGATTTGTCCAAAAATGACATCGCTGATACCTCAGGAGAGTGAACTGAGAGTCAGTTACCCAGGAGCAATTTATTATTTTCTTTATTATGCTGTTCTGGTTGATACATTATTTTCTCTTGTATTGGGTGTAGTGTCGATTTAGTTTTGGCCAGTTATTAAGTGGAAAACTGTGTGAATATGATTTTTCACCAGATAATTTCTTTACAAACAACACATTTAGCAGGGCTGAGCTGCCTTGTTTTATACAAATTATAAGCAGACCTGAGTCTAGAGAGGCCCTCTCAGGGTTGAAGAAGCTGGTGGAGAACTCCTCTGTGTCCACCTGGATGAGTTCAGTCTCCTCTGTTTTTTTTCTGCAGAAACTGCTTTTGAGGGACGCTGCTCTTCGGGGGCTCCGGCGGTCCCAGCTCCACCTCCTCTCACTGGGCTCGCTCAGGTCCACAAGGTCCAGTGCCGTGGAGATAACTAGGTGGTTGAAATAATGATAAATGTTAGCATTATATTTTATTCAGGAACAATAAATCATTGTTTACCAGAGCAAATTATATATATTATTTTAAAGTGCATATAATAAGAAGTGAAGAATCACATTGCCTGGTCTCTGAGCATTTTACAAAACAGAACCAGTTATTTAATTTTTTTTATTTGCTAAGTTTGACTTGAAATCTGGCCCAAGGAAAAATTATGTAATATATTGACGTGATCACATAATCAATGAAACATTTTGCAATTATAACTGTACATTACAATAGTCAGTAAGAGGCTATGTTTTGTCTATTCTCTGCAGAAGTTGCTTTATCTTATTTTTACAATCAATAAACCATGGAATTTGACCAGGAGTGTTCAGACTCTTTCAAATAATTTTATGGATGCACACCTCTGCCCCACATTCCTGTAAGATTAACAATGGAGTAATATGCCTGCAGCTTAAGGGGTTAAAGGGGACATTATGCTTTTACAATTGAACTTTAATGAAAAGCTGAGCACTAAGAGCTTTCTAAAGAAGCTTTTATTAGTTGAGCAAAGGGAACTCTGGATTTAAAATAGTGCTGTAAAAGGTCATCAAAGACTTGAACAGGTTTCTAAAGTTGACCGTGGCCTTTTTCTCACTGTTCAAATGTGCACATATACGACAAGAAAAGGACAGAGATGATGAATGTAGAGTCTTTGCGAGTCTCTGTGGGAGCTGCAGCTGTGCTTCTTTTTTTTAACTGAGGACGTTTCATTGAGACGGTACAGACTCCCTTTAGACTTACACTGCTGTGCAGTACTTAAAGATTTGCATTTTCCATTTATATATATATGATTAATAAGAAATGAATATATATATTTTTTTTTTCAGATAATTAGTATTTAATGTCTATTTATAAATGTATTAAATAAATGAAGGCAGACTTTTATGCAAAAAATTAGATTACTCATAAATATTACTTATGATTTCAGACTGATGAGAAAATCATCTGATTCTGCCAGTGCAGAATGTAAATATTAATGATTTCTTGAGCTAAATATGTAATCCAATATATAATTACATTAATGCATATGAATGCTTGAAGCAAAATGAGTACACTAAGTCTATACATCTAAGGCATAACAAATGATATACTGCAGAGCCCACATGGGCAGAGGAGAGCAGAGGAGAGGAGAGACAGATGATGGAGAATAGCAGGATAAACAGATGAGAGAGAAGGAACCTGCTGTGTTAGAGGTGACCGGGCGAGTGGCTCCATCGCTTCTGCTCTCGCTCTGGAAGTCATCAATGGATGGACTCAGTAACGGACGACTCTCTTGGTGCTCACTTCCCAACTGCAGCACACGAGAAAAACACAAAACAAAACGGGCAAACTCCCTTTAATCTCATTCTTTTATTTTCCATATGTTTCATATATTTACTGTGAAAACAAAAATATATCTCATATTTCTCATTATGAGACTGCTGTAAGAATGTTATGAGGTATTTTAAAGCCTTTTTAAAATGCATTTTTAGTTTTAAGTGATTTTATCTACAGAAAATGTCTTATCCTTTTTTACTTACTTAAAAATGTATTTTATGACAAAGCTAAATTATGTAATAATTTATAAATAAATAAATAAATAATAAATAAATTGACAATATTTCAGAAAAGAAATTACTTAAAACAGGCCCAGAAATCTAGATATATGTAAAATAATGTCATAATAAATTTATTTTACCAATATTGGATCAAACTGTGTGATTTTAGGTGGTATAAAATAAGCCATAGAAACAAAATTCAATTACATGTCCACTTTTGCTGATATTATATACATTGACTTTCAGCACTAACAGCCCAAGGGACAAAATCTGTTCAATATGAGCTTATAATATACAGTTATTTTTAGATATTGATCTAAGATTAACTTTAACACATGACTCTCTCTGTCAGTGTCATTGTGATTGAGCCTGAAGCTCATGGTAAGATAATGCACACTATATATATTTATGTTAAATGCCATCCTTGAAGAAACAGTTTTGGGATGAGTTGGAGTGGTGTTTAAGGTCCAGAACTAATCATCTATCCTCGGTTCCTGACAACTGAACTCCTGAAACTGCAGAAGCTGATATTTGGTAAAAATAAAAGTGAAGTCAAGCTAATTTGCAATTACTCCACAGCAACCCATTCCTTTTCATTCACATCATGTTACGGAAATTATACAAGCTGTATTGTGTAAAAATGAACATCAGTGTACACCAGTGGCGGATGCTGGTCTTTCAAGGAGGGAAGCTCAATTTCGGCCTACATCATAAAATGTGTCGGTTTATTTATACGTAAATTCTACCCTCCGTTCCTTTTCAAGAAAATGATCTGTGACCCTGTCGTACCAACAAGGCGTCTTTTCCAGGGACTTGACTAGTGTCCTCTCAACGGCCAGCAGAGCTAGGCTGCTTAAATGGCCTTGGCCCATGTGAAGTGTGTCCACCTGTGCTCTCACGGATCTTTACACCAAAGGATCACTGATTCGCTCATTTCGCTGTCAATCAAAAAGGGATTCAGCCTCAGACAGATCATCCAATCATCATGCAGAAGCTGAGCGTCCGGGCCAGCCGAGGCCAGCCCACTGCCCCATAGACCCCCGGGAGACTCTGAGCGTCCGATGGGCGGGACAAAGCCCAGCATTTATCCAATGACTCATCTCGTTTCGCTGCACTTCACTGCTTCGCTGTTGAACTCTGTGGACGCTGTTTAAATCACTGTGAATCTGCGGGAATGATTGAGAGGAAAGCCGTGTTTTTACCAGTGATAAGAAGCTGATTCTGAACTAAAGTTGAGCGCATTGTAGTGCATATTTATTCAATGACATTTACACATGACCGTATATATTTGATCACTTATTTTCTGACATTTTAGGGGAAGCTAAGCTTCCCTTGCAGTCTTAGAGCAATCGCCTCTGGTGTACACTAATTTTAAGGGGTTTTCTATAAAAATATTAATATATATTGTACTACTGTTAGCAACATTTGCTAACATTAGCTTATTTAACCTTAGCTTATTTTTGTTTGGTTTTATACAATATATTTTTGCAAACTGGAGACTATTTTTGCTTCAATGTGCCACATTGCATGCACATTGCTGTAAATCATTAGCCAACATAGTTTCATATTTTGTCAAACCATACCATCCATTTTGCCAAATGGATACCTGCCACAATTTATGTTGACCATTCTGAAGTGTAAAAGGCCAGACACAAACGCCCTTCACACTGTCCAACACTGGCCCCGCGATATAATTCAAAACATAAATCGGCAATGAACACAGACTCACTGACCGAACAGATGTTTCTGCAGGTTTGAGATGTTTTTTTTGAGAGATCTATAGCTAAATGTGAGGAATACATATTTCTGAAGTGGTACCTGACCATGTATGTCCATTTGTCACCTTCACTTTTGCAAAAGGACACTGAATGTTTCCCATTTTCTCCATTGTATGATCTTTTTCCAGTTCTGTGCATACAAAGAGCTCACAAGTGCTTCATTGCAGAGCCCATAATTATGTATATAGTGAAAGCCATGGCCCTCTGCCACAAGGCAAACAGGACAAAAGCCAGACGTCCCAATCTCAAAGCTCATTCTGTCTCTCGGTTACCACTAAGAACAGTTTTCTAGGTCCTTTCTACTTGCTCGAAGATGATTTCCACACTTTCTGAAAATATACAAAACAATCTTCTTTAACTTTAATCAGCAAATGTCTAATTACATTGTAGAGGTTTTATTTTATGGAATATGCAACACAAACATTAAAAGACATCAAGAATGCAAAAATGTACCTTTATTTTTGTAAATTCAATGATTAATATGATTGTTAAATTTTGAAATGAAAAACAATATATTAATAGGAGAATGACCATTCATAATATGGTTGATGTTTGCTTTGCACACATTGTAAATTTAAACATGGTTGATTCCTCTCTTGCTTCCTAACTAACTCTATCCGGAGCTCTATAAAATACCATGGTGAACAAAATCAAGATTAGACAATTTTCTGTTGCAAATATTGTAACCACTTTGTTTTCCAGCTGAATGAAATCATTAAAAATGATATTTTGATGATTTTATTAAATGAAAAACTAAGAATCACAGTATTTTTAATTCTCATTGGGTCGTACTCTCTGGAAGATTATAAGGCCCTGGAGTTTCCTCTCTGAGAAAGTTTCACAACTGAGTCAACACTTGCTGTAGAAAATAGCACTGGTTTTCTTGCAGAAACCCAAGACAAATGCCACATACAAAGAAGCAAGCAACATCCACAGTCAGTTTTGGCAAGCAGACAAAAAAAAAAACACTGACATGCAAACAAGAAACAGATTGGAGCTTAAAAATGAGATCAAATAGCTATGGGGAGTGATGCTCAAATTAGCTTCCTTCCAGTCGTAATGATAAGGAATGGGGTTTGACAGTTTCGGGACTGCACAGTCAAACATCCTGGAATTTGCTTATTTTGATCAAACCCCATCCAGCAGTTGAATCTGTCTAATGAATTACAGCCAATGAATATGTTAGTGTATCACTCACAGATGTATCACGTGTGAAGGGAAACACTAATCCATATTTAAAGCAGGTAGCACCCCCTGTGAATGGGGGTTTCTAATCTATAAAGGAAGTGCTAGGCGCTTCCCGTTGGTGGGTGTAAGTGTTCAGCCCACCTTGGTTGTAATGCTGAAGAGGGGGTTTCCATCTGAAGATGCTTTACTTGGTAGCTCCTTCAGCACCATGGCAACCACCCTTGAGTCTTTCCCCTACAACAATGAAATCAATAGTGAATTGTGTCAGTTTGTGGTACACTTTTCCACCAATAGATTTTAACCGTGTGATATTTTAATAGATCTGCTCCAGTTGAGCAAGTTTAGGCCAGAATTTGCACTTAAAAATATGAATAAAATATCCACATGGACACAACTGACACAACAAAGAGCTGACATGCAATTCAATTCAATTCAAATATGTTTTTTTTTTTTTGATAGAATGAATTCTAAGAGACATTTCTACAATGTAGCTTGTCCAGAATGATGAAGACAACACTCTGAGAACATGAGGAAGGATAACTGAGTTCAACCAAGTCTCAAAAGATAAACCTGGTAACGGTACAAGGAGTGAGAAGAACAAATACTCACACAGTGTCACTGATGTGAAATACATAAAGATATACTAGTGATAGAGGTCCCCCCCTAGTGGACAATCGTCTGCCTGTTAAGTTTGAGAGAGTGAGTGTGAGTGTGCATGTGAATGCTGAAAACAGCGCATTATAAGACAGGTCCATGAGGGGCTTCACATCTAAAATGTTGCTATGACATTGACCAAAAATTCTGAGCGGGTCCAGAGCCTGGCTGATGGAATATCATGTCTACTGTATGATGTAGAAACATCGATTCGAGCATTAAATGACTTCATACTGCATGGCACCGTTCCCATCCAGGGTCACAGTGGCTAGACACCATCTATCACGACAGTGCTTCTGAAAGTTGATGCTTTTAAGAGCTGCGCTCACTCTTATACAGCTGAGCACTTAGGAGAGACCACTGGGACACTTGGCAGCCATGTTTGACACTGCTGAGGACCATTTAAGCCCCAGCGAAGCCGCTAGCCACAGCACTGAGATGTGACCTCACAGCTGTTATCTAACACCAAATAATCCCCTCAGCTTTGATGGAAATGCCTGAAAAGGAGTAAACGAATTCAACACTTGTGAATGAATTACAGCCAATCATACTTCAGACAAGTTTCAACAGTAAAAGGTCAACAAATGTTTTTTCTTAGCTTTACAATTTGAACACACCAGTTGTCCTTCAGAGTTTGAAAAGTTCATGATGAATGGACAAATAGAAATAGTCCAAATTTACTTGGAATAGAATCTTTCTACACTGATGTCCATTTAGAGTTAAGATTTTTCTCATGTCATTTTTCATGCTTTTCCTTGGACAGCGACCATATGTTAGAGATTGAATAAATACGGTCGCTGTCCATTAAAAAAACATGTATCCCCAATTTTGTTGGATTTTTATTTGAACACAGTAGCTGTCCTTCACAGTTTAGGAAAATTATATGATGAATTGACAAATGGAAATGTGCCAAAATGAAAATTGATATATTTTCTTCCAGTGAAAGCTAAGAAGGTTTTTTCCTTCTCATGTAAAGCATTGGAGAAACATGTTTTTTTATTGGACAGTGACGATATGCTGGATTTGTAACTTTGATCACGTGCATGTTACCAATGCCATGGGAATTAATACAACCCCCTAAACATGACATGACACTCTTTCAAACTCAACATTGGTAATAACTTAGATCTAAATCGAAATACCTATAATAACCTGTATAATCAATCAAAACATTAACTCTAATATAAGCATGCAGAGTTCCATCTGCTATGGAAATCGCTGCCTCTGAGAAGTGCACAATGAGATGTGTGTTATCAGTGCGGCCTCCTGAGTTCATTTTTCTTCTAAGACATTTTGTCAGTAAAATCGAACTCACATGGCACAGAACCCAGCTGCACTTTTTAGCACTAAGAGATTTTAGGGAGGTCACGTTGTGTAACGGTGCTAGGGAAGTGTGGAGTCAGGAGCAGGACTTTTCAGCAATGGTCTTTTGCTCCGAGATCCCATTTATAGCACCAGCACATCCATATTTAACAAAGAACGTCTGCAGATGTTTTCGTGCTGTCCGCTGCACTTTATGATCCTTATATCTGTTCCTTTTACATCAGGGACTTTGTGAGTTTCATAGATTCAGAGCTTCACTCTGAGGCATAATCTCAAATGGGCAAAGGGGTTTAACAGCAAATTTTAAAGGTACATCATCCTTGACGTAAATAATTAATTTTCAGCATGAGCAGGACACTGGGGAGGTCAGATGTTTTCAGCAGAAGAGAGCTCTGTAGCTGTCCAGTTTGGTTTAAAAATGAACCACACACCAGAGGACAAGCCACAGGCCAAGTGCAAACCTGCTAAACTTTAAATAAAAAGGACAAAGTGATGATTTCTAATGTTCCACACGTCAGAGGACAAGACATGGGCCAAGTGAACTTCCCAAACATAAAGTAAGAAGGACAAATTGATGGTTTCTCATGTTCCACACTATTTGTTTAGACCCAGAGCTTGTCTTGCCTCATATATTTGGTCGATTCATCCGTGTAATTGAATGCACTCCACACTAACACAGCCATGAGGGACTTCTATCGAGTCCTCGAGATGCCTCTGCCAAGCTCACTTCATGTTTGACCTTTTGTTTACATCCTGAACGTCTTTTGTCTCTGAATCTTTGCGGTCAGGGAGATGCCATGGCATCGAAAACTAAAAATAAATCAGACGGATGTGGAGAAGACAGCAACATCCCACAGTATCGGCGTCTAACATTTCCTCATTTTTCTTAAATGAGATGCAGACTGCATTGTCATAAAATCAATCAGGCCTAAATTTACAGAAGATAAACCACAAGAACAGAATGTACAGGGGAAATAAGACCCACATTCTCACAGAATTACCAGAAGCACAAAACAATTTCCCAACAGTATCAAGTATAATTAGCCTATTTGTTAGATTAGATAGTCTAATGAGATAACTCATTTCTCTGATCAAGTTTGAGATGGTAATTTAGTGATATCAACTGATATCAATGGGGCAGAAAAGATGAAGCGTTAGATAACCATCATTTAAGCCTAAGGTTAATGGAAATACTCCAAAGAAGTTGTCATTAATTTTTAAGCAAAGCCCAAAAGAGTTAAAGGCTGTCCACACAGTCTCAATGATTGGATGTGCCTGGTTTATTTGTTTTCAGATGCTCTTTCCAGGTCAGTTTTGAAATTAAATACTCTGATCTACAGGTGAACAGCTCACTGACTCTAATACAGGGAGCACTCTCTTTAATTAATGTGAACAATAATGTGATGTCCAGCGACTCGCTCGACTCACTGCTTAGCTGTTGGGTCAGGGTGAAAAGCAAGAGGCTTGTTATCGTTTAAAGGAACAGTTGCTGAAACCAGCTGTTCTGAATGGGGCTGTTTAGACGGGGAGAACACTGCTGTGGTGCTTGATCCTTGTGGCATACTGGAAGGAATTTATCATTCTAGAGAACACTGGACTGCAGCTTCACAGCACAATTCTGATGGGATTTATACCCCTCCTGCTAGCATCACATTTTTATGCTTTTCTATGGGAACAAGCTGTGTGTTTACAACTTTAACATGTGCATTCAAAATGAGTGCCTTAATGTAGCTAAGTTCACTGTAATTAAAATTTGTGTACAAACGTTTAAAAAACAGAGTGGTGCATTATATAAAACCTAAGGAAATAGATGGCCTTGAAAAAAACAGGCTCTCTAGTTTTTCAAGCCACATTTTTAGCATGCTAGCTCATCCTAGCTCATTCATTCATTTGTTATCTGTAACCCTTATCCAGTTCAGGGTCACCTGTTACAGGGCAACACACACAGTCACATTCACTCACACACTCGGACACTTTTCTAGTCTCCAATCCACCTACCAACGTGTGTTTTTGGATCATGGGAGGAAACCGGAGCACCCAGAGGAGAACACACCAAACTTCTCACGTGGAGTGGGACTTGAACCCACAGCCTCCAGATCCCTGGAGATGTGTGACTGAGACACTACCTGCTGCGCTACCGTGCCGCCCCTTCCTCCAGACAATGCCTTGGCATTCTCCACATACTGTGACACCTACATGTAATTCCTTTTATTCCTTTTATCACTGAGTGTGATAACGGGCGCTCCCCTGTGTCCAGTTGACTCTGGCTTTGTTTACTTTGAGAAAATTGACCATCCCAGGGATAGAAGTCCTACTAACAGCAGCAGCAAACAATATGCTAGCATCAGCACTGAATTCTCCTGCCTTTTTTTCAACACAGCAGTATTTCAACAGCGTTTCAACAGCTATAGAGCACTTGCTCAGCTCCAGTCTGGAAGTGGCAAGTGCCTTGACTGACAGGAGAATAGTTAAGACTTTTGTAGCTTATGAGATTAATTTTCGGAGGGTAGTGCTTTTATCAGTTCGGCTCAATTAAAACATGAGGAGTCAAGGTCGGAAATAAAATATAGCACAGAGATGTGCCTGATTTTACAAAAAAGGAAGAATTACAATTCATTTAATAGTCTGTGATATATTTAAGAATGTAAAATTCATATTGTTAAAAAAAGGCAGCTTATGACTGTGTTCTCATTATTCAAACCCATAAAGACATCTTCTTGTGCTTTGATTGGAGATCTGAAAGACTGTGTGGCTTTATGATGGAGCTCTGATCTCTGACATTGCAAAGCCAGTGTGATGCGAACACTGGACGCAACTCATACGGAGGTCTCCCTCAAAGCATTTGAAGCACCAGATCATTTTTAGATGAAAGAATAGAGGATACGTCTAGGGACTGATTCTTTTATGTCCAAATGCATCTGTACGAGAGCATGGTAGGACAGATATTACTTCAGGGACCAGAGAGAACCCCAGTATTCTCTTAAACCAACCTGTATAATGGAATTGAAAATATAATGATTATACATGGGATATCCACCATTGTTTTTTTAATTGTTAGAAAAGTCAACTTGTGAAAATGAGTGTTGTAATGTAAAATAGATGAAATTATCTGGTCACACCGATGTTCTCATGGCTGAATGGCACCAGTTCTTCAAAGAAATAATCAGTATCATCAGTGTAAAGCCTTTCCAGAGGTTTTTAAGATTATTTTTAAACACAATAATTTTACAAGAAATACTGAATAAGCAGATGTCCACAAACATTGGCCCATGTAGTGTATTTTCACATAGTAATATTTTATACTGTAGATGGGAAGTTTAAAACAATTGCTGTTTAGTCCCTGAATGAACAAGTTTATGATCCACAGAGGAGGTCCCCATGTAGGGCAGCCATGTTACAAGGATGTTTAGTAAAGAAGCCAGGCCTTTAGGTGTCTGTATAATGGTCGATTGATAATGTGTACAAGACTTTTTACAAAAATCATAAATTGCTCCTTGAAACATGGAAGTAAATCTATAAGTGGCATAAATCCACACAAGCATCATAAGTGCAGCTCCAGGGAAGGAAATAAAAGGCAGGAAATATATAGGATAAGGTCCCTTTAATTTTCAGATTCCAGTATGTCCCTGAATTTTGTCTGAATATAAAGTCGCATGCTTTAAGTTTTTCATGTCTTTAAGTTTCCACTTGTCTTATTACAAGTCTTTTCAATTTGCCTGTTCCATCTGAGTGATTATATATTCAGAGCATTCTGAAGAAAGTGTTGTTACCAAAGATGTGCATCCTCATAAAACAGTAACACACTGAAAACAAACTGCATCCTGAGTAATTATCATCTTCTCCATAAAAGATGGACTTTGCCTTGAACAAGCTTGGTTCCAAAGTTGGGAGAGAGAGACCTAGACAGAGGCTGCATCAATCTTTCACACTCGAGGTCAGCTCCACATCTTCACAGCCACATTAGCAACTAATTACCATTAATGATGCATTCAGGAGCAGCACTTTATTAAAAATTATTCAAAGAGCACCATCCTGTAGTTTTGCTTGGGTGCACTTACCAGGAGAGGGAAGCCTTTAGAAAGATTTGAAGTGAACCAGGAGAGCATATCAAGGCGAGGCAAAACAGCTTTGATGGAACAGATTACACACCATGAATGCTAGAGTAGTCTTGATCTAAATCCAATAGAAAACCACTAGGATTTGCTTACACCCTTAAAGATGCATAATGAAACATTAGAGCATTAAATGTTTTGCTCTTAATGCTAATGAATTTGTTATTAATTCAGATCAAGATATTTCCAAACATGTGCGTGTATGAGGTTATATTTTGAATAGTGCTGTCATGATAATATCACTACATCAATTAAATTTATCTTAATTATAATAATAATGATAAACATGCTTTTCGAAGGGCATTTAAATGCCATTATTGGCTAATTCTCATCAGGGTGAGCTATTAACACTTTGGTCAGTTTTCTGTGCATTTAGAAAATGTAGAAACAACTCTGAGATTTTTTTAAACATGGTTACCTGAGGTAGACCAATCTCGTCAAACCGAATTAAACCCACACAGTAAAGACAAATCCACGCAGATGACATCATGTGCCTAACAGAATGCAGTGAAATTGCCAGTGCGATCTGTGCTGCGCTTTGGCCTCATTTCCTGATAATCCTTGCTGTTCAACACTCAGATTTCAGCCGAACACATCAGCTGAGTGTCCAATGAGTTTCCGTCCAACAGAGAAAAGATCCATGAGCGTGATCTGGTTCAGGGAAAGTGGCACAACATCTGTATCTGTAAATCCAGATGAGTTCCCTGATAAGAATTAACCTCAAACCACAGGAAACACTGAGTACTCCTCAGCTTCCAGTCAAGACACAAAGAATAAAGCTACAGCATATGGAGCAAAATACCAGCCCCATCAGCAAATACTGTCAATGTTTTGCTACAAATTGCAAAATTATATTGAAATGCATTTGGTGAATGTATAATGTGACACTAGCCTGCATGCATCTCACGAATTATATTACTTATATCATATGAATAATTATACCGGATAATATGACTGCCTTGATTCATCAAAATAGCCATGGAACCTCATTTGGATTTCTGATTGGTCAGAATTATCTGTGATTAGTTACATTTTGATTGGTAATCCATTGAATTGCTTTGAGGCATTTAATCAAGGCACCATAGAGGACAGCCAATAAAAAAAAGACAATTTGCAATTTCATATATTAGCCTTAAAGGCACAGCAACAAATAAACTGTTTATATCCCGCAAATGGTGGAACCCTTATTATTTGAAATTAATTTATATTATAGTTTTATGTACATACGTGAATGTCTACAGCAAAGGCAATTTAAATCACCTATTTCCAGCAAGCTTTAGAACTAGAAACTTATTGGAGGAGATATTGAACCACTTCTAAATGAGGTCAGTGCTGACTCACAGTAAATTAATGTGGATTATGCTGACATTACAGATTTAAATTGAATCTTGAAAAAATGATATCATTTATAAATTCTAGGATTACAACGTTTTTGTGTTTCAGCTGTGTGAAACCGGAAACGTGTTATAGGAGGCCCACCAAACTTCGTTTAATTATCAATTATGTGGCCCTTGTAATCCCCGTATCTCAGAAGACTACAATGTAAAAAAATCTAGAATATGAGCTCTCCAACCAATCACAGCCTTCCATCCTATTACAAGGTTGCAGCAGGCAATAAAGTGTTTTGGTCAATCAGAATTTAAAATATTAAACAAAGTATATATAATTTCTGAATGAATCTCCATGTGCAAATTACCTGCTACATGCAATAACTTCCCTTAAACATTAGCAACATTAGCCTTGTAGCTCAGTTGCAAAATAAAAGAAGCAGCAAAATATAATATATAATTTATATATAATATAAAATCAGAAAATGGGAGGAAATATTGTTTTTCCTTAATATGGGCAAATGGATTTGTTCTCCCACTGTCTTTCTATTGAGCTTTGTCCAGTAATGTTTTGTTTTGTCATTTTCAGAGTCATCCAGTAATCAATCTGCGAGCGTTAGGTTTCAGCAGGTCCTTCAGTTACAGCCAGAGAAGAAATTGATGCTTATTTCCTGTCATTTATCTTCGTTATTGATTGTGTGATTGCTTTGGCTGGTCTGCCCATTCCTTCTATTGACCCAAGGGTCAGCTAAACTCTGGGTAAAGCACCAGAATGGTTTAGCACAAGTAGGCAATTGCTTCAGCTGCTACTCAAACATGATATTAACCAGGTGTCCCTTGTTAGCTGTCGGCATCCATGGTTCTGCAGTTCTTTTTCAAGGCACTTATAATATCTATTACATAAAGAATTTATGCCATTGATTATGTTTTAAATTGATTTCTTTCTTATGGGAAATCATTTTGCTAGGTGTTGTAACATTGCTGTGAGGATTTGAGTGCATTCAGACACATACACTTTAATGAAATAAAGTACTGGTGTTGGAGGACTAGTTCTTAATCATAAACTCCGCTGTAAATCTTCCCAAACGTATTGGATGGAGCAGTTCCACTGGAGACAGCTTAGTACTGAGAGGTTTTGTACCCTTCTAGTGCTTAGCTTCAGGTGACCTAAGGCATTCCTATGCTTTTTTAAGCCTGTCTATAGAGATTATACCAGTGTGTGCTTGCAGTTGAACACATGTATTAGCAATACATGTGTTATGCTAAACAGCATATTTCAAGGTAAATTTGAGAGGATTTTATCTAGCATAGCACTAAGTTAAGGGGCCGTAGCTTCGCTTAAACGTTAGCAACATTAGCCTTGTAGCTCAGTTACAAAATATAAAAAAGCAACAAAATCATCTAGTTTACTTAGAGCTGAAGGGGTGGCCTTTTGACTTTAGCAAAACCGGCTATCACCAGTGCTTCTGATTTGAATCCAAACATTTACTCATTGTACTCTCAGAACTCACAAACCTTTTAAGGGTTGATAAAGCAGGTTTGATTTACATAACAACTCCACTGGGAAATAAAGAGAAACCTTGGTTGCTTAGGCACATATGGATAGTGTTAGCAGAAAAATGTGTGTTTAATTGAGCAGAAAAAGTAGCATATGGCTGTGAAGGAGTAGAAAACATGGAACCTATAACTCCAAAATAGTAACTTCACAGACAAGGCAAATGAAAAATAAACGGAAATTCAAGTATTGTGATGTTTCAATAGTATTGCATTTCTAACTCCAAAAATGGACAATTTAGAATGTGATTGTTTTTCGTGTGAATTTTTTTTATTAATTCAAAGTCACATTAGATGAATAATCAATGTGTTTTGTGGTCAATGTGTATATGCTCCACTATGTGCGCGTCTACTTCATTAAGGTGGCCATTTTTAAAACAGACTAAAAATTAAGTAAATAATTTGTGATATGTCCAGGCCACTAGGCATCAGTATAATGGCTTCATAATGTGAAGAAAATCTTTTACTGCTCCGTCATGCTGGTTTCTGCTACATTTGAGGCATTTTATTGCATATATTTCCACCTGTATATCACTGAATGTATATTCTCTTCATATTCCAGCTGTGTCAGACAAATAGGTGAAGCGTGTGAAGAATACCTGAGGTAGACTGAGTCAGATGAATGTGAGCTTCCACGGGGGTTCAGGCCCTCCATAAATGTCTTGAAAATGTCAATCAATGCCTGAGTGCATATTTGCTCACTGACACAGGTGAGAACTGAAACAATTACAGAGCTCAGGAACAAATCCAGCTCTAGTACGGCTCAGTGGCTGGAAAAGATTTCATTATCAGTCCAGTTCAAAAGCAGTAAGCCTGGCTTATGAGACAGAAAACATCTCAGCAGATCCCACATGTTTAGCTCCAGGCAGAAGTTTCACACAGGAAAAATGATGTGTCTGCAAAGTGAGCACACAGCAATATGTAGGAAATGTATCTAATATTTTTTACTTTTCATTTTTAAACTGATCTTATCAAGTGAAATTGTCTAAGCCTCATTTCTACAAAGAAAGACTTGTCAGTGCAATATGAACATATTAAAATAAATGCTAGGGATGTAACAATAACGATATCCTCAGGCTTGATATGATTTACAATACAGAGCTCGAGATTTGATAACACTTGTAATATTTTGTAATAATACATTGTATCTACCATTTACCTACATTTCATCCCCATTGAAACATTCATACATTATATTTCATTCATGCATTACATTATATCCCTAGAATATAAATAATCATCTGAGAAAGACTGACCGATATCTTTCTTTTTAAAAATTATCCTTGTATATATATATATATATATATGTGTGTGTGTGTGTGTGTGTGTGTGTGTGTGATATTGTTAAATGTATGATATGACAGATTTCAGATATTCTCTTACCAATGTGCCAGGGCAGCAATATTTTGTTGCAGTAAGCTCATATTTCTAAGCAAATCTCAGCAGATTTTTTGGAAAATGAGCCAATATTACCCATTGGGAGGGAAACACAATTGGAAGATGAAAGGGATTTCTCACCTTGGATTGCTCTATTATTCTGAGAAAGGACTGAGCAGGACATGGCATATCCCCCAACTCCCAAAAGACCAGCGCTGAAGATCATCCATCCCCCGAGGTGTTAAAGCTCAGATATAATACTGCTGATGCTTAGCTTTACACATGTGTGGAGCACACATGCCCTTAGCAGCCTGCCAAGGAACAGCATTCATGCATTTCCTCAGAATTAGTAATGAACACGCCCTGAGCAATTTGGTCATATGTTATTATTATTGTGACAAATCAGGTCACAATTAGACACTTCCCAACACACAACACAACAACTGTATGAACTGTAAAATACACGGTCATGAAAAGCATATAAACGACGATAACTATAAATAAACCACTGCATGGAACTGCCTAGAAATAAGAAGCTATCATATATTGTATTTCATCATAGTTATTTCCTCTGTTCTGACCCACAGCCTGTCCTTACTTATATTATTTTCTCCATCTTTAATATAAATGCAACACTTTGCATATTAAATGAAGTCATTAATCATTTATAAATGTGATTTAGTATCTGGTAATTATAACAGCATAAATATGACATAGTGCAACTTAGCATCCCATACGTAAATATACTTACGAGAAAGGACTTGAATATTATGAGATGCTAATGTGATAATTATTGTGTAATGTCTTAATATTTTTGAGATAGCAAGTCATATTTAGGAGATGAAAACTCATAAACGTGATCTAGAATCTTATTCATTATTGTGCTATATTATTATACTTCTTGTGACAGTGCATCTCATACTTTTGAGAAATGTTTATACTTTTAATAAAATATAAATGACTTAATAAAAAGACTTAATAAACGTGCCATTATATATATATATATAGTCGAATACTTTTAAAAATTGTTGCTGTGCCTTTAAGAATGAAGTATGTAAATAGTCTTTGCCCTGATTGGCAGCCCTGTTTTTTTGCCTGGATTAATAATTAAAGCAATCCAGAATGAAATATTCCTCATAGCTTTAGCATGAAAGGTATGGTATAAACTGTGAAAGATTATATTGTGAAAATGTAAATGGTTATTTTTGTGACATCACAAAAACAATCAATTCAGAGCAGCTAAGTGTTCACACATGGAATGTATAAACAATGTTTACATACAACATCGGACTCTTATTTTTAAATATGAAACTCCTCAAATGACTGGCTTGTAACTCACTCACTCACTCACTCACTCACTCACTCACTCATGGTTAAGAGTTGCACCACAAGGGGCACTATTTCTCACATCCTCACATTTCAGAACTCCTCTGACTAAATATTGTGCATCTATTAGATCAATTCTCCTTATAACACAAAATATAATAGATGCTGGGAGGGTAAGAACAAGCAGTTGCTTTCTCTGTGAAGCATGATCTCAACACTAGCTTCTTTTTGCACTGCTGCCAACACAACTTCACCACACAGCCCAACGTGCTGGATGAGAGCACCAACTACCCAGGTCTGGCATCAGCTGGCATACATCACCTGGCATATGCCTGCCCTGGTTGGCACTCTGCTGTGTGATGAAAGAAGGGAGAGTGGTCATCCCATCCACCCAGAGAGCAATGCCAATTGTGCTTTCTAGGACTTTAGATATCTGAGTCATTTTAAATCACACGTAATATTAGTCTAAAAAGTCACATTTACATTATTTCCCCAAAGTGTTCATCGCTAGTGAGAGGTAAGAATCAGCGGAGGGTATGAGGCGGCTCTGCCCACTCTGTCTTTACAGTGTGGAGAAATGGTTTGCATGTTAGTCTTAAAAACAACAGCAATTGACACTTGATGGAAGACGCCAGAACTGCAAGCTCAACCTCATCAGTCATGTGAGCACGGCTAAGTTCGGCAGGCTCCATGAAGGTCACATTATCTGTGTGTGTGTATGTGTGTGCGTATGTGTGTATGTGCGTGTGCGTATGTGTGTATGTGTGTGTATGTAAACCACATGGATAGTGCCTATGTCCAGGTAAAATCCATATCTGCAGTACAGGGTCAACTACCCCATATGAAAATGTGTATAATATTTTCTGGACAATTCTCTCAAAGTGTAAAAATATATTTGAGTTTCAAACAGCGTGAGCCTGAGGAATGCAATCCCTTCCCCTATTTTGCAATTCAAAGTGCTACAAACTGGCATGCTGACACATATACTGGACCAATGTGTCCACAATAATCACACGCACACATTGCCAGGCTTAAGACCCACATATACATGCAAAATATATGTAAATACAGGCATAGTTATGAGTGAAAATATGAATGAAATGTATTGCTTTACATTCACAAGAGCGGACCACACTACACTACATATTCCAATCACTTCAGAAGCAGACGATTACACTCTATTTATTAACAGCTTAATGTGAATATGTATATTAATGTAAGTATATGCATATATGCAGATGTATTAATGAATAGGAAATGCCTTATTTTTAACAGATCTTACATGCAAATCCTACATTAATTCTCTATAAAACCACACCATAAAAACTTACATGCATGTGAACACACGTAAAGACACCCATAGATGTCCCATAGTGTAATAATTAACAAGAAATGCCTTGCTTTCTTTAGGAGAATAGACTTTAACGACATATTTCATTCACTTCACAGTACATACTATAATATGTGAATGCATATGACTTCACACTTGTGCTGTTTTGGATTTATCGCAGTAGAAGCTCAGCCTGTCATTTGCCAAACTCTATATTACAGCCTCTTGTAACCTATATATGCATTCATGTATACATTTATACATATAGATACTTGTTTGTGTACGTAATTACGCTTTTACAACCAACAACTATTACAAAGCGTTTAAATTCGGAGCACTGCACTAAGTCTATATGAAAATTCAATGCAATTACTTAGAGTAGGACCCTTCCAAACGCCTACATTTAACAATATCACAGCCAACCATAAATATATGTATAATATTACATCTATAATATTACAGCCTACTTTGAGGAGAACTTACTTTTACATGTCCATCATTTAAATCACATCTACAAAGGTGTAGGCTTCAAATTCAAACAGTCTGTTCCACCTTAAATTTAAGGTGGACCTGATTTACTTGCTTCATCTTCCAGCCTCCCATGGAGAACTAACAACTTTCCCTGGACTTGATGTGCCAGCACTGCCCCTAATTCAATTAATGCCCAGGAAAAATAAGGTTATGAGGATGTGACTTTACAATGCTGAGATTAATGCATCTCAAAACAGTTCCTCGTGTATGAACTGTTCAGCCGTTCAGTTATAATACAGTGTTGATGATACTGATCAGCTCCATCCAGGTCTAAGTCCTAAACACACTGGGTTCAGTTCATTGCAGTCCTCTACAAACAAACACCTGAAATCAACTGCATGGTTCTTTCTCGCAGCAAACCCCAAGACAAACTGTACACATCCGCGTGCACGCACGGCATGAATGATTTAGTTCTTACCTGCGCGTGCCCCTGATACATATTCACTCCAGCTGATGGAGAAAAAAAGCTCGAGCCCTCTTCCCTCTCTCTCTCTCGCTCTCTCTCCCTCTCTCTCTCCCTCTCTCTTTCACTCCTACTGTAAACTGGAAGGGAGGAGCTGAGCCACAGGGGCACGGTTCAAACAGCGCGTGCTGCTGTTTCCATCTTCTTCATCAGCACTATCATCATCATCATCATCCTCATCCCTCTCACATCCTCGCAGTCTCTGTTCCGGACGATGAAGAGTAGATGCTCGCGCTCTCAAGCAGCGGGGGGTTGGGGGGATGCTTTACTGCTCAGGACACGCGACCCGAGCTGGAAGTGGGCGGAGATTTCATGTGGGAGGGTTGTTGTGCTGGGCGTGGTCCCGCCCCGTTTTCACTCTCAGGTGGTTGGCAAGGCGGGGCTACACCCACCCAGGCGCCTTAAATCACTTAAAGAGCGCAACATGGGCGGGGCTAAAACGGCAAGTGCACTCTTACATATGTCAATCATTTTTAGTTCCATTTCATTTCGTGGGGTTCTTCTGAGAAACATTTAATGTGAATTGGGGGAGGGAACTTTACCCCTCAGGACACAACTTAGGTGGAAAGAAGTCGTGGACATGTATTTGAACCCGCCTCTCACCTTTATTAAAAGTTAGGGTGGGGCTTCACGTTCACTTAGAAGAATCTAAATACGAAAAATAATTATGTGGAGAACAATTTAAGCTTCCAAACCTTATACATATTTCATACATAAGTTTAAATCAAAAAGTGTTTCGCTTTGAGTGAATAAGTGCTCAGTACTGTGTTCCTGCAGTTGTCCAAACACAGATTAACACTCCTAGATATTTAATCATAACCTAAGGAACCCATCAGCTTGTGTGGCAGGGCTCAATTTTACTAAATGCAGAAGAAGAGAAGACAGGACTGTTCAGCTCAGGCCCAGATTTGTGTTTTTGAGATATAGAATTTATTTGTTTATTTATTTATGTGTTTGTTTGTTTGTTTATTTATTTATATTTGTTAAAATTCAAATTAATTAATTATGCCATTAAAGGTGATGTTCCCGTAATCAAAAGACACTTTTTATAAAATTAAGAATTTGTTTCCTCTCCAATCACTAACTTTTAAGTCTGCTTGTGTGTTCAAAACATGTCTAATGTTTTGGAAGAGTTTACGAAGTCAGTGTCAGTAAAATAATAAAAAAACAAACTGTCTCAGTCAGGTATGCTAGGCTTTCTCTCTCTCTTTCTCTCTCTCTCTCTCACACACACACACACACACACTTTCTCTCTCACTCTCTCACTCTCTCTCTCTCTCTCTGCTCATAACTGGAGTTTTTTTAGAAAATGGAGAGAACTCCAAATGTTGAAACCAAAATAAGGATATTGTTCTATTCCTGCTCTATAGGTTGGTAATACTGAATTATTTTTCGCTGTTTTGCATCACAAGGTGAAAAGCACTGAATGTGCTGCAGACTTTAACACCTAGAGTTACAAATAAGTTTCAATTATAATTCAAATTCAGTTCGTCTTCAGCCATGTACAAACAACAGTCATTATTTTCCCTCAAACATACTGTTCCACCTTAAAAGATGCAGAGCTTAGAGCTGTGTTTCCCTACAATCATAGATGATACCTTTATATAGTTCAAGTTTATCAAATGCCATTTAAATATAAAATATAATTCAAATATAAAAAATCGGAACAATATAATTTAAATATACGAACTTCAGATTCAAATAATTACGACAGCTTTTTAGCTCTATACTCAGTTAATTGCTGTCATTGTGCCAAAGATAATCTGTCCTCATTTTACTCTTAATGAGCAGAAATAAATAGGCTTTTATTCATTCAATCGTTGTCTTATCCAGTTCAGGGTCGAGGTGGTTCCGGAGCCCTCCCGGAATCAATGGATGCAAGGCTGGAACACACCCTGGAGGGGGCACCACTCTTTCACAGGGCAACACACACACACACACGCATGGACACTCTTGAGTCACCAATCCTACCAACATGTGTTTTTGGCCCATGGGAGGAAACCCACACAGACACGGAGAGAACACACCAAACTCCTCACAGACAGTCACCCAGAGCAGGATTCGAACCCACAACCTCCAGGTCCCTGGAGCTGTGTGACTGCAACACCGTGCCATCCAATAGGCTTTTATGTCCATCTTTAATACTTAATGGGCGACTTTATGATGTGCTAGAAGTAACCCCATGCTAATCTCCCTTCCTTTTGATTCTGCTTTTAAATTGTATCTTTGGAAGCCCAGCATAATCTAAATAACTTGAGAAATATTATGCATTATCATCCAATTTTGCTCAAAAGAGCCAATATCCAAGTGTTTATCATAAAGAGAAACCCTCTGCTGAACACAGCTGGCCTCAGGGGCAGGTGGGAGGTTTTTATTATGATTGATTGTGTGTTTCTCAGTGTGCCATTCCAGGTTTAATCAGCAAGACCCCTCAATTCCTGGCCTTTTCATTTCCACTCCTCCATTCTATAGCTTTTGTCAGCTTCAAATTAATGAGCCAAACTCTTCACATGTAATCTAATATTTGGCTCCTCTACATCCATAATTCAGAAATGAGGTCAAGACTAAAATCCCTACAGTGGCAAAATACAGTTTCTCGTCTCCATTCAGCTCATTTTCATCATTATGTGTAGAATAATAACTTGGTACACTCCAAGGATAATGTAAACTCATTTGAGAATTAGGCACAGCACATATAAGTGGTTGCAAACAGATTTATGAGAAATTAAGCACTTGCTGCTCTAAAGAGTGTACACTTTCAACTCTTTCTTTTCAACATCGCTTTGGACATGACCCTGAATAAGGAACAGAAACATCAAAGAGAAGCTAATCTCTAAAAAAAGACTATTAATTCTGTAAGGGATACCCCTTCAGACAAACAGTATGCCGTAAAGCCCCTGCTGCTAAAGTGAAATGTAGTTTAATATTTCTACCTTGGTCTGGTTTCTACACCACAGCTTAGGTATCGTGCTGAGTCAGCAACATCTAAGCCACATCCTTATTGTCAGGAAATGAGATTGATCCTGTTTTGCCACAGCTTTCAATAGTCAGGAGTCCGAGATATCAACATTGACCTCTTTCAGCTGACAGACCTAGCACTGACCATACAGCAGTTCTGCAATTACAGATTGTAGTCCATCTGTTGCTCGGCATACATGGTTAACCCCCTTTCACCCTGTTCTTGAATGCTCAGGACCTCCCACAGGACGGTCACATGATTTGTGTGGTGACACTGGTGCGGTGATGGTATGTTAGTGTTGCTTGCTAAACCGAGAATAGTCCAACAACTTACAATATCCAGCCAGCAGAGGAAGCACAACACAAAACTCTGGGCAAAGTGTTTAAAAACTCTAGCAGTGCTGCTGTACCTGATCCATTTTTACTGTTGCAACACACACTAACACACCACAACTATGTCAGTGTCACTGCAGCTCTGAGAAAGACCCACCACCCAAATCATACCTGCTCTGTGGTGGACCTGTTGGGGTCATGATGGGGTCCTGAGCACTGAACAACAGGATAAATCAGGGCTGACAGGGAATGCAGAAAAACAGATGACTACTGATAATAACTGTAGAAATACAAAGTGCACCTGTACGGTCAGTGGAGCTGATAAAACAGATGATGTGTGTAGAAACAAGAGGTATTTCCTAATGATATTTTTTTAATCTGAGTGTATTCTAATCTCCAATTTTGACTATATGACGATGAGAGTACATTCAGAATCGTGACTGATGCACACTGCTGATCTCCAGCCTCTTCTTCTTCAGCTTTAACACTGACACGCTCACTCTTTCTCAGCACCTCTCTCACCTCTGACCAGCTGTTCTCTCCCTCTCTCTTTCTCTGCACCTTTTCTCCACTGCCTCCTTTTCCTCCAGCTGTGTTTTCTGCTTGCCAAAGCTTTTCCTGAATTTCAAGCACTAGAGTAAATGTTGTGCACTGCAGTATCCTAGTGCTGTTGGGGTTCTCATTACAAACACATGGAGACAATCAAGCTTTTTAAAGGGCCATTGGCTTACATTTTTATTGGATTTTTTTTATTTGATTTCATTTGTGAGACATTCATATTTTCCCTGTCACAAAATCATTCCATACCTTTCTACTTCTATCCAGCCTCTGCCTTTCAGAGAAGGGTTTAAGACTATGGGAACATTGCTGTAAGTATTCGATGGTATTCACCCTTGTAAACCTTAGTGAGATGAAGGTGTGTTCCTATGTCCAATGATTCCAGGTATGCTCCGGACCCACCATGGCCCTTACCAGACTAAATCAGTGACAGAAAATGAATGAATGAATAAAAGATTAATTTACTTTGAACTTCTTTCCTGAACACCTTAAAAGCTTCGGCAGAACTTTTTTTAGTTGTCGTTGCTTCATATACATACCCATTCCACATTCAGTCTCTGCTTGGATGCCCTTTCCCATTCATCTGCACCCACACACATAAGTACACGCACGTCTGCATTCATCAGACAAATTTAAAACGTTTCACTTCTCAAGCTCCTCTGAAGAGCTCAGAAAGCCGAGACCCCACCAATGGGGACGTTTTCATGGGCATCAAATCAAACGTCCCCGTGCTCTCTGCACAGACGCTGTGGTGTTTATCCCTTTGTGCAAGAACCGAGTCAAGACTGGAAATGAAAGGATTAGTTTATAGAGCTTCCGCCCTGGCGCTTTACCACAGAACTAATCAGAACCTCTTTCAGAACAACTCTGAAATTTAGGCAATCGGCTAAGAGCAGGGTAATTGCACATTTGAAGCAGCTCCTGTTGGAATTGGGCGTCAAATGAAAGTGGTACCAGTGCAGCTCCTTTAATCTGGTGCAGATAAATAAGCAGATTTGTTTCCAGTAAAGCCACTTTAGTTGTATACAATATGGGAATAACAACACCACGGCATTTCCATCAATTGATAGACACCCTTTACTGCTACAGTACAACAGCCTCTGGGTTCTGGGTCATAATCACCCCCCCAAATCTCTGAAAGCTATTTAATGAAGCTCCATAAAATCCTTGTACACACAGCCTCTTGCTTTAAAACATGTGTTTTGTGGTTTATGATGCGGTATAGCACACATATCTATCTATAACAGTCTTTTAACTCTTCTAAACAGCTGCTAGCACTGTTAGCTTTTAGCAATGTAACTATTGTAGCATCAGCCCCATGGATTTTGGGGGGCCTTGAGGACTTATAAGGAATCATTGAACCCACTGTACTTGTATTGGTCTGCCCCTTTTACTGTTGTGATTTGTTTGGGGCTGTTTACGGGGTTTTAAACACGTTATATGTGCGCTTTTTGAATGTTATGTGCTGTGTAATGTGTTATTGTATATCTGTGTGTGGGTTTGGGGAAGGTTAAGGGTTGTATTGTTGTTATTGGGGGTTCGCTGTCAAGAGCTGTGTGTGCTGGAATGTGCTGCCCCTAGGACTCACTATAGACTGAGCTAAAACTGCTCTCATGCCCTTGTTCACTACTCCCTTTCACTACACCCATTAGGGCATAATAAAGAGCACCTGGACTCCTTCTACTGATGAATGATTTGAGGAAAGTGGGATGATTTAGGCACAAGTTTGAACAATGCTAATTCTTTGACTTCTCAGTGTTATGTTTATGTTGGGCTAGACTCCTATAGCTACATTTACCTAAATCTGTATCTGTCAAATGCCATATATTTACATATGTAAGAAAGATTCTTTGCCAAACTTCTCAGCTTGCTAAAAACATTAGAAAAGTTTCAGAAGCAGCAAAAACGTAACTTCTAATCAAAGTTCTTAGCTTTCAGGAGGGTCGGACCCCTGTAGTTTGATGGGTCCGGTGTCATCATTAGCAGACCTATTTGATCTGACCTGTGCTGACTGCAGGTCTGTGGGATGGGCCCTGGCCAACTAGCGGAGGCTGTGGGGCATGGAGATGAATGCCAATTTCTCCGCTCAGTCTCAGGCTCCAGATGGGCTGATGTCACACTGCTCTGAGGTCACGCAATGACAGCAGTGTTTACACTGTCCTCGGCCTAGCGCGAAATTCTCACATCTGCCGTGAGCCTGTGAGAGTGGAAACTGTGTGTAAGCCAGACTGGCTGGGTGCTACATTCAGTGCCTAGGGCTCAGTGACATCTCTGCTGGATGTCACTGTGTGAAAATTAGTTTTTACTTTTTCTGTGTGTGAAATACCCAAAATGTCTGTAGGAAGTTGTTATTTTACTTCTGCTCTGTTTCCACAAATAGATTAAGTTACAAGAGAGTGTATGGATCTAGACGTCTAAAGTATTCGATGCCTCTAATTCTACGTTCTACCAGCCTGAGACCTTTGACCTTATGAATTTAGAACAACTTTGGCGTAGTCAGCAGGATGGCTGGTCGGTTTATACATTTACAAAAGACCTTAGCACTAAATCAGTCTGAAGTATTTCAACACAAACTAAGTCATTCAGCATTCTGTGAAAGACCTATATTTATTCTTATTTAGACTCTCACTCTCTCCATCAGATGGAGTCACTTAACACCTTCAACTCTGAATGTGTGGATTTAGGGTTTGTTCTCTCTCTCTCTCTCTCTCTCTCTCTCTCTCTCTCTCTCTCTCTCTCTCTCTCTCTCTCTCTCTCTCTCTCTCTCTCTCTCTCTGATGGCTTGATTTAACACCCCCATGCTTGAATGTGTTGATGTGGTATTTGTGTCCCAGCTGTGTCCCAAGGGTGTACATGCTGCTATCTCTATGGGGGAAATAAAGTACACTCCCCACCATTGCATACATACACACACACACACACACACACACATATATACATAATATATATGGCCCAGTTTCCATCCTTAAGCATCTTAAGATCTTAAATGTGTGTGTATGTGTGTGTGTGTGTGTGTGTGTGTGTGTGTGTGTGTGTGTGTGTGTGTGTGTGTGTGTGTGTGTGTGTGTGTGTGTGAGAGAGAGAGAGAGGGGGGGGGGCAGACTCTAAGATGCATCGTTTCTAAGATGCATTTTATAGCAACCCCATGGTCCACTGTTAACTCCTTTAATTAAAGGCAAAAAGCTTAATCTCAATACACTGCTGGATTTTCCCTCAGTCACATAACACTTTAATCAGTGAGCTGGCATTCCACAGTGTGTGCGAATCTCTGTGTGTGTGTGTGTGTGTGTGTTTGTATCTGTGTGGGTGTGTTTATGGCTGAGAATCTTGGTGACCTCGTCTGTGGTCCAGAAAGCGAGTCTGTGGCAGGTTGCCAGGTCCAGGGAGTGAAGAGTGGGTGTGTTGGACAGATGCAGTGGTCAGTGTGTCACACACGGTGTCAGGCATTGAGAAAATCTATATATAATCCATCTGACCACAACAGTCCCAAAAACCCATCTGTCCTCTCAGAGACCAAGTGTAAAAAGGAAAACCCTGATACTACAGGAAGTAGAGGGGTAGTAGTAGTAGTAATAGTAGTAATAGCCTATTAATAATTAAAAAAAATTAAACTAAACAAGATTTAAACATTTCATAATATAATAGTACTGATGATGGCATTTGTAAAAAGATAAATTAAAGCATAGAAACAAATAGGATTACCTCAACGTTTATATTATACTGCCCTCTGTTGGAAATTACAGGCAATGTCATGTTTTTGAACTCACAGAAACCTTTACTTTGGTCAAAAATAAAAAAAAACTAGGACTAGTTTATATGTTACTGGGCACAAAGAAAAGGGCATAGGACACTAAGTCTAACGTCTAGGACACATGAAAATGGCTCACTGAAAGGGGTATAGGGAATAGAAATAGGAATAGAGCAGAGCATATAGGAAATAGGAGCATAGTGAATAGGTCAGTACGGAAGAATAGAGTTATAGGGTATTAGTCTGATAGGACATGTGGTATATGATTCAGTGCATAGATTATAGAGAACAGGGCATAGGGGAGAGAGAAAAAGCAAGATCACTTCTCACTGATGCAACACGCTATATCGCACAGACTGGTAATTTCACTGCTGAAATACACCTTATTCAACTCCCTAGTCAAATGACCACGTTTGAAACAGGAGTCTGAGCATAGACATCACCATAGTGTGCTGGACTACGATTCCCAGAATCCCCTGCGAACTTTGGGCTTGGAGGAACTACATTACCCATGATGCACAAGAGGAGGACGGGAAGTAATTGTCCTCGACCTTGATCAGTGAAGTTACACCAGCGGCATGGCGAGCCAAGAACCTGGAGTAAGTCTCTATTAACTACAAATATAACCCCTAAACACTGCTGTTTATAGCGGTAATTATGTGCCCGTGTGTTTTGCGCTAGTGTCAGGACGTCTGTGTTGTGTTGCATGCCCTTTTTCCTGGATTCACTTGGAAAGTGACGGCTAGCTTAGCTCAATTTTCTAACGTTAGTATTTCTGTAGTGGGAGGTCTTTGTAATATTTATAATTCTGCTGATGGACACCTTGAGGAAAAAATGAACATAATGCACTTTAAACCTCATTCCACAGACTGTAGAGTTTTTAATCCTCTGACACCCGGGCCTTAAACCTCTGAAGATATTTTGATTCATATACTACAGACAAGATATGTAAATTAACTGTATAATACTGTAGAACACAATATAGACAACAGGTGTGATGTAAAATCTATTTGTTTCCATTGTTTCAAGTGAACTGCTGGTCTCTTAAAGGGAATTATTATCCATTTATGAAATTTCCCCATCATTTTATGGCAGAGTTGACAGACAAATCTCAAAGACATTCACTGAAAATGACATGCTTTACAATTTATTAGCTAAAGGAGTTATTTGTGAGTCTATGATAAATTATTGATTAATTATGAAAGATATTTTAGTGAAAAATAATATAGTATAACTCTGTTAATGCTCCCTCAGTTATTGATGTAAAGCCATGGTAGATGTAAACACCAACACATGCTTGCAAGGTTGAACACATCTCCTTGGAAGGTTTCTTTAATATCATGATGTATGTAGTAGGTACAGATCATATCTTTGCCGTCCATTTAAAAAGCTGCTCATTTAAGTGGGTGAAAATTTCACAATAAATGTGGCTCCACTGCAAATCTGAACTGATTGAACACTTTGGAGATGTTTTATTTTATTTATTTATTTATTTGGGGACAGTGATGTTATATTGCTACCAAGCAGCACTAGAATGTATTTTACGATATATTTTGTTGGGCTGGGTCAGTGTATAAAACCCTGTATGAGCTTGGCCTTCAAACTAAAACCAGCCCCTGTAACCTTGCCTTGGAACAAACCAATTTTCAGCATATAGCAAGGGCAGAGTCTGATGTTTTTGGCAGATTCAATAAGTACTTCATTGTTTTAGAGGGTCCTTAACAGTAAAAAAGAAGTAAGTTCATTAGTTCGGCTGCTAATCCTTCAGAATGTACACAGCCAGCTCCCCTCACGAAGATTATCTGATTGATTGTGCCTAATCTGGCTCAACGTTAAATCGTATTCTTATCCTGTTGTAGGTGAATTTGTCTGAGTGAACCTCACAAAGTTCAGGCTCCAAATTATTTGGACTTGTCTAATAGGTGTAATTAATTGGTCTTTATTGGTCCCTAAGTGAGTCAAAAGTGAGTGATAATGCCTCAGACTGAAGGTTTCAGTGCAGCTGAATCTTTTTTGTAAGATTAGATTCTATTATGTTAATACTGATGTAAACATGGACATGATCAAACATTTTTAACTTAACAATCTTAAATGCTTGCTCTTTGTTTGCTTTTTTTCCATTAAAGGGAGTCTGACTCTCTCATTCACTCACTCACTCACTCACACACACACATACATACACACACACACAAAAACAACACCTGTGCTCAAGCACTAGCCTTGTTTATGTGCAAGAAAGAGACACT
Organism: Hoplias malabaricus; assembly: GCF_029633855.1. Lineage (NCBI taxonomy): Eukaryota > Metazoa > Chordata > Actinopteri > Characiformes > Erythrinidae > Hoplias > Hoplias malabaricus. The sequence goes on from NC_089818.1 coordinate 15,082,931, forward strand.
TGGCTTAACTCTGCCTCCTGTTTTTGTTTTTTATGTCCAGGGTTTTCTGCAACAGCTGCGGCAGATTGTTGGACGCATGTCCTCTGGTGGTCCTAGAGGAACAGGACTTGGTGTCAAACTGCTCATTGGAGCGGGAGCCATGGCTTACGGGCTCAAAGAAGCAATGTACACAGGTAACACTTAAGAACATTGAGTTCTTAAAAAAATTTCTTAAAAAACTCTTTCTTATTTTGCCTGCAGTTATATTAACATATATAAATGAATTCTTGTCACAGTGGAGGGTGGACAGAGGGCCATCATCTTTAACAGAATTGGAGGAATGGAGATGGACACGGTGCTCACAGAAGGGCTGCATTTCAGGTTTGAAGTGTTCATGATTTTTTAAATTTGCACAAACCAATCGGGCAGATGTGCTTATACCTGTAAACCAATAAGGGCCTTAGGACTGACAAAAAAGTGAAGTGGAAGATCACCATTAATGATAGGTGTGTGCCATATTGTATCTTTCACGATAATATCGTCATCATTTTTAAAATAATAAAAATTAATATTGTGATCACTGTGATATCCTGACTTGTTTACATAATAACGTCATGCAGTTACCCGTAATATGGCGTTTGTTCTTTACATGAGTCATTTACGCACAGTGAAGTAGGTGGAAAGTGGCTCTGAGGTGGAGGAATTTGCAACAAACGGAGTGACCTCAGTACTGTGGAATGGATTGAGTTGAAACACTTGGTTAAAGATGAGGAAAATCAAAAATGCCATGAGATGAGTTTAACAGCCAATGAGTTCTAACCCCAACAGATGTCCTACACTGACTCAGCACAGCAACTATTCTGTATTTGTGTGTTATTTATTGTGCTGCTTTAATGGTATTTTTTGTATAATTGTTTATGTTTGCATAAACTTTAGTGTCTGCATATAAACAGCATTTTGGTTGAGTAGATTTTTATGCTACATTATATTATACAAAATCAGAATATTGGTAAGTTACTGTTTACAAAGAAAGCAGATGTTTACTTCAGTTTCTGTCTATCTATCTATCTATCGATAGATAGATATCGATAGTGGTTGGACAATGAAACTAAAACACCTGTCATTTTAGTGTGGGAGGTTTCATGGCTAAATTGGAGCAGTCTGGTGGCCAATCTTCATTAATAATGCACCAGTAAGAGCAGAGGTTCAGTTAGCAGAGGGTTAGAGCACAGTTTTGCTCAAAATATTGCAATGCACACAACATTATTGGTGACATACCAGAGTTCAAAAGAGGACAAATAGTTGGTGCACGTCTTGCTGGCGCATCTGTGACCAAGACAGCAAGTCTTTGTGATGTATCAAGAGGCACGGTATCCAGGGTAATGTCAGCACACCACCAAGAAGAACGAAACACATCCAACAGGATTAACTGTGGACGCGAGAGGAAGCTGTCTGAAAGGGATGTTCGGGTGCTGACCCGGATTGTATCCAAAAATCATAAAACCATGGCTGCCCAAATCATGGCAGAATTAAATGTGCACCTCAACTCTCCTGTTTCCCTAAGAACTGTCCATCGGGAGCTCCACAGGGTCCAAATACATGGCCTGGCTGCTATAGCCAAACCTTTGGTCACTCATGCCAATGCCAAACGTTGGTTTCAATGGTGTAAGGAGCACAAATCTTGGGCTGTGGACAATGTGAAACATGTATTGTTCTCTGATGAGTCCATCTTTACTGTTTTCCCCACATCCGGGAGAGTTACGCTGTGGAGAAGCCCCAAAGAAGCGTACCACCCAGACTGTTGCATGCCCAGAGTGAAGCATGGGGGTGGATCAGTGATGGTTTGGGCTGCCATATCATGGCATTCCCTTGGCCCAATACTTGTGCTAGATGGGCGCTTCACTGCCAAGGACTACCGAACCATTCTGGAGGACCATGTGCATCCAATGGTTTAAACATTGTGTCCTGAAGGCGGTGCCGTGTATCAGGACGACAACGCACCAATACACACAGCAAGACTGGTGAAAGATTGGTTTGATGAACATGAAAGTGAAGTTGAACATCTCCCATGGCCTGCACAGTCACCAGATCTAAATATTATTGGGCCACTTTGGGGTGTTTTTGGAGGAGCAAGTCAGGAAACGTTTTCCTGCCACTATCCTGCAAGAAGAATGGCTTAAAAGCCCTCTGACCACTGTGCAGGACTTGTATATGTCATTCCCAAGAGGAATTGATGCTGTATTGGCCGCAAAAGGAGGTCCTACGCCACACTAATACATTTTTGTGGTCTAAAATGACAGGTGTTTCAGTTTCATTGCCCAACGTGTGTGTGTGTGTGTTCTTGATATTAATATTAATTCGTCATATTGCCAACAATATAATTATTGTGATATTATTTTAGTAGTTTGCTCATGGACATTATTGCTATCTCACCTTTCAAAGGATACCATGGTTTCAGTACCCAATCATCTATGACATCCGAGCCAGACCCAGGAAGATTTCATCCCTCACTGGAAGCAAAGGTTTACATTTGTTGCATATTTATTACATCAAAATCAAATATTATAGCAGTGATGGTGCTTCATTGTTACCAGGACAGAAGTATTTTGGAGTAGTCATTAGCCCCATGCTATTGAGCTTTCTGAGCAATTTTAGGAAAGTGGTAAAATATACAGTAAAGAAACCAGGATACACTGTCCTTATCGGATATTTAATTTTAAAAGCAATACACAATATGTTCCTTTAAGGGAATTCATCTTTATGGGAAAAGTATTACTAGAATTCTTGTTCCAGTAATCATAATACACTGAATGATCACTGGATTAGGAACATCTACCTTGTGCCTACACTCATTGTCCTTTTCGTTAGCTCGCCTGACCATACAGGAGCACTTTTTAGTTCTACAATTGCAGACTGTAGTCAGGACGCCCACAGGACCCCACTGTATGGTCGGTAAAGCTGATAAAATGACAATGAATGTCATTTTATGTGAATTTCACTTGACCTGGACATTCAGGCAGACATTATTGTTAAGATCTCAGGGGTACTACATATTTCCCTGTTCCATTGGTGACTGAGTCTTTTCCATTAAAGTCTCTGTAACCCCCGACAGATCTTCAGATGGTGAACCTTACTCTGCGAGTGCTGTCTCGGCCAGTGGCCTCTAACCTGCCATTCATGTATCAGCACCTGGGTTTGGACTATGACGAGCGGGTGCTGCCCTCCATCGTCAATGAAGTGCTGAAGAGTGTCGTGGCCAAATTTAATGCTTCCCAGCTCATCACACAGAGAGCTCAGGTAAAGCAAAACCCCACTGTGTTACAGACCAGAGGACAGCAGGCTACAGCAGTGCTCTGTTTTTTAATAACGGTGTCCAGAATAACACTACAGTTTTGATTTGATCATTTAATGCACATTAGCAAAATTTGTTCTTGAATATGCGCTATATATATAGATATTTGAAATGGTCATTTTTATTATATTTTCTTTTACTCTTTATGTATATCCTTTTATTGCAATATTTTAATGGTTTTGTTGGACTTTATGATTTGTATTCTTGCTTTTAATTTAAGTGTTTCTGTAAAGCACTTTGAATTGCTTTGAATTGAAAGGTGCTCTATAGATAAATCAACCTGTAGTTGGCAGCACCATGCAAATTTTCATTGGCAGTGTATTTATATATTCATTCCTTTTTTTTTGTTGTTGTTTTTTTTTTTTTTGTTTTTGTTTTTTTTGTTTTTTTTTTTCACTTGTGTAGGTGTCCCTGCTCATCAGGAGGGACCTGATTGAAAGAGCTAAGGACTTCAACATAATTCTGGATGACGTGGCCATTACAGAGCTGAGCTTCAGCAGGGAATACACTGCTGCAGTAGAGGCTAAGCAAGTCGGTAAGGACTACAATACCCATAATGCTCTCTGCCATAGCATGAAGTACAGCTTGAAGGTGGATTTCAGTGATTTACAGTGGGTAAACTTTGATAATATCAGCTGTTACAAGAGCAGTACACATTAAATTAATCATAGCTTCCACTAGGGGGCACTGATTCCATTTGTTGTCATTCAGCAGCCTTCACTGTTACTAAGTAGTAGAACTTAGTGTGTCATACCAAGTACATTGTATGTTGCGAAAGTCCCCCCATTGTGGACATAGCATTTCTACAGAATGATTATCGACAAAATGATAGAAGTGTCCCAGCATAGTGCATAAAGCCTTTCTAAAGTAGTGTAAACACACACTGCATCAAAGAAAAGCCTTCTCTCTATTAATACCTTTCATTTCAGAAGAAATGTTGAGTGAGCAGGTGTGTACAAACACACTGAGTTAACATTCTCTTTTGTCTATTGTCCAGCCCACCAGGAGGCTCAGAGAGCCCAGTTCTATGTGGAAAAGGCTAAGCAGGACCAGAAGCAGAAGATCATCCAGGCTGAAGGAGAGGCCGAGGCGGCTAAAATGGCACGTGCCCCTATTATCATTCATCCCAAACCCAATCCACTTTCATTTTCTTTTACATTCTCAGGAGATTGGGATCAGTGTTCTCAATAATATGCTAATATATAATTGCATATACATATGTAAAATTATTCTAATAATGTATAGGTTGTAGGGTTTCAAAGCAATATTAGAATCAAGAACCCTAACCCTTATATTTAATAAGCTTAATTATGATGCTGTTTGTTCCTTGGTTTTCAAGGGCTTTGCTTTGGATGAACTAAGTGGTCATTTCCCATTGCTGGTTTTTGACTGTGTCCTGAGTAAAAGCTGAAGTGTTAGCCTTTTTTTTCCTCTGATATGATGCAATGCTGTGTATGAGGCAAAGCAGGGCACAGTGGATGTCTGCTGACTTTACACAGAAGGTGAAACCAAGGATACGCAGGGCTATATTAAAGGAATGAAAAGTTTTTCAAACATCATCTGTAACATATGGTCAGTTAGCACTGATCATTTTCCTGTGCCTTTGTTAAAGAATAGAAAACTTATTTGAAAACTGTTTCTACGCTAATCAACTAAAGAAACAGATAACATGCTGTTTACTTTTATCCGTAAGGAGAAATGCTCAATTTCAGGGGACATATACAAGGCAGTTTGATGTTGGCATACATCTCTCAATAAAGTGGAGCCCCCTGGTGGCCAATGCCTTATCTTGCATGTTGAAATACCTGTTATATTAATCCTGGCTTAAGGGTGAGCAGTAATTGTTTCTTTTTTGTATGTTGAATAACCCAGCTGGGTGAGGCTGTTACAAAGAATCCTGGCTATCTTAAACTCCGACGCATCAGAGCCGCCCAAAACATCGCCAAGACGGTGAGAAGAAAGCTTCAGACTAGCCACACCAAATTCATATACATTTATTTTATACCTTATAAGACATCTAGCTCAGTATAAAAATAAAAGATTTCAGTAACACACTTAGAACCCATAATAAACCCATAAGTGCACGTTGTATAATACTCCTCTAGAAATGTTATGTATAAATGTGAAATGCTTTTGTAGTGCTCCGTGGCAGTAATTGTCTGTTAGACTCTCGAGGGATTCTGTAAACACACTTCAATGTTGGTCCTATGTCCTGTAGGTGGCGAGCTCTCAGAACAAGGTGTATCTCAATGCAGACAGCCTGGTGTTGAATCTACAGGACAGCAACTTTAACAAGTAAGACCTCATATAAATTCAAATCCCTCTTTAAAAAATATGATGGGGTCTGTAAAATCTGTTCAGTTAGAGGTGAAAAACAACCTCGAGCTTGATATAGTTCAGTGCTATCACAGAAGCCCGTTCTATGCAGTATAGCTGTGCTATGTAATGTAAAATGGACCTTAACAATCACCTGGGATACCATGGCAACAGCCTTGTAACAACTTAGCAATGGAAACCTTGGCAACCACTTGGAATAACACAGCTGCAGTGTAGCAACAACATTATTTACTTCAAAAAGAGCTTTGTCATGTCAAGCTTTTCCCAATGGTCTTATTGTTGTCATAATTGGTGGGGTCCTGTTAGGCTTCTGTTACTTGCAAATTGAAAGAAGCAAACCTAAGGCATTAGCATGCCTTAGCTAAGTGGCATCTGGAGTAAGGGAGGTGTCTACAGCACTATCCTTGTGAGGAAGGTTGTAATGTCTAAGAGGCTCTTGGATCTGCTGATTATGTAAGCAGGAAGGTAACTGCATCATTGATGTGTGCGTCATGCTCTAGTTGTTTCAGTGGATCAGCTTGACCTGATCAGCTAAATTTGACACTCTTGAGCCTCCTCCATTCAATACCCACTTATCCAAACTGCCATTCACAGCTTCGCTTCATAATCATGAACAGACTCTGCAGCACGGCAGTTAATTTACACCTAAAACCCTGCACATATATAGTTATTTTCGCTATCCTGAAAAGGATCTGGAGGCTGCCATGTGTTCTGTACTTCGGTGAGGAAGGAATAACTGATAATGATGGAACACTGACAGGAATGGATGTAGAAAATCATGATGCAGTGAAATAATTCAGATTTATTAAGGGATGTGGACCTGTACGGTGATCTTTACATGCCTCAGAGGAGTGTAGTTCTAATATTACTTTTAGTAATGTTGTTTGTATTTACTCTTATTTTCTGAAATGCTTACTACTCAGACAGATAACTCTATTTTGTAACATTTACAGTACTCATTCGTAATGATACACTAATATATTTAAGTCAAATGAACCTGGTGTCTATTATGTGAAAGTATTATTTTTGTTTATATGTTTTGCAAGTAATATTTATTGTCTGTTTCAGGCTGTGGTTGGGGAAATGAGTGGTCTCTGCGGATCATGTGCATTTCATCTGTATTTAACGTCCTGTGTCTGAGTGTACCTCCATAAGCAGTGCCTGTCTCTCAGTGATTTGGGGCACAGTCCACAACATGGTTGTGTGGCCTTAAAATACACTAATACATATGCACACACACAGAGATTTATTACACAGAGTTCAGACTGAAAATAGCCTTTCGTAAGTCATGATCGATAGCAACATTTTGGCAATCAGCTCACAAAGGGCATGCCACCACTGGAGCTTGCATAAGCAATTTGAGATCAATCATGGTTTCATATTAATTTTAGGAGAATCCATACAGCATCTGTTTTACAAATGAAGGCATCAGGATACTGAGTGAGCTCAAAACGTCAGTAAGCCTAGTTCAAGGAATTACATCATGAATCCACAGCTATGAACGAATCTAAAGATGCATACGTAGGCCACTCGACTGTTAGCTAGTGTTTACAGTGCCTGCTTTATTTTTAGTTTGTGTTTGTTCCCACCAGGTGTCTCTTTGCGATGTGAATACTGATGAGATTTAAGCACTGTGAGGAGGTTTCATTAAATGTGTTCGATTTTTGAGACTAGACATGGCTCTTATTTCCTTCTTTTGCATCACGTAACATATAATGACTAAATGGCAATAACCACGAGAGAGCGTGTTGCCTTTCGAATACTAATAAGTAGCAGATGGGTTGATCTTCTTTATTTTGTGTTAGTTCAATTTGCATTTTTAATTTTCTTGTTTCTTTTCTTTGTGTCATTTAACATTACGCAGCCAGAACCAATCCTAAAAATAACACAAGCCCTGCCTTCGTCTTGAACTCATTGGATGTATCTGTACCTTGACTGAGTACGGAGAAGGGAAGCTGGGGCTAAAAGGCCATTTGTATTTAATTGATATGATCTTTTCTACTTTATTAGCTTATAGCATTGTAACCAAGAGGCCTCACTGAGGAACCGACTAACTCCTCCTCCTTTCTCTGCAGTGGTAACAAGGAACCAGGCGTCTCCGTGGTTTTTATTTAAAAACCATACCCACCAGTAAATAGGCACGTGTTCTGGGTTTATATAACTACCAGCTGTAACAGAATGACGAGCTTTTACAAACGTTAAACCCCCTTCAGACGTCTGGTTTGGAACATTTTGCATCTAACCACTCTCTGTGATCAATAGATGGCGCCAAACAGGTTCTTGTAGTTGTGCTTCTCTAACGTCCTCCAGAGCGGCACTTTGTAGCAGTGAGATGAAAGAGCAGTGCGGTAGAGAGGAAGGGAGTGAGACGAGCTGTTTGACTAGATGTGTTTTTGTGATACGCGCAGGGTGTTAATCTACTCTGTTTTAAAGCGCCAGTGCTTGTTTCACAGAAACAGCCTCTTGTGGCTTTAAGAAAAATCTCTGCACTACACTGAGCTATGGAAGGGGAAGGATTGTTGTGCCATGCGTTATTATTCATGAAGGGGGTGGGACCAATGACTGGCAGACAGGGCCCGCCCCTTCCATATGCCACAGCCTATAGGATTGAGCTGTATCTTTTGAATGTGAGCCAGGCCTTTTATGGCAGCAGTGGGCCGTGTGGCTGTTGAACATGGAAGGCGCCATTCTGACCTCTTTTCACTCCCAAACCAGGGTTAATCCTAAACCAGCTAACACACACTTACATGCCGATAAGCCACACCTTCAACTATCCTTCTCTTTCTTGATTTTCTTCTTTTTCTTTATCACTTCCTCTTGTTTCCCCACCCTTGTCCTCTTCTCTTTTCCTCTGCCTTTTATCATTTCTCTCACTTCTTTCCTCCTCTCTTTTTCTTACCTCATTTCTAATTTGTCATCTCCCCTTTTTTCACTTCACTCCCTCTCTCTCTCTCTCTCTCTCTCTCTCTCTCTCTTATCCTTCTTTCACTTCCTTGGCTGTCCTCATTCCTTTTTCTCACCCCATATTGTCTATTCTATCCTTTACTATTTCACTCCCTCCTTTTCCATTTTCCCCTCTTTTCATTTCCTCTTTTTCTTCTCTTCCCGCCATCATTCCCCACGTTCTCCACCATGGCTTTTTCCACTCTTTACCTTATATTTTCTCATTTCTTTCTTCCTGCTGTCTTGTTATCTTTTCCAATTTTCCTTGTATTTTCTATATATGCTTCTCTCTCTCTCTCTCTACCTTGTTCTCTACCGCTCTCCCTCTATTCCTCTCCCTTCTATATTTTCTTCTCCCGACCTTACCTCCCTCCCTCTCTCTTTCTCTCTCCCTCCCTCCATCTTCCCGGCTGTGCATAAACAAGAGCAGATTACCACTCAGCTGGTCCGTCTCCATGGTAACGCTGACCTCACAGTGGGACGGGGATCTGGGCCAGTCGCCATGGCGATGGGCCAGGGGGCATTAAGACTGGGGCAGAGTCTCAAATGGCTCCCTACTCCCTGTATAGTGCACTATCTAGGCCATTAATTAATGGCTTCTTAACCAAAATACTGCAATAGCTGTACTGAATAGAAAGCTTTTATGTTCAGCTGTAAGCTGTGAAACCCAGTCACCAGCATTTTACTACCAGTATTTTGGGGTAGAAGCCAGAGTTTCTTGACCTTGACTGTGCACTATGTAGGGAATAGGGAGCCATATGAGACTGAGCCTGTATCTCTGGCTCTAGAAGCACTGAGGTCTGAGCTGTGGTTCTATCTGGACACTAGTGACCAGGCCGTGTGGGACCAGTTCTGTCCCATTGCTCTGTTCAGTCTTGCAGAGACCTGTCTGGATTTTTTTTCTTACATTTATATATGCCTGTGTCATGCCTGTAGTGTGTGTGTGTGTGTGTGTGTGTGTGAGAGAGAGAGAGGAGAATAAATATGTGTTAACAGTGCACTGAAAGCGTGACCTACATCCCACTTCAAAGTCAGGATGCTCTGCAGCTCATGCATGACTGCAGTATTCCTCTCTGAAATGCTGTGTGATGTACAGAAAGTTCACTTCTGGGGACATTAGCTTAGTCATGAGGCCTTATGCTTGAAACATGCATGTTTCTTATGATGTGGTCTATTATACGGCACTACACAAACATGACATTATAGGCAAATGCTCTTATTTCAATGGCTTGACACCACTGAGATTCACAATAGATTTATAATAATTCAAAATGGATGAGGGTGTGATTTCATAATACAGAACATTACATAACCTAAAAACTAACATAGTGATCTCAGGTTTTAGACCAAAATGCCATTTGGGTTAGTGCAGAGGCTGGCCAGGACATTATCCTGTATTCCTTCAGTCAACACCAGTTCATTACTGCCTCTGACCCTTCAGCACATTCTGTGATAGTGCCTACTGCTGTTTTTTGCTGCTTGTTTAATCAGCTCCTTTTCCTAAGTAGACAACCTTTTGCTCAAAAACAGTGTCTGTGAAGCACACAAATGATCAGTCTTTGAAAATCACTTAAGTTAGCATTGTTTGTTGTTTAGTGATAGCTTGCCATGACTTTGTTTGCAGCGAAAACTAGGTACCTTCCTTGCTTTTTTCCAGGTTGAGGTTCTTCCCCGGAGATAAACTGATAAATCGGAATGACCCGCAGTCAGAAAGGATTTAATTAACCTGTTTCTTTTTTATGGCACTCTCATTACATACTCAAAGGGGATTTGAATCGCCTGCCCTAGTTTGGTTAGTGTCGCTCCCTTTATTTCCTCCCCTTTTTTACTCAAAACTGTCTCATTTTGTATACTACAGGCAGAGTGGGCCCAGAGGAGGGATGAGTCGATCTAAACGGAAGCAGTAGTTACTTCCAATACTTGAGAATGACATTTTAAATATTCATAATAAAAATAATTAAGTGTTCATTAAATATTATTAAGTCTGTTTTATTGCGCAGCAGGTAGTGTCACAGTCACATGGCTCCAGGATCCTGGGGTTTTGGGTTCCAATCCTGCTTCGGGTGAATGTCTATGAGGAGTTTGGTGTGTTCTCCCTGTGTCTGCGTGGGTTTCCTCCCACGGTCCAAAAAAACACGTTGATTGGCTACTCGAAAGTGCCCATAGGTGTGAGTGTGTGTCGCCCTGTGACTGACTAGTGCCCCTTCCTGCCTTGCGCTCAATGATTCTGGGTAGGCTCCGGACCCACCATGACCTGGATGAGTGGTTACAGACAATGAATAAATGAATGAATGTTTTTTTTGGGGGGGGGGCTAAATAATTACAAACACAAAGTCAGATACTGGGCTCATATTTGGCTTTTATTTATTTATTTATATGTTTAAAGTACACAATTTTACATTTCAGACATTATGATGAAAACAGTGGGTCGTCCAGAACAGTACTCTTCAAATGTCTCATTAAAGAGAAAAATAGTGAAGCAGAAATGTTCACAGTGATGGGGATAGGAACCAGACATCCTGAGTATTTTCCACAAATTTTTTTTAAAACGTTGCCTTATGCATGAGGCATTGTTATAAGACCCAAGACATTTTACCTAAAAGTTATTTATGGCCCTGGGGCACAGGTGGGGTGTTGTAAAGCAAATGTAGTCCCTTACTACAATTTATTAATTTAGACGTATTTTTACTTCATGTTAAATTCACTGGTGGATTTAGAGAGATAAAGTATATCTTATGATGTAATCCTCATGTTCCCTGGTTCCTATGAAATCTACTGTAAATAAATCAGAACTGATTTTGCATTGAAAAACATGCAGGAAGTTTTAAAAATTGCTGAAATTCTTTAAGGTCTTTAAGAACTCAAAACTTGTTTGAAGAAGCAATATTCTTTTCCAGTTTTGAGTTAAATATATCACAAAGTATCTGTTTTTTTTTTTTAAACAAACTATTTCAGTGTTTGTATTTCGTTGTACAAAGTCCATACGTCTTGATAAACAAGAATGGTTCATGCTGTGCCATAGTTAGCTTTCTGGAAATCTGGTATAATTAAATAAAGTAAAATACTAAGGCATAAGTTCATGGGAAGGGGAAGTTTTTTTGTTTTACTTTCCTCTTTAGGCCTTGTGCTTTCTCTTACTGCTTCCTGCTACCTCAGGCACACTTGTGCCTTTGTGTCCAGCTGGAAGAACAGGAATGTTAACCGGAATGCTGGCAGTGGGTAAACTTTAGCCAGTGGCTTCACTTGTAGGTACGAAATCTGAAACCTGCTTTTTTTGGATTGACTTCATGAGATGAGAAATGGGCGAATCCAAATGTTTACCGTTTCAGAAGCAGTGGGTGAGCTTTGGATCCGGAGGTTTGTTAGTGTAGCCTTCAACAATTCTTCTTTAATCTTTTCTCGTTTGCTCCAGATATGACCTCATCAAGAATTGTGAACTGAAGAAAGCTCAAGGTAGAACAAGAACAAACCTATTTAGGAGTCATTCTTAAATAATAGATTATTTGTGCTCCAGACTATTGAAGAGTATTTCCGTGTACTGACTCTATTGAGGACTATTTCTGCCCTAAAAAAAAAACCCTCTCAAAGCAGTCACCTTTAGTTTGGATTTCAAAAGCCTGATTACTGTATGTAGCTGTGGGTTTTTTATCATGTTTATGCAGAGAAGCAGCACGTTTCCTGTTTTATTGTATGTCAGGAAGCAGGCCCCAGGTTTGTCGTCCTCCTCTCTCTCTCGCTCACTCTCTCTCGCCCCCATGGGCACGTGGCCAATGGAAGCCTGTAGTCGCTTCCAATAACAACGATTACGCTTGAACACCTTTGCTAGTACCAGTCTGCTAGCATCTGCTAGTGTTTGTCTCTCAGGGTGGGCTCCAATTATGTCTTCCCAGGGTTTGCGGAATAGAGTAGCCCAGCTATTGTGAAGCAGATGCAAGAGTACTTACGAAAAGCCTCTGTTCAAAGTGTTTTGGGGCAAATGTTTTGTTGGCAGTTTGGATTTCATGTTACAAATATTTGCTAAGAACAATTTTTTCTGGTATGAATTTCATAAATATTACTCCTGATGTCATGTACATAGCTTATCTTGGTGAAATGGAAGCTTATGCTGATGGACTATTAAGACATAAAGACAGTAGCTAAATGCTAATACAAACACAACAGCTAAGCATATTTATTACACTTCAATTGGCCTAATAAAGGGAGAAAATCATATATTTGGAAGGAGATGATACAATAAGACTGCATAGGCCACTGTTGGGGATAGCTTACTCTCAGGTTTGCCCAAAAGAGGGCAAAGGGCCAAGCCCTCAGGGAACCAGTCACTATAGAGGTCCCAAGAGACCAAGCATTGTGCTCAGAAAGCTCAACATTAGAAAGAAATATGTTTCTTCTCAAAACAAAATGTCATATGAGAATGGAACATATGACAATTATAGCATAATTGTCCATAGGTCCTGACTAACTGGTTTTGGTGTTGCACAGTATACACTGAATGGTTTATTTTAGTTTATTTAATGTAGTATAGTGATGCATATTTGCCTGTTCCAACTAATGAAACCTTAGTGATTCATGTTGTGCATTGTTAATATACCTTCAAGTCTTATTTTGTCATATACGCCTTCGCTACTCTGGGAGTTTATTATAACTTATTTTTCCAATTAAATGTAACAGAAACTGTGTTTTGTCATTGTTTAACACAAACATTTACACTAATTTCTTATCAACACTATGACATAAAACTAGAGATCACTGTTGTGTGTTGCTGAATTTTCTATTACTGCTGTGGTACTGGCTATATATGTAAAGCCTCTAGTGTCTTATATACTCCTGCTTTGCGTCCCTGGTCTGCTGAGTGTTGATCACGTTTAATGACTGCATCTGGCACAGATGGTCTCCAGGCCCCTGACACATTCAGACCTGATTAGCCAATCCCTCTTCCCCAGTGCCGGAATGGAGGAGTTTCCTTGCAGTGGCTTGTTTTCTGGTCAGTCAGTCAACTCTGTAAACACTTCCTTGTGCCTCCGTGGATGTTTGACTCAGCAGCTCCAGCCTATCGTATTAAATTCGTCTGCAAATATGCTAATTTCTGCCATGGGACCCTGGATCAACCCTGGGGGCTCATAAATGGCTCAGTTTCCTCTGCGTTAATGTTCACGTTGGAGGATAAGCACTCTTAACCACCAGCTCTGTTTAATCACGAACTTTAATAATCATTGTTATGGGTCGTAAACATAAGCAAGACACCCATCTCAGCCTCTGCACAATGGCATTATTTTAATCACGCTGTGGTAATGAACTCCGGGGCCTTTACGCTGTCTCCATGCCCCTTAATTATGATGAATATTTAATGAGCAGATCAGCAGGGTCCTCCTACTCTCAGGCTGTGCCCTCCCAGGGGCTTTGAGTTACCACTGTGAGGGGGAAGGGCTGTTGTTTAGGTAGCCCAATGCAAGCCAGGTCTTTTCCCTCCCTTTTTAAAACTGAAAATGGTAATAAACTAACTGCACCTTAAACTTACATACAGTATATTACATAAACGCTAGAGAGCTAAAGGCTTGAGTTGAACAGATGACATGAGTAATTAACGTGAATTATAATGTCCACAAGTAATTTTAGCCCTTTCTGCAGTGAAACTCTGAGTTCTTTGTAAGATATTCTTTATTGCAGTATTTCTGAGCTACATTTAATGTCCTGTCTTTTGTACAAAAATTATCTTTCTAAAAATTCACATGATATAAGAATAAGCCAGAGAAAACAAGTAAAAGTAAAATTTACGAATCACTTGACTAAGGTGTTTTTATACCTTATACATGATTAGATATATGTAATACTATTAGTAGGCCCCCTAATGAGTTTTCTTACATTTATAGATTAACGTTTTTATTATAATTATAATTGTAGAATAGTAAAAAAAAAAAAAGTTTCTAAAGATACAGGACATTTTAGAGAATGGTCCTTCATTATCTATCTGAAACATATTGTTTCTTGGGAAGGTTGTGTAATGCTCTACAATTTCACTGCCTCATCATTAACAACTACTGTCACTGCAGTTACACCCTGGAATCCAGGAATCATCTTTGTATGTATATATATATATATATATATATATATATATATATATATATATATATATATATATATATATATATATATATCCAAGTTATGCATTCAACTTAATATAATGTATATAAATGTATATGTAAAAAAAAAAGCACTTCAGCTGGCAAACTTCTAGAGTCTTGGCCCTCCCACAGCCATGGAAGACCAACTCTCTCCCATTATCTTCATGCTTATGCTTTGGTCGTCCCTCCTCCTGTAGCAGTCGTTTATGGTGAGTCTAGGATGTATACACACTTGGGGGATGGGAGAGAGGAGACGATTACCACACTCATTATAGAATAAAGCTAATTTACTGATCAGGTTACGAATGTCAGGTTACGAGCTGAGGCTTTGTAGTTGATAGATGACGCTACAAAAGGTAACACACACTTTGTCCTATTGTCCTGAGTCTTGAATGCAGCTATTTTTATCTAAAGTTCACCTATAGAAAAAACATAAATGCAGTAATGTGTTGTAGGTTAGCACTGTAGAGACAAATTTCTGCCACATATTTTTGGAATATAATTGTCCCTATAAAATCACTCCCTCTAAGTATAAACAGATTCTACCAAATATTCTGCACATAAATATTATTTGATTTGTTAAATAGTACTGAATAGAAAAACATATACAGCCTTTTTTTAGAACTGCAATTATTGTAGTTTGTTACAATGTTGAACATTTAAGAGAGTTGTGGAAACAGTTTCATTTTTATGTGTTTTTCTTGTCTATATCTGTCAAAATCCATTGAAGGTTTAAGTCTTCTGTGTAACATATCTCAAAATCCACTTACAAACATACATTCAGGTAGTAGGAGGACATACAGTCACATGGTTCTCACATAGCTGAGCATGCAGAGACGTGAATGGCTGCACCTGTAGCATTCCTTCTCTTATTCAGACAGGTGAACTACTTGTTTCTCTGCTTACTTATTTTTCATTTTTACATTAACCACATGAGTAACAAGTACTGTTCATTGTAACTGAAAAAAAGACCATTCAATTAGGTTTATAAACTGGTTTTCCTGGCTAGTATGAGTTAGTTTAATGTTTACCATTAAACATTACTAGTTTCTTGAAGGATACTTTTACATCCTTTTCCAAAAGAATTACAGTTATATATTGTTTCATCTGTTGAACCATTTAGGATACTTGGAAATGCCAAATACGTTTCTAAAGCAGCTAAAACTTTTAATGATTTGTGACTTCCTTCAGTATTTAATGCAGATTTTACTCAGGTATACATCCTTATGCAAGGAAAAAGTTTGTGCAATACACATTTAAATACTTTTTCCTCTCTAAATATGCATTTAACTCAATCAAATCATAAACTGTTACAAATTGATACACACCATTTTAATTCAAGTCCTCTATATGCATCTAAACATAATCTGTAACTGGTCAAGAGCCTGTCTGGAATCATTGGGTACAGCACAGGAACAAACCCAGGACTACAGCGAGTCCATCACAGACATCATTAAACATAAAATATTCTACTTTTGTATATAAATACATTGGAAGATGGTTACTCATACAGAGATTATACAAATCTGACACCAATTTATTTATTTATTAGCTTAAAAAATTATTTTGTCATGGTCTCACATTTCAAGCTAAGGAGAGAAACATAGCACATCTGCAGTGTAGTAAGGCTTTTAAGCATACTGCTGTTTTAGAAGATAACCTGGACAATATGCCTGATAATGTAGTTTATATTTTAACAGGCTACTAAATAACTTTGCATTTGGCAAATTCTTATGTGTTGTGAAATGTTTTGTAACATTTTCCCGCCAATATGTGTCCTGAGTCACGTAGGCTACTGGTTTGATAAAGTCCATAATCCGGATCCAGATGATGATCCGCTCCGGGTTTTTCTCTTCTCTCCCGGATCCGTGAGGCCGGCCGCCATTTCGCGACACAGACAAGTCGCGTCATGGCAGAACAATAACACACAGAGACACACACACACATACATTCGAGTAGGTATTCCTGGTTTTGTAGGGACGCTAACGTCCTTTCTGTGTGATTATAGCCAAATATGGCTACAGTTTGCTACATTTATCACTAAGCTGAACAACAGGGACCAATTTCTAATTACTGGACTATTTGACTTTAAAATATACTGCAGTTCGGTGACATTGTCCTTATGGATTGTAGATAACTACTCATCCCCACCACGCAAGATGTTCATAGCCAATTCCCTTGTGTTTTTTATGGGGATATTTATGCGCTTCGGTGTTTAAAAGCTGCTGCATTTACTACATTTAACAGTTTTTAAATCAGCAACCAAAAGATAACAGTCTGGCGAGTTCTACTTTAGCTAAATGTTTTATTCATGGAGAGCTCCACCAGAACTAAACGATCCCACAAAGTCAAATTGTTATGCTATCTGTAAGTCTAAACTCCTTTATTTCCCCACAAATACATAATACATTGTTCTCAGTCTGCCACTGCAGTTGGCCATTTCTACATTAATCTTAAATAAGCTAATAACTGTCCTTTTACTTGAATATTAACCACTGGTTCTGTAAGCTAAAGTCTTAACAATGTCAACATGCCGTCATTCTGGAGGGTTTATAGTCCCGGTTTTAAATGTTTATATATGTATGGGCAGAAAAGCTTGTTTTGTTTATATACTAACCTTAACATCAGGTACCAATAATGGGCTTCTTTAATATATTTCATATTTGATGATGAACTATATTATGGCTGCAATAAACGTGTCTTCTTGTTTGTGTTCGTTTGAATGACTGTTGACTAAAGGAATCAAAAATTCATCTTTGTCCTTGTTTTCTATGATACATGTTGGAACTTTGTTTCATTTTGCGTTGTCCAGAAAAAAACTCCACTCCCCCAAATAAAACTTCATTATTCTGATAAGACTGGAGAGATAAGTAAGACAAAAATGAACTATCTGTGTGACAGTATTTTTTTTATCAAAGAAAGATAATCTAATTGGTTTCTCAGAAAGTTGATTTCAAGCAGGCCTTTGTGGAAAATTGAATGTTCCCTCCAGTTCTTTCACTGTAAGGATGCTATGCTCCACCAAACTTTAATCTTAAACTGCAACCTCAGCAACCAAGTGTCCCCACTCCCCCATGAGGTTTGTTTTTTGTTATTTTGGATGTTTAGTTCCCACAAAAAGATGACTACATGTGAGTGAACAAAGCCTGGCAACTTAGAGGCTGTGTTTACTCATAAACACCAAAGTGGTAATAATAAAATATACATTAATTCTGAAACCAGTTTGGTCTTTGTCAAGAAGTTAGTTTTGTCATATATATCTACAGTGAACACAATGGCCATTTAAGCTTCTTGGTCTTGATTTCCTGTATTTATTTTGCTGCTGTCCAAGTGAACATATTTATCTCCCAAAATAATAACTTTACAGGAGTAGGAAAAACTTGCAGTGGGAGTCCTTTTTCCATTGACTTCTATTACAAGTTGAAGCAGCTGTCCTTTAGGTTGTGTGCTAAATTCATGATGAATGGACCAATAGAAATGCTCTATTCATCATGAAATTTGCATGCAACCTGAATGACAGCTGCTGTGTTCAAAAGTAGTAGTAAACTAAAAATCCACAGAAATTGAGATACAGATTTTTGATAGGATGGTGTCAATATGCAAATGTGTTATAGCATGATTATTGTTTTTAGTTAAATGAGCACCAGGGAAATCTTGCAATTATTATGTTTTATATTTTACTGTTTTAAATATAGAATATCACTAAATATTTATTTCTCTTCATAATGACAAATTGGGTCTGGTACGTTTGGCTGTATGGACTGCTTCATACACCAAAGCTTTAAAAACTAACAAGGAACAAGAGTATTATATTTGCTCTGTATGTAGCCTCAGCAGTGCAGTGCCTGGCCTTTAGCTGGCCTTGGACTTGTCCTTGGTCAGGCACTTGGGTGTGCTTAGTGAAATGAGACACATGACTGTTAATATTAGCTCACTAACATAGTCAGCTTACTTAAATGAAGCAATAAGTATCATGTACAGCTGAATATAGCCTGGGCTTAAGTAAGCCAAACATTGTCAAACAAACCTTTTGATCAATGTAGCCTCATAGGGGCCAGTCACATAGCTGTCTTCTTTGTTTCTGATTTGCCTCACATCATACATTACAATAGCAGGGAAGAGAACCTTCTTTTGCTTCTCTGGCTTTTCACAAAAGTGCATTTAAATGGAAACAGCCACTCTGGGACCACATGCCAGGCTAATTGCTGTAGTGATCTTAGCTTTGTTAAGCTAGCATAGATTGAATATTCAAGAGAGCACAATGGGCTTGTAGTTGTTTGTGCCCATCTACTCCCTACACACACCACTTGGCCATGTTGCAAATTCAGAGATAGAGACTGTTGTTGGAAATGAAAGCTACTACACTATATACCTCATCCAACAATATTTTTGTTTCTGGAATTAAGTGTTGGTCCCTTCTTGCTGTAAAAACAACCTTTGCTCTTCTGATAAGACTTTAAACTAGATGTGAGGACCCCACTCCACAATAATCTTAGCCTAATTTGCAGCAGCCACACAGAGCTTCTCTGGAGTTTATACAAACGTCGTATGAACAATTGAATGTTATGGTCACCAATTGATACCACTTTGAAGTGGACTGATTCACTAAAAATGGGGTTTACAAACTTTTGGAGAAAAGCCTACATTAGCATGACCTGAACAGTGAGTTTCTACTTTAAGGAACATACAGTTTGATTAAAGCGATATAACCCAGTGTAAGGTTGTTTACACAGCACAATTATCTATTATGGCCACAGTGCTGAGAATTCTAACAAGTCAGTTTCTGTCAGTTACTACATGTAATATCATTAAAACGACGCTAGATGGTAGTAAATAAATAGCTTTTCCTAACACTGAATGCTTATGGCAGGCGGGAGGTTAAAAAGATTTAACTGTTGTTATTTTTACACAAACATAAGACAGCAACTAAAATAAAAAAAAAATGGAAAAGTGCACAGGAACAGTGTTTTACATACATTTTCCTAATTCTTTACATTAATAGAAACTGTGAGTCTAGTATTTTAGAATCTTAAAAATAAAGTGCGGTAAAGGGAACGTCTGCATAATTCAGTCATTCATATTTAACCTCACTGATGTGTAACATTTAATTATAGAAAAACTTGGTGGTTACAGGAGACAACTCACAATATCTACAACACATTTTGCAGTTAATTTACTATTCACAACACAAAACTACAGGGAATTTAGACCAAATCTGATTTTATGTTAAAATTATGTTTATATAGTTTCAAGAAGGTAGTAACTGTCAGGAGACTTTTATTCTAGAACGATTTCGTAACGATTCACTCAGATCCCACCAGTTTGATTAAGCTTGTATTTTGGTGGAATTTGTTGGAGTTCTCCTTCCTCCACCCTGCACTGAATTAGAATACAGTATATTAGATGATACATTAGGGCAAACTAATGCACTCAGATGAAGGGAAGTTTTGTGCATCTAATGGTTAAGCTTTTATCCAAGCTGCATAATGTTTTAATAATGAAAGAATAAAGTAAAGTAAATATTTAATTGCTCTTGACATGTGTTACAGAAATCATATAACTCCATAGATTAAAAGTGTTAAAGGAGTTAATGAAAACAGCCTTGAAAACTATGAATTTATGAACACCTGTTATGAAATGTCACATTTATTGTGGTGAATTTTTTTAACCTTACTGTGATAATATGAATATTACTTTAGACATAGGATCTGATCTGTTTTATTTTAATGTGTAGCTTTTGTCCCCCCCCCCCCTCCAGACAATTAAGAAAATAGTGAAAGCCAAATCATACTAAATATTCCTTACCTTGTCTTACCACAGGAGGGTGCTAGAGTGCAGAGAATGAATGGTTTCGCTCTCATGTCTCTTTACATTGACACTTAAATAGGTGCCTTATATAACTTTATGTAAACTTCACAATTCAATACGATTGTTTCAGAAACTGTTTGGAAATCTCAGATGACAGTGAAACATCAACAGAAAGATATGCTGTGACCAAGAACAGGATTCATTTGTGTGATCCATAACTTTACATTAGTTTTATAGCCGTTACTAAATATGGTTTTAAGGGGAATTCTACTGATTTCAAAACTTCTGCATTACTAAATGGTGAAAATGTAACCAAAGATTTGAGAGTGCTGTGGAAAATAACAACAATCTTGGTTTGTGATGTTTTGAATTAAATATATTAGCTTAAGATATTAAAAAAAAAGAAAAGAAACAGCCACTATGTCATTAAAAGCTCATAAGAAATGTTCAGGTTTACTATGGGGTGGATAGTAAATAAACTGGTGGCATTTGTGTTGTGTATATAGTGACTCCTGGTCTTGGGGACTGATTTATGCAGAATATTTTTAAACATCGGTGGACATGAAAATATATAAATATTTACAAGGATTTATTCATAGATTTTTTTTGTTTCGTTTTTGTTTTTTGTTTTTGTTTTTTTTTTTGTTTTTTTCATTTCGTATATATGAATATATCTCAGGATTTCAGAAGGCCTAGATTCTCAACTAGAACCAAAAGCGGTAAGTTACCTGTGACTCTAATGAGTCTATGAATAAACAACTGAGCTCAAAGTCCGAACAGCTCTTTTGAATGCCTTCCAAAATCTGCCTGACCTGGTGAAACACCACTAGAGCAAAAGTGACAAGAAACGAAAGTTTGTATTTTTCCTCTTTAATGAACTGTTCCTGTTCCTGACACACGTTTGATGGTCTCTCATTATTTATTCATCAAAGTCAGTCATTGACTTGGTCTTTTAAAGTCTTGTAGAACAAGCTTGTTTTGTTGACTTGTTTTAAAGATGTCCCATGTGTTGCAGCCATGGTCTTCTTTTTGTTAACTGCTGATTACCAGTGAGAGCTGACATCTGAGGTAGAAATATAGACCCGGATTGATGACCTGGTATGATATTCACATGGGCTTCATTTGAACAGAAAGTGTGAGTTGTGTGATAAGAGTGAGAGTGCTTGTCCGGGTGGTGAACTGTTGTTTTTTGAGAGGCTTGTGCCTTGCTCCTAACTAAGTAAAGATCTAATTAATATTTAAACAGATAGGAAAGACTCTCGTCATGAGCTAGTGAGAAAGACATTTGGTCTTGTGTTGTGACCTGGGTCTGTCTGGGTAGACGTGTGTGTCTATGTCTATCTATTTAACAGAAAGAGAGACAGTTTTTCAAAAATGGAACCAATCCCATCAGAACCAGTAAATGGTTACAATTAAAATGAAAATTGGTCACTGGTTTGTGTGTGTGCTTGTATATCATCGCTGTGCCAGAACAAACATGTATCTCCATTTTTGTCCATATTTAGTTTAATACATCATTTGAACACAGCAGCTCTGTAGTCCTGACAATGTGTAACAACAGTAGTGAGAAAACAGAGCACGTGAGAATGGGAGAAAGAGAATTAAAGAGAGTAAGCAAGTGTGTTTATGTGTCTCGCTCTGTATCATTTTCCGACTCTGCTTTATCCCATGCATTATGCATCCAATGTTTGCAGAACGTTTTGACATTCACTATTCAAATGTAGTGACCTGCAGTGGGGAGATACGGAGTTCAACAGAAACCTTTCATCTGACAATCTTTCCGCATGGTCAGTGCGAGGGGACGTTTAAATTACAGCTTGAGAAATGCCAAAATATCTGAATGCTAATGTTTAGCATTTAGCATTAGGGGCAAAACACAGCCCCCAGCTTCTTAAAGGAGGACACTGAGTAAACTTGCCTTGGTTTGTTAATCAACTCGAGGTCATATCTACAGCCACAATGGTGCATTTGATCTGAACCACATGGAACAGATCCAGTGTTTGTGTCCGAGTGCAGTCTCTGCTAGTCACTGACTGTTAGCTTCTTTGCTATGACAGACTGGAGAGGCCCTATAGGAGCATTAATGAACAAATAAACCCATCTTACAGTACCAACATTGTTCATGATAGCTCCTCATAATAAAAATGATGAAGCTCTGCCGTGGCCAAATAATTCTTGTTAAAAAGGAAAAGATTAGTGGTGCGCCATAAAAACAGTGAAAATTAATCACAGATTTTAATGCTCTGTTTTATTGAGACGTGTATTGCTCCATCTCTCACACACCAATTTCAGTTCAACTCCTTTACCTATTTACCTCTTTTACATTACTCCAGATATATTCATACAGCTGGATGTATCCAGACAGTCCTGCTTCTTACTGGGGGCAACAATGCCCTAAAGGTTTAAGAAGTGGGTTTGGAACTGAATGGTTGCTGGACTGATCCAGTGGACAGACAGGAAAAACAGAGAGTGGAGGGAGTGGAACAGCACTCCCTCAAAATCCACAGCTCATGTGCCCTTCAGCAAGACACCTAACCCCCTGCGGCTTGGGGCGTGTGTATGTTCACTGCCCCAAACATGTTTTTGTGTTCACATTTTCTTGTACCACTGTGCGAGTGTGAGTTACATAATGGTGCACCAAGTTCTAACACTGATGTTGTAGGCTTGTACAGTCTACACAGGTAGCATTACTAATGGAATGGAATGCTCTGCAGCAGCCACAGTGCCCAATACCAGCTGTTGGTATAAAGACACCCAGCTTTGGGATGTGGTACAGTGGATTTCTATTATTTGGAGTGATTGAGCACCATCTCTCAAACTCAGTAATGCTTTCATATCAGAATGCTGTCAGATCCTCACAACAATGTTCCAACATCTAGTGAAAATCCTCAGGTGTACAATCTGCTACTGCAGCAAATGAGGGATCAACTCTTTATTATTTTTGATCATAACAATATATTGACAAGTTTTGTACATAATATTTGTTCAGAATAAAACATCCAAAGTGTTTAATGCTTCACCTCAAACTGCTCTGAATATCTTTACATTTCAGTGGTTTACTCATGCAGAAATTCTGAAACATGTGTGGAATTTCCCTTTAAGGCATATTTTTAATTTAAGAGAATTTCCTCTGTTGTGTCCTACAGTGCAGAAGGGTCATGTAAGGT
The DNA here is from genome assembly GCF_029633855.1 of Hoplias malabaricus. Lineage (NCBI taxonomy): Eukaryota > Metazoa > Chordata > Actinopteri > Characiformes > Erythrinidae > Hoplias > Hoplias malabaricus. The sequence continues at coordinate 15,106,639 of NC_089818.1, forward strand.
CTGGTCAGTTGAGCTGGCTGATGAGGAGGAGGAGGAGTGGAGGAGGAAGAGGAGGAGGAATGAAAATGGAGGGAAATGGATTTGCACATTCAGAATAATGGAGGTAGACTGGGGGCTGGGGAATGACACCGGTTCAAGTAGAAGGGACAGGAAGTCTCCACAGGGGTCTGAAATACCGACAAAGGCCTAGTGGCCACTACAGTTTGGGATAGTTAGTTCCTCATTAAAAAACAAAAACAATGTAGCTCAGCGCGTTGAACGTGGTGACAGTGTCTTCTTGTTCTACAGTTCTTTCATCATGTTTGGACTGTAGGGGCGGACAATAAGACAGTATTACTATTGTGAAATATTACATCTCGATACACTTTTATGAGCATATCTCAGGTATGGCTGGTATTTCTAGAGCACAGGACAACACCATTGACCACAAAAGAGATTTATTATATTCGGAGACCTTAACAAAAACTTTCACTGCAGTGAAACTGCTTAGCAACAAGCAGATGATTGAATAGCAATTTTATTAATTTATGATCAGTTTTTTGACTAGTCCTCCTATGATTTAGCCAGTTTTAATAGCAGATGTTGGATTACCTGGGTTTGATTCCCAGCTCAGACAGGAATTGTAATGTGAAGTGACTCTGGATAAGAGTGTGTGTGTGTGTGTGTGTGTGTGTGTGTGTGGGGTGATATAAATGTAAATTAATTTTGTCAATTCAAATCATAATTCATAAATGTAGCTGTCACTATGTTATATTTTAGTCATGTATCACCCTAGATGTGCAAAAGTAATCTTGTAATTTATTGCCTGGATAATCACTCAAACACATGATCCAAGCCCTTCTCTTGGGCAAATTAGATATGTGTCTCTGGGAGCAGGAGCAGTGTGGCTCAAATGAACATTTAATGCACTTGACTGATGAATGTAATGGTTCCCTGCTAATGGGGTTCATAGCAATCACCTGCTGTGTTGGTAACCGAATGCTGAGCCTAAAGCAGACCTGCTGTAGTCCTGAGAGAGAGAGATTTCTGTCTGCTATCACAGCTTTGTTACATAAAGGACATGACACTGACCCAGCTTTGGGAAATGTGGGCCATTAGAAAATTGTGTGGCCAATTTAAACATAAATACATATTTATTTATCTATTACTCAGTCTGTCTGTCTGTCTGTATCGCCTGTCTGTTGCTGTGTTTATCTGTCTGTCTCTCTGTCTTCTGTCTGACATGTGCCTGCTTCTCTGCTCAGGATTTTAAATCACAGACTCTGTGACCCGTGTTTGCAGTTTCTTTGATTCCTGAGAATGTAATCAGTTTCTCACACACTTTGGCACAGAACTACTTCCTTTATGGAGGTGCAGTATAACCACACTGCTGTAAAGAAATAAAATACTACTACATCTCTCTCTCTCTCTCTCTCTCTCAATCACACACACACATATATATAAACACCACACTCCTCAGCGCCCTCTAGAAACAAGACCCAGTAAGTACAATATTAACTGAGATAGAACCACATGAAGAGTCAGGCCTGATTTAAAGACATGAGATCACACTCTCCTCCATTTGCTCAAACTCAATACAGAAAAGTGTTATCTCTACTGTTTTATTCTTGATGATTTGTAAACTCCTCACTGTATTGGAGTCCTGTCCAGCACGTGCTCCTGACCTGTGCCCAGTGAATCTTGGTAGGCTTCTGACCCGTCAAGACCCTAAACAGGACGGAGTGGTTATAGGAAAAGAATGAATTAGAATCTCATGATGAATGGACTGAAAGAAATGGTGCAAAATTACTTCTTTGCCTCTTAATCCATTTCAGGATCGTGATTATATTATATTAGATATTTTACCTAACACACATGACATTGACACAAAGATTTTCTGTAAATACAGGAACTTTTAAGCCCCAATAGTGGCTTTTTGGTGACAAATATTCCCTGGAGAGCATGTCACCAGCTAAACATGTCATCTGAACAGGTGTATGTACAGAATTCCATTTGGCATATGTAGCTTTTTTATAGAATGGAGCAACTGACAGACTGAGAATAAATGAAGTAAATTCAACACAATTTTACATCCATATAATTTGGGCTGTGAAGTGAGCTTGGATGGGAGTGGGTATGGGACACCAGGCTTTTACTGTTGAACCTTCTGGAGGTACACAAGGGCTTGCCCCAGTGAGAAAGCCTCAGTGTTAGGTGTAGCTGGTTGCTGATCAGGTCACCATCTACCACAGCGACCCCATTGGTTTGGGTTAGGATTTAAATGGCCAAAGATTACAGGACTGTTGTGGTTGAAGGTAGGAAGTGAATGGGCTCTATTTGAAACTCTAATGGATTGGCGTAGGACATTACACATAGTGTCCAGTGTATGATTATTATTGTCATGAGCATTTGTGGCAACAGTAATCAAGTGAATTCATCATATTCATTTTAGATGCAAAGCAGTTAGAACTGGAAGTCACACTCGCTTACACGCATTTAACATTCAGTATAGTCAACTTTGCTCAGAATCATTCATCCCTACAGTAGAAAAGAGGCTTATGAGTCCTTATTAGATTAGAAATTGTACACAATACCTTATATAAATCGAATAAGTACCTAATATCTTTAAGAGGAGCAGGATTGGGCATCAATAACAACAAACCTGAGCTAGGCCTCAAAGCAAAATGTGCAAAATGATTTGTTTTGGGTGAAAGCTTCAGTGAAGAGTTCTAAATTTGATCCATATCACTTTCCACAGTTACGAAATTTCAACAATCACCTTTCAAAACACCAGATGAAGAGTTCCCCGCTATTGTATTTCATCTTTTTCTTTTTTTACTTGAAACCAACAACCATGAGAGACCCTATTTGCTTCCCTGATGCTAAAATCCAAATATTTCAATATAATCCTTTATAAGTAGTGCATTCAGCTGTGAATTCAAATGCTATCTAATCCTCACAGCAATGTTCCAACATATTTTCTATGACCTTCCCAGAAGCTGTTACTGCAGAAAGGCAGGTCAAACTCATTAATTCCCTTAAATTCAGAAGAAATATAGGACAAAAATGTAGCCAAAACATGTTTTTAAATAAATTCTCTACATAAAGTTTAAAAATAGCAGATGTATCCAGTCAAAACAAAATTTCCCTGGAGCCTCTTTAGACTAAACTCTGTAAGAAAACAAAGGAAATGCAGATGCTCATATACTGCTGTTAGTAAGCAGAGGGGTGTCTTGAGGTGAGTGGGTTATTTCCCTACCAGTGTAATTTTGATTTATTAGGATCAGATACAGGGTGCCTTTGTTTTGTGAATGTTACACATTGTATTTAGTTTCCCTGTGGCTGTTAATGAGTAATTAAATCTGGTCAAGCCCTGACTAAATATTTTATATAAAACTAGAAAAGTCCATTTCTTGAAGTAAATGCAGCTGAAGCAGTTCCCAGGTGATGCTATCGCTTTCCACACTCTTGCTGCATGATCACTAGGATGAAATTGGAATTTCAGGTGGTTGCTATGGTGTTGCTAAGTGGGAAATGATAAAGTGTTTCTCCGTGTTTGCTATGATACCCCAGATAATGGCTAAATAGGTGCTATGGGATCCCGGGTGGTGGCTAGGACATTTACTACAGTGTTTAATATGGACCTTAAATGTAATGCTCACTGGGTACTCTGTTGTTGCTAAGGTGTTTCTCAGGGGTTGCTATATGGGATAAGGCAGTTCAGTTAGTTGAAGGTAGTGACAGTTGCTATGGTATTTCAGGTTGCTGCTAGGGTGTAACTGGTGGTTGCTATGTTATTTCAGGTGGTTGGTAAGGTGTCCCAGGTGGTTGTTAGCATGGTCACAATTAAAAAAAAAAAACTACACACATCCTGAAGTCAGTATTTATCCTTTAGTCCTTTATTTCTATTTATTCTTTGCCTCTCTCTCTTTCTCTCTCTCCTGCTCCCTCTCTCCCTTTTCCCATCCCACTTGACTCTCATTTTCTTTCATCCCTATCTTTATCTCTCACCTACTCTGTCGCTTTCTCATCTTATTTTTGTTCTACATTTATATATTATATATCTCTTGCTCTTTTTCTCAGTTTTTTGTTTCTATAGTTTTTCTCACTCACTCACTCACTCACACTCACACCCACTCTCTCTCTCTCTCTCTCTCTCTCTCTCTCTCTCTCCCTCCAAGGGTATCATGTCTTATTTATGAGTTCACACTCTCAGCAGGAAGGACAGCAAGACTTAGATGTCTTAGTGGTCAATTGAAATCCCTCTGAATGTCTCTGGGAAGGGAAAATACAATCAATCTAAAAATGTATTACATTATATAATACGGTGTATATACAGTCTATTTTTATATAAAGTTAATATACTATGTACAGCTTATAAAATTTTATAGAACATTACACTGGTGAACCTGTGTCATAGTGAGAGTGGGATGTGTTGTTTTGACCAAAATCATTTACTTTGGTTACAACAGCATTCACTAAAAAGTCGGTGTAAAGTAAAAAACACAGTGATCATTTGTGGTTGGCTTATTTGCATATTGCAGCCATTTAACTGGTTAGACTGCTCATTTATTATTGTGATGGGTTAGAGCTTGTATTTAAATACTGCAGCATTGTGACTGGTCAGTGATGTGTTTGCATTACGGTTGGTTAGAGGATTTGTATGAAGTTGAAAATGTGGGATTCAATAGAGGACTCATTTGCATATTACAAAAGTGTGACTGCTGACGGAATTAACTTGCAATCAACATCAGTATTGCAAATACACACAACATGATAGCGATCAAGCAATATATTGTGCAGCCGTCCTCTGTATGTCTGTATTCATATCAGCTCTCAGGCCTCTGTTCTCTGGGGAATGGTGATGATCTCACTAAGAGAGCACTGTTCCTAACAGAGCCTCAGCGCTGTGTGATTTATTTGTCATCTGTCATCTTCTTAGTGTGTGTAAAGTATGTGTGTGTGTGTGTGTGTGTGCGGGGGGGGTCCTCTGCCTCTTCTCCAGACCAGCTACAAGCAGAGTTTATCTTCACTGGGCTTTTCCTTATTAAATATACATCAGAGAGCATGTGAGCAAGAATAAGTGTTTTATTGCAGTAAATCACAGACAACGTGTCCACAGCATATTTTCATAAAGTGGCTGATTCCTGAGGTCAACAGAGCAGACCCTTTATGATTTCTTTTCTCTGTATCGAGTAGCCCACTCAAGCCTAATCCACTTCAACATGATGTGAAAAAGTATCTCATTCGTTCCCTTTCCTTGAAATTATTTTTATATATAGTATACAATATATTAATTATATAGTGGTGAACATAAAGTATATTGTGCATGAACAAATATTACTACTACTAATAATAATAATATATAATTAAAGAATAGTCATTTAAAAAACAATACTGATCATGTGTCCTGTCCAGGTGTGTTTCTTCCTTCTGCCCAATAATTCTTCAGTAAATCTGTGCAGATAAAACAAACATGTAATCAAAGGCACACACTAAAGGATGTTGAATGAAATAACCAGATCCATTTATTATCAATGTGTCATACTTCCCTATCCTTTTACTCATTGTTTTGTGCTTATGTGCTGTTATTAATGCAGTGAACATGATCGTCTCTTAATTTCATCAGAATGAGGCCCTTTTTCTCTGACAGTAATGAACTAGGATCATCATTTTGCATATTTAAAAATGTAAAAGTTTTACATGTGCCGTTTCTCTGTAACACTAACACTGGATCACAGTGAGTCTGCTGTACAGTGTATTTCCCACTAGAGGAAACAGCATCTTTCTTCTCTGTAGATAATGTTCAAGTTCATAGAAAAAAGGGAAGTAAAAGACAAGCTAAGTGCTCAACAGAGGCTCTTACTTCCAGCAGGCAGTGCTAGTGAGCCTCTACTGAAGGCCACAGAAAGCGCCTGCATGAGGACAGTGTTTTGCAATGTAAAGTCATATACACATACGTTGGCAGCTCCTTTATAGTCAGAAGCTTCGTGTTTCATTTGATTACAGAGTTATATTAGGAATTATGGGTGTAACTTTGATTAAAATGAATAAAGTTCATCAAAATGAATAATGGAGCAAACAATAAACAAAAACATTTTTCATATTAATGTATTTTTTTTCTTACAGGTGACTAGATCCTATGAATTATGACATCATTAACAGTTTAAAACATGAATTGTGCTAAATGTGAGCTAACACTGCTGCACACTGATTGTGTAAGACTGGCAACCTCACCAAAATAACCCGTATAAACCAGCGAGCTTTATCTAATATTCTAGTAAAAGGGCTCTTGCTGTTTAGGTTATATTTTGATTAGCAAATGTTGTCTGTAGTGATGAAGTTTAATAGTAGACAAAATTTAACATCATTTTGTGTTAGCTTGGTTGTAGCGTATTCCAAAGATGAAATTACTTCAGATGGAAGTTAGAGGATCTAATGGGGTTCTGTGGAAAAATATACTACAGCAAAATTCACCATTCATATTTCCCTCACTGAAAATCTGCATAGACCTGGAGTTTCTTAAAGGGGTGATTCTAGAGTTTGACGCATGGTCTCTGAGGTTTACTTTGAGCTACATTAGCCTCATACCTACAGTGCAAGTCTTCACATCTTCAGTCACCATGGTGTATTGACTACATTATGGGCAGAGGAGGGGGCTGAGTAAATGTGTTGGCTTTGGCCAAATCATTGCTTTAATTATATAAAAATGTCCAGTGTTTCCAAGTTTTTGTTCTGCACTATTCCTGGGCTTTATCTCCAGGTAAGGAGGAGTTGAAAATAAAGTCTCATGCAGCAGATTTCTGACAGGTCGTCACATGTACAAACTCTCACAGCCTGCTCATGAGGAAGTGTTTCTCTGTCAATTCAACGCCATACACACACACACACACACACAAACTCTGGGCCCTGGGGAGATCAGAGGAGTTAGCGCCACAGTTGTATTACCAGCACTCATGTCTTACTGTTGACTAGTCCTTAGTTTTTCCCCTGAGGTTAAATTTGTGTAGCAAAAATATTAATAAACTCTATTTACATTGACATTTTTAGCTGTTTTTGCTACAGCACCTTTACAACTATACATGCAAGTGAGCTCTGTCCTGATTGGCTGCAGTTTGGCTTGCTTTCTTCTGATAAGCCCTTCAAAACTTCAGTATAAATAAGCTGAGCTAAACTACTGTACACCAATATATGCAGAAACACTATGTTCAGCTTCGTTAAGGCACACCCACTGCTGACACATATCCAAACAGTTTTAATAATCTCCAGAAAAAGAACTGACAAATAGAGTGAGATTCTTTGGAGCAGCTGCACATGACCCTAAGGTTAACAAGCTCAAGACTGAGCATCAGTTCGGCTTAAAATTCCTCCAGCACTGGGTTGTGGAGCAGTGCATCTGTGGTCTCTGGAGTGATGACGCTACATCCAGTACTTTTAGGATGAGCTGGAGTGGTTTTTGTGATCCAGAACTAATCATCCATCAGTGCCTCACCTCTCTGCTGCTGTGTCTTAATACAGTCAAATTCTCACAGCAATGCTCCAATATCTTGTTATCTCATTCTCCTGCTGTGCCTTGTAGACACAATGTTTTCTCATTACTCCTTTAACTATTGCTGCTGCGGAGGTGTGTAAATGTAATTTGGGTTAGTCTGCTAATTGGTTTTGTAGGTGTTGATTATCGCAGCCTCTTTTCTCACGACACTCCATTAAACACTCAGGCACATTCACACAAACTGCAAACAAATTTGCCCAAAAGCAATGTGGCAGTGAAGTATGCTAAAGTTTATAGATCCCATAACCATATGTTCAGTCTGCTGTGTTTAAAAAAAAAAAAAAAAAAAAAAAAAAAAAAAAAAAGAATAAACAAGAACCCTGGCCTGGTTTGGCCTAAAGAGTGGTGGTTCAGTCAGATTAAATGTTTATATAAAAATAGATCTGATTTTAAACAACTTATTCTGTATCCAGGATGTATAGTAAGAAATTATTCTAATTGGTCATGGAGGATATGATAATGTGTAAACTAAAACTAAAACACCATGATGTATTCAATTTCCAGACAGAAACAAACAAACATACTGTTAAAGTTATATTACTGAAAACTGTAGATAAGAAAAAATACACATATGTGAGGAAGGGGAAATAAAAAAATAAAAACATAAACAGAAAATTCAACAAATTTCTAAGAATTTTGGAGATGTAGCAAAATATAATATACTTTAAAAATAAATCATCCAATATAAAATATGTCTTTACTTCTTGCAGAGGGTAAAATTTACATTGATGACATTGATCTTACACAGTTTGGTATCTGAATCTGCTACAGTTTAATCCTGCTAATCAATCTTAGTTGAACAGCTGGATCAGGTGCGAAGGATCTGGGCCCAACGGCCCAAAACCGCCACATTCAGAGCCAGATCCAGCTCCTAAACCGGGTTTTACAGCTCGTCGCGCGCCATTACAGTGATTGACAGTGAGCACAACCCATAGCGCGGATCCGTGACTGACGTGGTTGTTTGAAGGCACCCAGCCAGCCAATCAGATTACGTTAAGGTAGGCGTTCACACCCAAGCATCCAATCAGAGCTTCGCATCTGCAAACAACGTCGTCGTCAGAGCTGAATTTGAATGTAGGTTATGATGGAGGAGCAGAAATCCCCCTCCCCCTCTTTCTCTCTCTCTCTCTCTCTCTCTCTCTCTCTCTGTCTCTCTCTCTCTTTTATGTCGACCTATCTTGCTCTATCATTCCGTGTTCTTTTTTTTAGCTATATTTAATTTCGCTCTTCCTTGTCGGTTTTTTCTCTCCTCATTCGTCGCTCTACTCTGCTCTCTGTCTCTCTCCCTCTCGTTCTCTCTCCTTACGTCGCTCTACCTTGCTTTCTCGCCTTACGTCGCTCTGCCTCGGTCTCTCGCCTTACGTCGCTCTACACTCTCTCACTCACTCCTTGCGCCTCTCTATCTCTCTCGTTACGTCGCTCTACCTAGCTGACTTGCTTCCCTCTTCCTCCCTACCCAGTATGTCGCTCTACCTCGATTCTCTCTCTCACGAGTTACGTCGCTCTAAATTGACTCTCTCTCTTTTGCTGTTACTCATTTACGTCGCTCTAGCCTGCCCTCTTTCCTTTTAATGTCGTTCTTGTCTTTTTCTCTCTTCCTTTCTTCCTTGTCTCTTACTTTTTTATTCCGTCATTGTTCCACAACAGCATGCTGAGATGGGGTCTTAAAACAAATGCTTGTCTTTTATCGTCTACACCCCCCCCCCCTTCTCTCTCTCTCTCTCTCTCTCTCTCTCTCTCTCTCTCTCTCTCTCTCTCTCTCTCAACAGTCATAACAAAAAAAAAAAAGAATAAAAATAGCCCCAGACCGTGAATTGTAATGTAAACCCACACATTTCAGTGGCTTTTTAAAACAACATTAAGTCACGTAACCATAGGTTTTCATTCAACAAACTTTCCCTGCTTCTACAGTCAGCCTGTTTTGTGCTGCGCAGTGTAGCGCAGAGGATTTGCGCTTTATGCGCAGCGCACTGCGAAATTCACGCAAAAAGGGGGTTGAGGAAGCTGGGGAGTGTCTTAGATAAAACCCCTTATAATGCAAATTCACTTTTAAATGTATGATATAATATTTTTATGTCTCCCCTTCCCCTTACATAATTTATCACATTAAAAACCTATAACAACTTACTGCTAATAACACTTTCATTCTCAAAATATTTTAGGCAAATTCAAGTATAAATAAGGATAAAACGATTGTTTTAGAGACTGTATTCTCCTAAAATCTGTACAGAAAATGACCGGTGTTTTTATGTGCCTGATAAAGTGTATTTCTGTATTAAAGGGGGCGTTGCAGAGATGGATGTGTAGTGTATGTATATTAATGTGTGTCCTTTTCCCTTTTAGAAATACTATCCATTGTTCCACTCCACGGCGCATGTAGCCACGCCCCCAGAGTATTTACCAATCAGCGTTATTGGCTCCTCCCCATAGGCTCCGCCCACGGCTCTATATTACAGCCTGGTGCGGCGCGTGCTCGCGGCATTAGAGCGCTCACAGCCAGCGAAGAAATAAAATAAAAGATAAATAATAGATATATTTATTGTTTTTTGTTTTTTGGGGAATCTTTTCCTCCACTCTTTATAAGCTCTAATAAATCATGGCAGACACAAAAGTGGATTCCGCCACGGAAATCTCCGCCAAGGTAAGAGAGCGTATCTATCTGGACGCGTATTTTGATCTGTTTTTTGTGCATTTTTTTCCTCCTTCTCCTTTCCGTTTACATCGAAAGCTCTGTTGTTTGGCGCCAAAATCACTCCGGCTCTTTTGTATGTGTTTTATCGGCGATGGGGAAACGGGGAATTGTACTGGTTTATGGAGTAAAATATGTTTATTTGGGAGACTTTTATTTGAATAGAACTCCAACGGGCGACCCGCGTTTCATTGTCACTCCGCGCGGGTTTCTTTGTTTATACACGCAGCGACCGGAGCCTTTTAAGCAGAGAATATACCTTACGTTTATCTAAATATGTGAAGCTTTTTAAACGGCACTACTATTCGCTTTTTCACCATGTTCACACTCTTCATCGCGCTGTATCGGTCCGGTGTTTAATTTTCCGATTTTACCCTCGAGTTTGGCATTTACCTACGAGCAACTTGGTGAGCACTTGATTCTATTTATGCCCCGATCCGTGGACACGCTGTTCAAGTGTATAGTGATATAAATAGTAAAACAGGAAGACGTTATAACGAATAAAACTGATATTTTGAAGCGTTTTTGAGGGATTATCTTACTGGTGAGTCGGTAAACATTTAATTCATTCGCCCGCCGGGCTTCCTCTTCGTCCAGTGTATATTAGTTTAGAGGTTTTCACGGCGTTTTGGTCTGTTTTGCGATTTTAATCATTTTTAAAAGCACAATTTCTTGGCTGCTCAATTTATAGAGTCGCTTTACGCGGAACTGGTGCTTATCTGGCCCATCTGCTGCCCCAGCTTCATATTTCCACATAGAAAACACAGCAAAAATGCCATTAGTGGCTCGTTACTATGCATGAACGTTGTAGTGAAGCGGAAATAAAACAATAGCGTGGCGCGTGTTTGTTGTTTTTGTTTATTTGATCTGTTTTGACCGGTGAGTAGTTTGAATGGAAAATAAAAAAAACGAGCGCACAAGGTTCTAAACGCGTTCATAAACATGTCTGCACACGAATTTGAAACCGTGAACTGGTTTAGTCCTGGTTTGTAAATTGTGAAAATGTTCTTTAAACGGCCTGTGCGCTGGATCATTATTATATAAAGGCATCAATGCAAACAGTGATTTAAGGCTAACGATAATTGTCGCAAGTTCTCATAAAAGATGCGTTGCATGGCATTGCTTGATCCAGTAACACACAACCCCCTTGCATTGCCACATTTTAAAATAGTGCAAACCCGGATCAAAGTGCTTGGCCACCTCCAGCTTGCACGACCTAAATCCAGCAGATAACGTGAAAGCAAAGGGGAGGGATGGATAGATGGAGGGAGGAGGGATAGATAGAGCAAAGGAGGAGGGGGGAGTTGAGAAGGATGGTTATAGCCATGTGTGCAGAGTGGCCCCCTTTTGTCCTTCCGATCAGTTTTAATTGTGGTTCAAAGCCACACATTAAATTTATCATACATGTGTAAGCATGCCATATTTTACCAACACGTGCACTGCTACTCTTTCTGGCAGGGGTGCTCAGTAGGCTGGTGATTTATCTCTAATGATATTTTATTGCTCTAAATGGAATACATATTGGACATGTTCCATTGCAAATAAAACCAAAATAGTCCTGTTTAAATGGATTTAGTCCGCCACAACACACAAAACATTAAACGAACGTTGTATTCTTTACGTCCGTGTAAGTGTATCATGGCACTTGTAGTGTACCGTGAAGTACTGTCGTATAGCCCCCCCCCCAATCTGCCCTTCCCCTTCTATTTTAGTGTGCGGATTGGAACACAGCCCTCCTCCCCGTTCTCCACTTCTGTTGCACCTTAGCTGGTGTCTCAATGAACTAGAGGCCGGACTTTTTTTTTTCTTGTTTTAAGAGCGGCCCATTTTAACGGGTGTGTCTCCAGCAGCATATGGTGTGTAATTCGCTCGGACTACAATACCCATGGTGTCTCAGTAACGTCCGAGTGTCGTGTTACACAGCAGCTCAACTCACAAGAGGCAGGCTTTAGGAGCCTTTGATGGGCAGCAGGCAAGTCTGTGCCACAGCCAATAAGGTGGCAGAGACAGAAAGGCCCCCTCATTATTATTCAGACGCTTTCAGTTTGCACCACTAGGGGGCTTGTTCAAGGCCCAATAGACCATTAGTGTAACTTTAAATCAACAAAAGCAAAATGCATGGGCAGCAATGGCAGGACAAACATATCCAGGTGTTTTACTTGAGCAGTTTTTTTTATGGTTTGTCCTTTTTGTTTTTAGGACTTGAAGGAGAAGAAGCTCCTTGATGAAAAGGAAAATGGAAAGGATGCCACTAATGGAAAGGTAAGTAATTCAGTTTAATGGACTGGTTCTGCAGACGGTGCTGCTGTTTAAAGTTTAATTATTGGTTTTGGGAACAAAATTGGAATTAAATATTTAGTGCAGTTTTCAAAACAGTGGTGTAAATGTAATTATATTCAGCATTGTTTCACACACATTGTATACATTTTTTCAGCATGCACAATTACATCTAGAGTGAATTTAAAAGACGCCATGGTTTTAGTTACAAATCATTAATTGTAACTAAACCACATATGGACAAGCTATTCCTGTCAATGTAAGCCTGTTTTCTAATTGTTAAACTCTTTTCTCACAGGAAAATGAGGAGAACGGAGAGCCAGAGATTGATGAGGAAGAGGAGGATGAAGTAGATGAGGAAGACGAGGAAGATGATGGAGAAGGTGAGTGGAATGTTCTGTTTTCTTCAACATTTACACTATTTTAATGCATATGAATGCCTTGGTCCTTTAAGTTCCCTTGCCTTGTTGTCGAGCCTGTGCGTCGTGTGCTTCAGGGGATGAAGATGAGGATGAAGATGAAGAGGATGAGCTTGGAGGAGGAACGAAACGAGGGGCTGATGAGGACGACGAGGATGATGAGGTGAGGAAGAAACACCCAGTGTGTCATGTGGCATGTTCTGTTGGTTTTGACTGTGTCTCAAATAATCAACTGCTGTTTAATGTCCCAGGACGAAGTGGACCCCAAGAAGCAGAAGACGGACGATGACGATTAAAGGGATTTTCCCTGCTGCTTATCCTCAGCACGTTTGTTGGAGCCAGTGGCGCAAAGGACTCAAAAACATAAACATGGTCATTTTTTTCAAGTTCACCAACCAAACAACTAACCCCCAAATGCAAAATTTTCTAGAGGAAAGACCACCTGCCGCCCAGATTCCCCACCTCTCTCAACAAAAATACACAAGATGAGGATTTGTTTGTATTTTTATTTACATTTTATATTTTTGTACATATTGTTAAGAGATCAGTCACTTTATCATGATCTCCTGTGACCAAAACGGTGCTTCTTTATGAAATTTTACTTGTCTGACCATGTCTTGGATCTTCAGCAAAACAGAAATGGAAACATGTATAAAAAATCGACAGCCATTTAACTCAGAGCATTCCAGTAAAATTTTATGTATGAACTTTAGTTGTACCATAACTAGTTGTACCATAAACTAGTTTTTGTTTGGTTCTTTTTTGGATTTTGTATGGGAGGGCTAGGCCAAAGAAAAGGAATTACTTTTCTTTCTGTTATTTTGTCTGCATATTTGTTTTACCTTGGCCTGTTTGTGTGTGTGTGAAGTTTGTTGTTCAACAATAAACCTGACTTTTATTTTGTGAGTTGTACTGAATTATTCTGGTTTTCTTCAACTTGTGTTCATATTAATCATGTCTAGAGGGTAAATCCTGCAATCCTCCTTACTGATGGAGGATTATTATTGGTTTGGATAGTCATGTTGTTCCTATAGTCTGGGGTTAATGTAGTTTGCAGGTAGGCTTGGATGATATTTATATATGTTTGTGGTGCAGATAATTTGTATATCTTAATTATGCAGCACCAAGTCCAGTTTAACAGGACCTTGCAAGAAAAGTATGTGACAACATTAACTACGGATAGTAATACCTACAACTTCCAACTCAATGCTGCAAATGTGCCAGCTATTATCATGTTTGTACTTTTATACTTGAAATGTTTTTATTTCTTTATTGAAATAGAAAATTCTATAAACATGAAAGTCCTTATAAAGAGTGATCTTTAGGTAGTATGAATGTATATGGAGTATGCCATGTTCTAATCCACAGATCCTAAAACGTTACTGGAGTTAAATATCTGTTTTTCTCTAGATTTTCTATAACAAAGCTAGATAATACATTTCAAACTAGTGTTGAGATAAACACTGCTGTGTAAATTAGAATCATTTTCATTTTACAAATGAGTCAGTCAATTATTAACACACCAGTTTGAGAATGTCACTCAAGGCTAAAATGGCCGGAAGTTTTAATCTGATTAGCCGTTAGCTTATAGCTAGCATAATATTAAAATGCCATAGGGGCGCAAGAAAATCTCATTATCTTAATAGGAGAATACTTTTGTCCTTTTTAAATACGCTTTTACTTTTAGGGCCATGCTCTAAAATGGTTCACTATATCATTTCACGAGAGAGCAAAATGAATCAAACTGTTGAATCAAGTTGAGATGAAATGAGGGAGTGAATCGTTTCCTTCAGAATCGGCCTGAATCAACTCAACTGAACTGCCCTGTGTAACTGAATGATTCTGTATTGTATTTATTGTATGTCCAGTGTGTCCTGCGTATTTAAGCATCCAGGATGTGTGTCAGCCTGCTAACCTTAGAGCCGATTTAACAAACTCGTTTCCCTGCTGGGATTGGCTGCCTCATCCGGCCTGAAAGCAGGCTTTCAACACACACACACACTTTTATAGTAGTATGTCTTCTCTGTACACCATATGCACTTAGAAACAGAATAAACCCAAATGGACTGAACTTTTAATCCTTGGTCATTTGGCTTTGTGGACAGAGAAGGAGAGAGAGAGAGTCTGTGTGTGTGTGTTTGTGTGAATGTGTCTGGCCTGCAAGGCTGATGTCATGTCTATATCAGAGAGTGTTTCAGGCTTAAGTATTAAGGCTGTGACGGGCAGCTTATAGTGACCTAAAGAGGGCGAATGTGTGTGTGTGTGTGTGTGTGTGTGTGTGTGTTTGGATGTACAATTTGAAAGGAATTGCACAATACATAATATTAACAACAGTAAATGTCAGTTTATTTTAAAGCAATAGTTTGGCATTTACAATTTTTCACTTGATCACATCAGCCAAGACACATTAAAGGTATTGGACAGAATAACAGTCAACTATTAGCGTTACTACAGTTATTAGCTATGGAATATATGTTTTTTTTTTATCTTTCTTGCATAATTCAGTCAGTGAAATGTAAACAGACATATTTATAGTGGTTAAATATGTCTCCATAGAAGTCAGCTGGTGAAGTACAAAGCAGTTCTGCATTACTTGTTATCTACTATGGGACTGAATTATGTAAATCACATGCAGCACCTCAGAATCAGTAGATCTTATGATAAACAGCCCTGAGCTTTGATAGAGCTAAATCTGTATTTCCACATAAATCTTATTTCTCTTGCAGTTTTTTCCATCTCATTATAAACCATTGACACTTTTATTTTCATTCTCAGTTCCTGCACAAAGCCACTAACAGTCATCAACCACACACACACGCACACACACACACACACCACTGGTTCTTATATCTTGTCAGGATGTGGGGTCCTAAATGTGTGCATTATGTAGTTCTACTATTACAGACTAAGGTGACACCAGTACAGAGTATGCATTAATTAATTAAGAGTTAAAACATAAATTCTTTGTGTGCTCAGTGAAAAGCTGGAGACTTTTGTTGTGTTGTGTGCCTTTCGGCTGAGCCATTGAGCCAAGACATTTTTTAAATTCTATTTACTTTGTAAACTTAAGAGATAAAGTGTCCACACAATGTGTCCGCTGTGTATTTGTCTAAGGCCTTAAAGCTCTTTGAAAAATTCATGGGTGATCAAATGACTTATGACTTCTAAAGATAAATGTTTGATCTAAGCACAAGATACAATATTTAAAGCCCACTGAACTGAGTCTATTCTTTGTTCACAGTAAAATAAAAGTCTTTGGTTAGGTCCTGTAATGTCTGTCTGTTTCCAGGTTATATTTTATTGTTTATGAATACTATATCAGTTTGGGCCTTTTTGGCCTAATGAGTCTCATTAATGTCTCTGAGTATTTCTTTCTCTCTGGTAGAACAAGACAGCAAGGTCTGCTACTGGGTAGGTCTTCAGGAACTGGATTGAAGGATTGATGTTGGATCTTAACTGAAAGTGAAACTGTTTCATTCAAGGTCAAATATGTGTTTAATTTAAACTGGCTGGAGAATCCATGTGCTAACGTAACATTACAAATCCCATAGTGGTGAAAGGTGAAAATAACCTCATAAGGTATTTTTTGACAAGGTTTTGAAAAATGAAGAATATGCTATATTCCAATAGCAACAGTTCACCATTGATTCGCGTGTGTGTGAGGGGCTGGTGTTTGAGCTACTTTCTGTTATCTTCGAAGAGGAAGGAAGTGGAAATGAAGAAGCGATTATACAGACCTTGCCTCAGACCTGGAGGTAACAGCGCATGTGTATTAGAGAGCAGTCATGATTCAGCTCAATATCACACCATATCAGTCTACTGATTGTGAAACTATACAATACTGCAGTCCAACACTCCAGCACTTACCTAGAGTGACAATGAAATATATGATTGCTTGTTGTTATACATATGTATCTAGACTGGACTGACCTGCGTCCACATATTTATGAAGATAATAATCTTGCTATGTGCTCTTAAATACATTCCACAATATAGACAGTAATACAATATTAATATATTGTAATATAGTGCACTGTTTTTCCCTAAATGACTGACTGAAAACTTAAACATATGTGTTGGCAGTTGTTTTTTATATATATCATATAGTTTCATTATATTCCTTGATTTGGATGCGTTCATACCTTATGTGTTGTCAGTGGCCATCCTGCTGTTTCTCCAAAATAAAGGATCAGCTGCATGAATCAAAAGCCCTCCACTGGAAATCCTGTTAAAATGGTGCATGAGTCAGAGCTACTCCAGTGGTCAGAATGAACTCATGGTCACTGCTGAGAGCACCGTGTCCACAGAGAGCTGGGTCAGAGTGGAGAGAGGACAGGAGGGTGGTGTTCAGACCTTGGCGTGAAGCTGAGTGTTCAGACATTGTCCCAGACACAGCACAAACCAAACACCCTGCGTCCGCGCACACACACATACACACACGCGCACGCACACACACACACACACACACACACACACACGCACGCACAAACACACACACACACACACACACACATGTTTTCATGCATTTTGGGGCCATTACATAGACTTCCATTTAATTTGGGCGTATTTAACCCACACCTTATCTATAGGTACTACTTACCGAACCATAACCGTACCCTAACTCTAGCTTTAAATTATGTCTTCACTTAAAAAATGGATTTTTGACCTCGTAGACACACACACACACACACACACACACACTGCAGAGAAATTCCCCAGGTCTCTTCTGCCTCCTAACGGTCAGAAGGAATATGACAGGTCTTTCATTCCTGCTCAATACTGAATACCATTAGAATAGAAAAGAAGATAAAGAAAATAATAGAATAGAATAGAAAATGGTAATTTCTTCCCAAAATCATTCAAAAATTAAGAACAGATGGCCCTTTAAAGAATCGTGTCATAGATATATGAGTGTGTAATGCATTTTAAAGGGGATGTATTCTTCCCTTCTTCGACAAGTGAACACTGTTCTGAGTCTTAATGAAACATCCAGGACCTGCTCTGGTCAAAACACCACAAGGATCAAACCCCACAGCAGCGTTCTCCCCTGTCTAAACAGCCCTGTTCAGAACGGCAGCTTTCAGCGCCTGTTCCTTTAAATGACAACGAGCCGCTCTTTATTCACCCAGACCCCGAGTGCGCAGCAGTGAGGAGTGAGGAGCCATTTTCACTCTGTTCTCTTATTTATCTGCATGCATTGCGTCTGTTTTGCAGTGTTTAACCTCATCTCACATAAACACGGGTCCAGCGCTGTGATTGGATAGACTCAGACGAGGGGGCGGGGCAATCCTAAAGTCTCTGCACTTGACGTCAGAAGTAGAGCAGAATCAGAACTGCTCATTTTATTCTATATAGTTTTATTATAGTGAGAGAACTCACTGGGTGGTCTTGTTTCACAGTGTCTTAGTTGGTGTGCTCCAGATTCTGATTTGAGAGTTTCTACAAGGAACCAAAGTGTTTTACATATAAACCATTCTGGCTTTATTTATTTATTTATTTATTGAGTATTAATCACATATTTCAAAATCAAAAAAAAAAGAAAAAAAATATGATAAACATGATGCAGATTAACGAGGTTATTAACAGTGTTGTTTAATGCGGGGGTCCTGTATGACATGCAACAAAGAACGATCATTTGAATAAAAAAAACCAAAACAATAAAAGACCTACATCATATTAAAGATGAGCTCTTTTTAGAGGGTGGTGTGAGTAAAACTTTGCATTTGTGGCTTTGTTTTTTTGAGGAGGCTGGACAGAGATGCAGGTGGCCGCTCGTCTTTTGAATACAAAGAGCCTGGGCAGCTGTGTCCAATAGGAGAATCGGTGAGAGTTAAAACGGCCCGAGGGAGGAAGAAGCAGAAAGGGGGAGGGGCTGGGGGTTGGGGGGGCGGGGTAACAAAGCACCCCCTCCTCCCCCCAACCCCCATCCACACATGCTCACACTCTCATATTATTAGGCCCATTCTCTAGGCTTTGTTGCCCCACTACCAAATCTGCCTTTTGTTGCCAGTCAACCAGGAGCAGCCTCGCCTACCAACCATGGCCCTTGAGGGACGTCCTGCACTGGATACGGCCCCCTGGAGCAGCCGGCTGGGGGCTTGTTAATTGCCCTTGAATGCATGAATTGCGTCTGCTTGCCTCATCAAATGAGATTAACACTGATGGCTAACCTCGCCAAACCTTGAGGGAGAGAATACAAAGGTGCAAGAACAACACCAATCAGAGCCGAGCCAAGACCACGGCCTACTCAAACAAGAAGAGGATTTTTTTATGAATAAAGGTTTAAATTAACCTTATGGTGTTCTTATATACACGAATCTGCCATAACATCAAAACCACCTACTGGTTTCTACACTCATTGTATATTTTATGAGCTCTACTAACCATCCAGGAGCACTTTGTAGTACTACAATGACAGGCTGTAGTCTATCTGTTGCTCTGCATACTTTGTTTGCCTTTTCTTCAGTGTTCAGTGGTCAGTTATAATTTGGGTGATGGATCATTCTCAGCGCTGAAGTGAACACTGACATGGTGGTGGTGTGTCAGTGTGTGGTATGCTAACAAAGTATGCAGCACAACCAATGAACTATAGTCTGTAATTGTAGATGTACAGAATGCTCCTGTAAGGTCAATGTAAATAACATTCCTCACCACTGGTTTTAGTTGGGGCGGCACGGTGGTGCAGCAGGTAGTGTCGCAGTCACACAGCTCCAGGGAGGTTGTGGATTGGATTACCACTCCAGGTAATGCACAACTGGAGGTTGTGGGTTCGATTACCGCTCCAGGTGACTGTCATTGAGGAGTTTGGTGTGTTCTCCCTGTGTCCGCGTGGGTTTCCTCCAGGTGCTCCCGTTTCCTCCCACAGTCCAAAAACACACATTGGTAGGTGGATTGGCGACTCAGAAGTGACCATAGGAGTGAATGTGTGAGTGTGTGTGTGTGTTGCCCTGTGAAGGACTGGCGCCCCCTCCAGGGTGTACTCCTGCCTTGCGCCCAATGTTTCCGGGTAGGTTCTGGACCCACCGTGACCCTGAATTGGATAAGCGGTTACAGATAATGGAGGGATGGTTTTAGTTGTGCTGATAAAGTCCATTCCTCGGACATGAATGTTATTTTCTCTTGACTGTTACTATTGTGTAGATACAAAGATTTAAAGACAATGAAGTGGTCTAAGCAGGATTGTACAGAGACAGCATGTCTGATCGCCCCATTTATTCCTTTAGTGACAGTGTAAGCCAAGTGTGAGCTGCAGTCCAGAGTTTACAGACTGTTATCATGTATTATCAAAGGCTTAGTGACATGCTCAATGTTAGTCTGTCCACCAGGTGGCACCATCACACAGCGTTCTACCCTTATAGAGCATAACACCGTAATATACTACTGTAAACAAGGCGTGCACAGGTTTGTGAATATAGCCCTAGTGAGTAAATCCTAGTAAATATAACAGTGTCCTGTCAACAGTCAGCAGCACTAAGCACACACCTAAATACAGACTCCTGTACATAAATAGGGATGGCTCCTTCCTGTAATATTATTCTGTTGGTTCATTCCAAGCTACTGGGGTTTGGCAGTGTGTGTGTGTGTGTGTGTGTGTGTGTGTGTGTGTGTGTGTGTGTGTGTGTTTGTTTCCATATACCTATGTGTGTGTATGTTTTTAGTGTGTATTCAGACAGCTATGCCCATGTGTTTGACTTGGTGTGTGTGTGTGTGTGTGTCTCCGGACCTGCTTCTATTCTGGGCATGATGTTAATCAGCTTACTGTACCTTGTGTGTGTTTGGCTCTTCCTCCTCAGTGACGTTCCCGCTATCTTGCTGTTGGATGACACAGCAAGACGCACTTTCCCCTCCAAAGAGGGGATTACACCATTTCACAAAGCCACAATCAACCCCCTCTCACTGTAACTCTGACATTAAAGGGAATTCCAGTGATTTTTCCAAACGATTCTATGTAAATCCATGTTTATAGTTGTGTATCCTTTGAGTTTTCCTGTAACTTACAGTATTCATCTCTAGAAAGATTTAAACGGAATTACTGATGTAAAAAAACAACAAGGGAAATGAATGGAATTCCAGAGCTTTTTTCAACAGCTGTTTCTTTTCTCTTGTTGCTCAGAGACTATTGGACACATGGATGAGCTGGAAGACAAGAGAATTCGTTACTTTGAGGGTTTCTGTTGGTAATGAAGCCAGCATCTTCCCCCCTGGTGAAGCTACTCTTCAACATATGTCCAACAGATGTGTTTTATCTGATTCAGCTCAGTAAACATCCTGTGAAATGTGACTGTTCTCTTAAACATGGGAAGATAAGTGCTCCATTACAGGCACTTTTTATGGGTGGGGGAAGTCAGATAAGCAAAACAAAGCGAAACATTTAGCAATCAGTTAATTTAAGGCCAAAGAACTGCCACTGATTTGAGAACTGTGAGTTCCCCTTTTTGACCCTGAATGTAAAATTCATTTTTATATGACTTTAGAATAAAGTAGCCTGTTTGTGTTACTGTCTCTTTAAGACTGATATATGTAAACCTCCTGTGTTCTGATTGGTGGAGCCCTATTTAAAAAGCAGTGCCGAGTGACACATGCAGTAACAGCACTCTTTATAACTGTAACCACAGCCATATGTAAATTCATTCAGGGTTATGACATCACAACCACAATGGAGTGATGCAGCTTAGATTCCACAGTGTGAACTGTATGATAGTGATGCATAAATGATCAAATACAATAAATTATAGATTTACATTTTTGTGACATGAGCCCTTTAATCCATGACTTCTAATAATTTAACTTCAATAAATGTCTGCATGTGGTCATGTGTGGTTTGAAGTACGTTGGGGTGGTCAGGTTGGTGCCTGCAGCTAGTGTGTGTGTGTGTGTGTGTGTGTGTGTGTGTGTGTGTGTGTGTGTGTGTGTGTGTGTGTGTGTGAAAGAGACAGAGGAGATGTGTTCTGGCTGGATGAGCTCAGTGAGTGTACAGTCAGAACTCATGTGGTCCAGGTGAACTTCCTGTCAGAGAGAGAGTTGATGGCTGAAGTGCTGTTCTTTACTGTACTTTACTGTACTTCACCACAGGCCACAGAAATACTGTAATTACTGACTGGCCACTTTAACTGAAACTCCTAGCTGGTAAATGTAAAAGAATTGTTGCTTAGTGTTCTCCTCCAAGCATGTTGCGCTCCAGTGGTGTTGGGTTTTATGTGGTGGTGTTTCACAAAAGATTTAGCTTCAAAGAAGCACATGCTAGCTTTCATTCTCAGAGCTTGTTGTCTAGGCGTTTAATTTACATGATATTTAAAACTAATGATGTAATTACAATTACATTTGCATTGCAGTACACTCTCTGCGAACAGGTTCAACTACCGTAACTGTTTTAAACCTTCAAGGTTGTGGGGGGCCCAGAGCCTACGCAGAATCATTGGACGTAAGGCAAGAACACTTGCTGGACAGGGCAATTTCACATTGCCAATATGTGTTTTTGGACTGTGGGAGGAAACCCATACAGACACAGTGAGAACACACCACACTCCTCACAGACAGTGACCTGAGAAGAGGAACAAATCCAGGGCCCTGAGTCTAATACCTCCAGCGACCGGTCCGGGTGACTGTCTGTGAGGAGTTTGGTGTGTTCTCCCCGTGTCCGCGTGGGTTTTCTTATGAATGAATACTTATTTGTCTCTTTTGTATATGACTTTTTACTTTTTAACATATTATTGGCGTTATATAGTGTGCTAAAATAATAGCCATTTACTATAAATAAACAGTATATATTAGTTCATTGTGCTGAACTCTCACTGTGTCCAGTTCTCTATTGTGTATTGGACAGAGAATGCAAACGGCTGTGACTCAGCCTGGAGTGGACTCCCTGTATTTTAATCAGCCTAGGGGTCAGCAGAGGTCATCCTCCCTGAGCAGACTGAATCAATGTCCTTGTGGAGAGCCAACCAGACATTGATCTGTGGGGTCACATGACCGGAGGGTTCAGCCTCTCCCAGGCAGCTGCATTCGTTTCCCTCAAATGTGTACGTTATTTGCACATGAATAGAATCATCACCAATTTGATTTTTTAGGGGTTTTTTTTTTATATCTAGCATCAATGGTCTTGATGTCATATATTTTTTCTATGTGATTTCATAGCAACAGTTGATAAGCAACTGATATAAACCTGCATTAGCATCATACAAGAGAGAGAGAGAGAGAGAGAGAGAGAGAGAAATGAGAGAGAGAGAGAGAGAAAGAATGGGAGAGAGAGAAAGTAAGAATAGAGAGAGAGAAAGAAAGAATATAGAGAGAGAAACAAAGAATAGACAGAGAGAGAAAGAAAGAATGAGAGAGAGAGAGAGAAAGAAAGAATGAGAGAGAAAGAGAGAGAGAGAAAGAATGAGAGAGAAAAAAGAAAGAGAGAAAGAATGAGAGAGAGAAAAAAGAATGAGAGAGAGAAAAAAGAATGAGAGCGAGAGAGATAGAGAGAGTGAGAGAGAGAAAGAATGAGAGAAAAAAGAATGAGAGAGAGAGAAAAAGAATGAGAGAGAAAAAAGAATGAGAGAGAGATAGAGAGTGAGAGAGAGAAAAAAGAAAGAGAGAGAGAGAGAAAGAATGAGAGAGAAAAAATAGTGAGAGAGAGAAAAAAGAATGAGAGAGAGAGAAAGAATGAGAGAGAAAAAAG